>NC_091318.1:7156845-7206845 GCF_038502225.1 Cherax quadricarinatus
GTCTACTTTATATAAGCCACTTCTCCGTTCATATGCTGTATTCTATTCAAGATTGATGGACTGACCACATCGACTCAAGGTTGAGGGACTGATTACCTCATTCTCCTCCTGTTCACAATTCTCCTTTGTACGGATTGTTGAAGCCACTGTGTGGCGAAACGTTTCCTCAAGAAAGGCACCCAAGAGCTGCACATGTGTCTAATTTATCAACATGTCGAAGTTGAAGGAGACTCGAACCTACGAACCTTGGAGCAAGGTATGCAGTGCTCTACTCACTGTTCCACATTGAACAATACGTACCTTGGCGCCCAGCCAATGCTAGACGTTTTGGTCCAAGGCAGCCAGCATTCAGGCAGATGGTGTTAGGTATTTCATCTCATCCCCAGTGTTTAGAATTCGCAGAACAGGCGAAATATTCACAGACACTTGGACCAAAACGTTTAGCATTGGCTGGGCGCCAAGGTGGGTAGAGTACTTCGTACCTTGTTCCAAGGTTCGTAGATTCGAGTCTCCTTCGACATGAGATTAGTGCTTGTGAATATTTCGTCTGTTCTTCTTCTGCTGCTGCTGCTGGTGGTGTTACAAATAACAATGAATTAGTAATAATAATACAGTGGAAGAGCACATAAAACATGCGTCTGCCTTTTAAAGCTATCTCTCTAATTAACTGCTGACTTCACGGGGTATGCACTTCAAATGGTGCAATGGCAAGACTCACACACTTGACACAAGCCTTTGATGTTACTGCTCTCCTCCCAGCAGTGTCCTTACAGCTAAATAAAAGTGCAAGGCAAAATATATTTCCATCTCCATTTTCAACTAATTATACAACTTCATAAGACAAAAATACCAAGAAGAAAAATGCTGAAAATATGACTTATATTTTCTCTGTTATTATCTATTATTATAGTAAAACAGAGAAAACAGAGATTAATACTTATTATGTCATCCAGCCACTAAGATCCTCTTCATCAAGTAAAAACTGTACGAGGGAAAATATTTCAATGTTGAGCTGATGGATACTGTATTCCTATATATATTTTTTTTTTAATTTCAGATTGCAGATTTGCTTGCATCTTCAATTTTTTTCTGAATTGTTTAATGTTATTCATTAAAAACGCTATGCACTGTATAGACATAGCTATTGTTTATATTTACATAATGTGCTGGTATAAACCTTGGTAATAAATACCGACAAGTTGGTTTAGAAAGACACGTAAGCAAACACTATAACATATTTATTAGAAAACGTTTCGGTCCTGGGACCTTGATCACTTCTGATCAAGGTCCAAGGACCGAAACGTTTTCTAATAAATATGTTATAGTGTTTGCTTACGTGTCTTTCTAAACCACATAATGTGCTAAACCACGTATGGGTCAGCCAGCACAGGTAGTAGCGGTGGTTCGATCCTGCACTCACTAATCACCAGGCAGATGCATCTGTTCTCTAAGCCAAGCTTCCAAACTGACTTACATAAAAGCATATTTCTGAAACATATGAAAGTTAAGAGGAAATTCCTAGGTACTTTATCACGTGCTCAATCAAGTTCCCTCCTGGATGGAAGTCAAAATGCCAGCAAGTAATTTATTACTGTTGTGCATAGATTTTATGGAGTATTGCTATTCGAGTTAAAGTGGTTCTTGCTGTAAGATTTATTCTTTATACTTCTGTAGAATTACCGACAATATGTAAAGTAAAAAAGGACACAAGTGCAACTAATGTGACATTTTCTTGTGGCAACGTTTCGCTCTCCAGGAACTTTGTCAAGCCGTTGACAAAGTTCTTGGAGGGCGAAACGTTGCCACGATAAAATGTCACATTACTTGCACTTGTGTCCTTTTCTTTGTATTTCTGTATATCTGAAGCCGAGATGTGATACATTTCTATTTTTAAAAGCATTATTATATAAAATAAATTATAAATATTTGTAATATAATGTGAGTATATGAATGGTAAACAGTACCGACAACATGAAAATTAGACACATACAATATCTGGGTACCTTTATAGTAGACGTTTCTCCATCCAGTGCCGAAACGTCTTGAATAAAGATGTTGCATGTGTGTGTCTAATTTTCATTATAAAGTATATCCCATTATCTGCAATGAAAGTGAGAACAGAGGAGGAAGATTCTACACGTACAAGTTCATGTATCTAAGCCGCCAGGTCCAGTACGTGATCGTTGCCACGTCCAGTACGTGATCGTGGCCAGGTCCAGTACGTGATCGTGGCCAGGTCCAGTACGTGATCGTTGCCAGGTGCAGTACGTGATCGTTGCCAGGTCCAGTACATGATCGTGGCCAGGTCCAGTACGTGATCGTGGCCAGGTCCAGTACATGATCGTGGCCAGGTCCAGTACGTGATCGTTGCCAGGTGCAGTACGTGATCGTTGCCAGGTCCAGTACATGATCGTGCCCAGGACGAGTACATGATCGTGGCCAGGTCCAGTACATGATCGTGGCCAGGTCCAGTACATGATCGTGGCCAGGTCCAGTACATGATCGTGGCCAGGTCCAGTACATGATCGTGGCCAGGACCAGTACATGATCGTGGCCAGGACCAGTACATGATCGTGGCCAGGACCAGTACATGATCGTGGTCAGGTCCAGTACGTGATCGTTGCCAGGTCCAGTACATGATCGTGGCCAGGTCCAGTACGTGATCGTTGCCACGTCCAGTACATGATCGTGGCCAGGTCCAGTACATGATCGTTGCCAGGTCCAGTACATGATCGTGGCCAGGTCCAGTACATGATCGTGGCCAGGTCCAATACATGATCGTGGCCAGGTCCAGTACATGATCGTGGCCAGGTCCAGTACATGATCGTGGCCAGGTTCAGTACATGATCGTGGCCAGGTGCAGTACATGATCGTGGCCAGGTCCAGTACATGATCGTGGCCAGGACCAGTACATGATCGTGGCCAGGTCCAGTACATGATCGTGGCCAGGTCCAGTACATGATCGTGGCCAGGACCAGTACATGATCGTGGCCAGGCCCAGTACGTGATCGTTGCCAGGTGCAGTACATGATCGTGGCCAGGTCCAGTACATGATCGTGGCCAGGTCCAGTACATGATCGTGGCCAGTTCCAATACATGATCGTGGCCAGGTCCAGTACATAATCGTTGCCAGGTCCAGTACATAATCGTTGTCAGGTGCAGTACATGATCGTGGCCAGGTCCAGTACATGATCGTGGCCAGGTCCAGCACATAATCGTTGCCAGGTGCAGTACATGATCGTGGCCAGGTCCAGTACATGATCGTGGCCACGTCCAGTATATAATTGTTGCCAGGTGCAGCACATGATCGTGGCCAGGTCCAGTACATGATCGTGGCCAGGTCCAGTACATGATCGTGGCCAGGACCAGTACACGATCGTGGCCAGGTCCAGTACATGATCGTGGGCAGGTTCAGTACATGATCGTGGGCAGGTCCAGTACATGATCGTGGCCAGGTCCAGTACATGATCGTGACCAGGTCCAGTACGTGATCGCTGCCAGGTCCAGTACGTGATCACTGCCAGGTCCAGGACATGATCGTGGCCAGGTCTAGGGATGGGTTCATCTCTCTGGGGATGGAGTGGTTGCATTAGCCAATTCAATTGAGAGGGTAATTGATGACTTGTCTAGGAATTTAAACTGATAGATTATAGAGGTATGGGTGTTTGTGGGAAACAATCAGGCTGCAGCATTAGTGTTAAAAACAGCAGTTATTACCGGGATACCTCAGAGATATGTTTAAAATACAATATTCAATTGATCAACAAAGAAAGAAAGATAGAGGGCAACGAGTGACTAGCTCCCTTAAGGTTTACTTTGCAAATAGTAGTAGTCTAAGAAATAAGATAGATGAGCTAAGATTTCTTGCAAGTGTAGGTAATATAGATATTATTGGTATAACAGAGACCTGGTTCAACCTGAAAGACAGAGAAATGCCTTCTGAATGCAACATACGGGGTTATAAACTATTCCACATTGATAGGGTCAACAGGAAGGGTGGTGGAGTGGCGATGTATGTCAGAGAAAATTTAAACTGCTGTCTTATACATGATATAAGATTAGAAACATCGAACACAGAATCTGTTTGGCTACAGTTTCTCGAGGGACATGACAAATTAATTTTGCGTGTGATTTATAGGCCCCCAAACCTTGATAGGGAATGCAGTAAACTCTTATGGGACGAGATTCATAAGGCATCTAGATATGAAAATGTTGTGATAATGGGAGATTTTAACTTTAGACAAATTGATTGGAACAATATGACAGGAAATCTTGAGTCTAGTGATACGGTTCAGGATTGCTTTTTAGAACAGGTTGTGACAGAACCAACTAGAGGAAACAATCTGCTTGACTTGGTTCTTGCCAACAAAGATTCACTAATTAATAATCTTGAGGTTAATGATGAGCTTGGGGAGAGTGATCACAAATCACTTAGTTTCAATATATCATGGAATTACCCAGATAACTGCAATCAAATCTCTGTCCCAGATTTTCGCTTGGCCGACTTCATGGGACTGAAAAATTACCTGGGTAGGCTAAATTGGGATGTCCTGACTATGGGTCAGGTAGGTGATCTTGGTTGCCAATATGACGTTTTTCAGAGCATAGTTCTAGCTGCCCAGACAACTTTTGTTCTGAGTAGGGAAATGAGATCTAACAAAAATGATCCCAAATGGATGAACAATAGATTAAAACATCTCATTGGTCGGAAGAGAGGCATATATAGGCGTATCAGAAGAGGGGATGGGCAGTTAAGAAATCAATATATTCAATTAAAGAGAGAAATAAAGAAAGGAATAAGAAAAGCAAAAAGAGATTATGAGGCTAAGATCGCAAGGGATTCAAAGACTAACCCAAAAGGGTTCGTTCAGGTATACAGAAGTAAGATTAGGGACAAGATAGGCCCACTTAAGAGTAACTCTGGTCAGGTCACTGACAGTGATAAGGATATGTGTGAAATTCTCAGTACCTACTTCCTTTCAGTTTTCACCCAGGAAAATACTAGAGATATTCCTGAAATAATAGATTATGTAGAACAGGATAATAAACTATGCACGATAGCAGTAACTAGTAACATGGTCCTCAGACAAATAGAGAAACTAAAACCTAACAAATCCCCAGGCCCTGATGAACTGTTTGCAAGGGTGTTAAAGGAATGTAAAAAGGAACTTAGCATACCTTTTGCTAATCTTTTTAACATATCACAACAAACTGGCATAGTGCCTGATAAGTGGAAAATGGCAAATGTAATACCTATATACAAGGCAGGTGACAGGTCCTTGGCTTCGAACTATAGACCAATAAGCCTTACCTCCATAGTGGGAAAATTTATGGAATCAATAATTGCCGAAGCAATTCGTTGCCATCTTGATAGGCACAGATTGATTAATGAATCTCAACATGGTTTTAAAAAGGGGCACTCCTGTCTTAAGAATTTACTAACTTTTTTCACTAAGGTGTTTGAGGAGGTAGATCATGTTAATGAATATGATATTGTGTATATGGACTTCAATAAGGCTTTCGATAGAGTTCCACACCAGAGGCTATTGAGGAAACTTAAGGCACACGGAATAGGAGGAGAAATTTTTTCCTGGGTAGAGGCATGGCTGACAAATAGGCAGCAGAGAGTTTGCATAAATGGGGAGAAATCAGAATGGGGGCACGTCACAAGCGGTGTTCCTCAGGGGTCAGTGTTGGGCCCGTTGTTGTTCACAATTTACATAAACGACATAGATGAGGGAATAAATAGCGACATAAGCAAATTTGCTGATGACACCAAAATAGGCCGTCCAATTCATTCTAATGAGGACACTTGAGCACACCAGGATGATTTGAATAGACTGATGCAATGGTCGGAGAAGTGGCAGATGCAATTTAATATTGACAAATGCAAAGTTCTAAATGTTGGACAGTTAAATAACCATGCCACATATAAACTAAATAATGTAGATGTTAATGCTACTGATTGCGAAAAGGATTTAGGAGTTCTGGTTAGCAGTAATCTAAAACCAAGACAAAAGTGCATTAGTGCTCGCAATAAAGCTAACAGAATTCTTGGCTTCATAACTAGAAGAATAAATAATAGAAGTCCTCAGGTTGTTCTTCAACACTATATATCCTTGGTTAGGCCTCATTTAGACTATGCTGCTCAGTTCTGGTCACCGTATTACATAATGGATATAATTTTTTTTATTAGCACACTGGCTGATTCCCACCAAGGCAGGATGGCCCGAAAAAGAAAAACTTTCACCATCACTCACTCCTCACTGTCTTGCCAAAAGGGTGCTTTAAACTACAGTTTTTAAACTGCAACATTAACACCCCTCCTTCAGAGTGCAGGCACTGTACTTCCCATCTCCAGGACTCAAGTCCAGCCTGCCGGTTTCCCTGAATCCCTTCATAAATGTTGCTTTGCACATACTCCAACAGCACGTCAGGTATTAAAAGCCATTTGTCTCCATTCACTCTCCTATCAAACACGCTCATGCATGCCCACTGGAAGTCCTAGCCCCTCGCACACAAAAGCACACAAAACCTCGTTTACCCCCTCCCTCCAACCTTTCCTAGGCCGACCCCTACCCCGCCTTCCTTCCACTACAGACTGATACACTCTTGAAGTCATTCTGTTTCGCTCCATTCTCTCTATATGTCCGAACCACCTCAACAGCCCTTCCTCAGCCCACTGGACAACAGTTTTGGCAATCCCGCACCTCCTCCTCCTAACTTCCAAACTACGAATTCTCTGCATTATATTCACACCACACATTGTCCTCAGACATGACATCTCCATTGCCTCCAGCCTTCTCCTCGCTGCAACATTCATCACCCATGCTTCACACCCATATAAGAGTGTTGGTAAAACTATACTCTCATACAATTCCCTCTTTGCCTCCAAGGACAAAGTTCTTTGTCTCCACCGTCTCCTAAGTGCACCGCTCACCCTTTTACCCTCATCAATTCTATGATTCACCTCATCTTTCATAGACCCATCCGCTGACACGTCCACTCCCAAATATCTGAATACATTCACCTCCTCCATACTCTCTCCCTCCAATCTGATATCCAATCTTTCATTACCTAATCTTTTTGTTATCCTCATAACCTTACTCTTTCCTGTATTCACTTTTAATTTTCTTCTTTTACATACCCTACGAACTTCATCCACCAACCTCTGCAACTTCTCTTCAGAATCTCCCAAGAGCACAGTGTCATCAGCAAAGAGCAACTGTGACAACTCCCACTTTATGTGTGATTCTTTATCTTTTAACTCCACGCCTCTTGCCAAGACCCTCGCATTTACTTCTCTTACAACCCCATCTATAAATATTTTAAACAACCACGGTGACATCACACATCCTTGTCTAAGGCCTACGTTTACTGGGAAATATCTCCATGTTTCCTACATACTCTAACTTGAGCCTCCCTATCCTCGTAAAAACTCTTCACTGCTTTCAGTAACCTACCTCCTACACCATACACCTGCAACATCTGCCACATTGCCCCCCTATCCACCCTGTCATACGCCTTTTCCAAATCCACAAATGCCACAAAAACCTCTTTAGCCTTATCTAAATACTGTTCACTTATGTGTTTCACTGTAAACACCTGGTCCAAATACCCCCTACCTTTCCTAAAGCCTCCTTGTTTACCTGCTATCCTATTCTCCGTCTTACTCTTAATTCTTTCAATAATAACTCTACCATACACTTTACCAGGTATACTCAACAGACTTATCCCCCTATAATTTTTGCACTCTCTTTTGTCCCCTTTCGCTTTATACAAAGGAACTATGCGTGCTCTCTGCCAATCCATAGGTACCTTACCCTCTTCCATACATTTATTAAATAATAGCTCCAACCACTCCAAAACTATATCCCCACCTGCTTTTAACATTTGTCTTCATCCCATCAATTCCAGCTGCCTTACCCCCTTTCATTTTACCTACTGCCTCACGAACTTCCTCCACACTCACAACTGGCTCTTCCTCACTCCTACAAGATGTTATTCCTCCTTGCCCTATACACGAAATCACAGCTTCCCTATCTTCATCAACATTTAACAATTCCTCAAAATATTCCCTCCATCTTCCCAATACCTCTAACTCTCCATTTAATAACTCTCCTCTTCTATTTTTAACTAACAAATCCATTTGTTCTCTAGGCTTCCTTAACTTGTTAATCTCACTCCAATACTTATTTTCAACAAAATTTGTTGATAACATCTCACCCACTCTCTCACTTGCTCTCTTTTTACATTGCTTCACCACTCTTTTAACCATTCTCATTTTCTCCATATACTCTTCCCTCCTCGCATCACTTCTGCTTTGTAAAAACTTCTCATATGCTAACTTTTTCTCCCTCACTACTCTCTTTACATCATAATTCCACCAATCGCTCCTCTTCCCTCCCGCATCCACTTTTCTGTAACCACAAATTTCTGCTGAACACTCTAACACTACATTTTTAAACCTACCCCATACCTCTTCGACCCCATTGCCTATGCTCTCATTAGCCCATCTATCCTCCAATAGCTGTTTATATCTTACCCTAACTGCCTCCTCTTTTAGTTTATAAACCTTCACCTCTCTCTTCCCTGATGATTCTATTCTCCTTGTATCCCATCTATCTTTTACTCTCAGTGTAGTTACAACTAAAAAGTAATCTGATATATCTGTGGCCCCTCTATAAACATGTACATCCTGAAGTCTACTTGACAGTCTTTTATCTACCAATGCAAAATCCAACAAACTACTGTCATTTCGCCCTACATCATATCTTGTATACTTATTTATCCTCTTTCTTAAAATATGTATTACCTATAACTAAATCCCTTTCTATACAAAGTTCAATCAAAGGGCTCCCATTATCATTTACACCTGCCACCCCAAACTTACCTACCACACCCTCTCTAAAAGTTTCTCCTACTTTAGCATTCAGGTCCCCTACCACAATTACTCTCTCACTTGGTTCAAAGGTTTCTATACATTCACTTAACATCTCCCAAAATCTCTCTCTCTCTCTCTCTCTCTCTCTCTCTCTACATTCCTCTCTTCTCCAGGTGCATACACGATTATTATGACCCACTTTTCGCATCCAACCTTTACTTTAATCCACATTCTCCTTGAATTTACACATTCATATTCTCTTTTCTCCTTCCATAACTGGTCCTTCAACATTATTGCTACCCCTTCCTTAGCTCTAACTCTCTCAGATACTCCAGATTTAATCCCATTTATTTCCCCCCACCGAAACTCCACTACCCCCTTCAGCTTTGTTTCGCTTAGGGCCAGGACATCCAACTTCTTTTCATTCATAACATCAGCAATCATCTGTTTCTTGTCATCCGCACTACATCCACGCACATTCAAGCATCCCAGTTTTATAAAGTTTTTCTTCTTCTCTTTTTTAGTAAATGTTTACAGGAGAAGGGGTTACTAGCCCATTGCTCCCGGCATTTTAGTCGCTTCATACGACACGCATGGCTTACGGAGGAAAGATTATTTTCCATTTCCCCATGGACAATAGAAGAAATAAAGAAGAACAAGATCTATTTAGAAAAAGAAGAAAAACACACACATATATATATATATATATATATATATATATATATATATATATATATATATATATATATATATATATATATATGCATGTGCGTGTCTGTGAAGTGTGACCAAAGTGTAAGTAGGAGTAGCACGATATCCCTGTTATCTAGTGTGTTTATGAGACAGAAAAAAACACCAGCAATCCTACCATCATGTAAAACAGTTGCAGGTTTCTGTTTCACAGTTATCTGGCAGGACGGTAGTACTTCCCTGGGTGGTTGCTGTCTACCAACCTACTACCTATCATATATAAATGCTCTGGAAAACGTAGAGGAGGATGACAACGATGGTCCCATGTATCAGAAATCTTCCATGTGAGGATAGACTGAGGGCCCTGAATCTGCACTCTCTGGAAAGGCGTAGAATTAGGGGGGATATGACTGAGGTGTATAAATGGAAAACAGGAATAAATAAAGGGGATGTAAATAGCGTACTGAAAATTTTCAGCCAAGACAGGACTAGCAGCAATGGTTTCAAGTTGGAAAAATTCAGATTCAGGAAGGATATAGGAAAGCACTGGTTTGGTAATAGAGTTGTGGATGAGTGGAACAAACTCCCGAGTACAGTTATTGAGGCTAAAACGTTGTGTATTTTTAAAAATAGGTTAGATAAATACATGAGTGGGTGTGGGTGGGTGTGAGTTGGACCTGACTAGCTTGTGCTGCTGGGTCTGGTGCCGTGCTCCATCCTTGAGTGGAGGTCACCAGACTGGGTGGGTCATTGGGCTAATCCGTGGGAGGTGGGTCATTGGGCTCATCCGGGGGGGGGGGGACATGGACCTGATCCGCATGGGTCAGTAGGCCTGTTGCAGTGTTCCTTCTTTCTTATGTTCTTTGCCATGTCCAGTACATGATCGTGGCCAGGTCCGGTACATTATCGTTGCCAGGTTCAGTACATGATCATGGCCAGGTCCATTACATGATCGTTGCCAGGTCCAGTACGTGATCGTTACAGGTCCAGTACATGATCGTTGCCACGTCCAGTACATGATCGTTGCAAGGTCCAGTACGTGATCGTTACTAGGTCCAGTACATGATCGTTGCCACGTCCAGTACATGGTCGTTGCCAGGTCCAGTATATGATCGTTGCCTGGTACAGTACATCATCGTTACCAGGTCCAGTACACGATTGTTGCCAGGTCCAGTACATGATCGTGGCCAGGTCCAGTACTTGATCGCTGCCAGGTCCAGTACATGATCATTACCAGGTCCAGTACATGATCGTTGCCAGGTCTAGTACATGATCGTTGCCAGGTCCAGTAAATGATCGTGGCCAGTTCCAGTACATGATCGTTGCCAGGTCCAGTACATGATCGTTGCCAGGTCCAGTACATGATTGTTGCCAGGTCCAGTACCTGATCGTTGCCAGGTCCAGTACTTGATCTTTGCCAGGTACAGTACATGATTGAAAATTGAGACACTTGTGCAACATATGGAAATCTTTATTGAGGAAACGTTTCGTCACACAGTGGCTTCATCAGTCCAGTACAAATAAGAAGGGTGTATGGAGAGGAGGAGTTTGAGGTAATCAGTCCCTCAACCTGGAGTCGATGTGTTCAGTCCATCAATCTTGTAGAAATTTCAACGAAGGGCGTAGATGTGGCTTGTATACTGTAGTCAGGTGAGGCGAAGCAAGAGGAGGCGGGATCATAGTGGTACCATCCACTAGTCGAAATAGGTCTTCGTCCAAATGTTGGACAAGGTTGAAGAATTCTTTGTATCAAGATCCCATGATTTTGCAGTGACTGACAGATGTGATAAATGGTTTAAAGCCAGTAGGCCTGTTGCAGTGTTCTTCCAAGGTTTGACATGTTGCTGTGGGAGAAAATAATTAAGAAATTTCCTGGTAAGAGGTTCAGCTATGTTGTAGAAGCCCTTCTGGTTGAAATCGTAGGAGATGCAGATGAGTGATGATTCACAGATCCTGCGTCTCTGGATGACTAGCTGCTTGGCAGTGAGACGTGCGTTTTTTTAGTTAATTAATCAAGTCTTCTGTTCATCTGGCGTATTGGTGTTCAGAAATATGTGTATGAAGGTCTTTGGACTTTTCGCTCGCTTTATTTTTCATTCGGTTGCAGTAGTTGCAACTGATTGTGTATATCCGTGCAGAGGATTAAACCTGTTGGTGTTCCTTTCTGGTTATGTCTTGATTGTATGGATGAATTGGTAGCTACTCGGAATTCAGTGTTGGAGAAACTGTTGGAGACGTGTTTGGTAATGGAGTTGGTAGAGAGGACTTTGAATCTTCTATTGGTAGTATCACGTCTAGTATCACGTATGTGCATGGCGTCTACAATCACTGATGAAGGACCGAGTATAGTGAAGCTTAGAAAATACTTGGTCATTCATAGAACATTTTTCTTCTTGGCATTCACTGCTGCGGGTAAGAGGGTATACAGTAAGAAGTGGAAAAGATGGTGTTTGTCGGTCGGTTTATGGTAAGCTTAAAAGGAAACTCGTAATCAGCTTTGCAGAGAACATCAAGAGTGTCTTTGACTTCTTCGTCGAGGTAAACTGGATTGAACGCTCGACCTGGTTGAGCTTGTGTTAGACTGCATGAACGATGAACCGCCTGTGAGTTATGATAATTATGTCATTCACACAGCGGACTTTATCAAGTTACAAACAGATCTGTTTGTGCTTTTTTTCCATCGTGTTGGTGTTTTATACCATTTGCCTCCAGGAAGTTTTTCCTGATGATAATTGCTATACTAGCTAGGGTCAAAGTTAATTACTGTATTGATGTTATAATGTACAATAAGCCATTTAATTTCATGTTCTCATCACTAGCATTATTATGACAAAAAAAATACATTAAAAATGCTTTTCACATATAGTTATTACTGTACTCCTATACCTTGACAGCACATATATTAATAATTTAGTTATTTTGATAATTTCCTTTAACGCCAAGTACCTGTGCAAGGTGAGGCTGTTGCGAATGATACAGTAATATTTTTATGTTGCATTTCGGTAACGTGATGTTATTTACAGTTCCTTCTGTTTATTGAATATTAATAAAAATGATGATAATACCTTCAGAAGAAAGAGACACTTTTGCAACATTCTGGAAACTTTATTGAAGAAATGTTTCTCCAGCCGTTTCCTCAATAAAGATTACTAAATGTTGCAAAAAAAGTCTCATTCTTCAACTATTCGGTTTTCTAAACCATTTATATCATAATATCTTGAGAGAGTGACCAAGAAGGACGTAATAGTATGTAACAGTATGTCTACACACTTTTACGGACATTGAGTGAGCGAGTGTGAGTGCTGGGGACATTAAGTTATAAGTTTGTAGAGGAAGTTAACCTCGGGTCTGTTAACCCAGTTCATCTCACTATATAATTATGTGAAATATTGTAAAACAAATATTGCTCTACCTTTTTGACCCTCCATACCTTCCTTCCCTCACTCCCCCTCCATCACTCATTGTTTCCCTCCCTTCCTCCTTTCCACCTCCCTCTCACCTTTCCCTTCCACCCTTTCCCCTTCCCTCCCTCCTTTCCCCCTTCCCTTTCCCCCTTCCCTTCCCTCCTTCCCTTCAACCTCCCTCCTTCTTTCATTTCTTCCACCTTCCTACCTCCATCCCTTCCTCCTCCCCTCTCCCACTTTCCTCCCCTCTCCCACTTTCCTCCCCTCCCCTCACAGCAACGCCTAGTTCTCCAACTTGATCCATAACATAACATGTATTATTCTTTTCATTAAGCACTAAACCATATGAGTCATTCAACACTCGGAATATTGGATATTCGACCCTCCATCCCTGTAGTTGATTCAACACAAGGAGCTGTGAAAACTCGATCCTCTGTCCCCGAGGTCCATTCAGGGCAAGACTTGGTGTAGACTCGACCTTCCATCCGTGATGACCAATAATCTAGCACACGGAAGTACGATCCTGAAATCCTTAAACTACTCAAAAAATTACAAAATGAAATTAGAAAATTTAAATTTCCAAAAACGCGAAAACTTAAACCACAAAACTATTAAATTATCTATAGGCCTATTTAAAACCATCCCGCATACATATCAAAAAAAAAAAAAATCTCTACTAAATACCAATAGACTAATTAAAATACCTAGCCTGGCAGAAATATTTAAATCTGATACTCGGTGACTAATTGACACATAATTATTTATCATTAAATTCCTCACAAATAACAGAGCCAGTCCTTACCACGCAAATTAGCGTACATATGATTCTGTGTATTTTATTACATTCAGATTGGCAAGGTAACCGTGATCATGTTGTTGTTGTCTTCCATGGCCTCCCCTCCATGATTTATCTTGGTTATACCTCTTCCCATCCATTTCGAAATTCCTATACCTGTGTATTTTCTATACTCGCATTTTCATTTTGTGTATGCTCAGTAATAACCCACATGCAGATATAAACTCAGGTTATTAATTGATCCATATACATTGACCCACTTCTTGGTCGTGTATCTATACTTAAGTATATTGTATACTTGTGTATCTACACTTGTGTGTCTATACCTGTGTATCGATATCTGTGTATTTATACGTGTGTATCTTTAGTTGTACGTCTGTATTTTGTATCTGTACTTATGAATTTATTTTTATTTATCTATACTTGCGTATCTATATTTGTATAACTTTATTTTTGTACCTATAATCGTATATCTGTCTCTCTCCTTCTCCGTCTACGTTTTGTATATATATGTATTTGTGTATTTATATGCGCGTCAATATTTTTGTATCTATTTGTGTGTCTACATTAGGGAATCTTCTACACTTCTCTAACTTCTATATTTGTGCATCATCTGTACTTATGTATCTATACTAGTATACGTTCTATTCTTGTGTATTTATAATTACTTAACTTGCATAATGGCGCGTCTTCCCAATCTATGCATATTTTAGGCTTGTATCTTTTCTGTGTATCTGTAATTAGGTATTTTAGGCTTAGAAGTTCTTAAGAAATAAGGAAACATCTTGAACTAATTACATAACTTGCCTAATGAAAAATATCACCAGGCACAACCATCAAAGTTCATAACTAGACTCCGGGATTTCGATATTTCCAATAGATTTAATTAACATTTCTCCTTAGTAGCTGCTCACTCACTCCTCAACTTACAAGGTTTTCCTCTTCTCTGAACCCAAAACAACTTCCTTTCCTCTATCTGGACAGCGTCAAGTTGCACACCCAGTCAACCCAAAACAACTACCTCCACCACCCCACTAAGTTGCCACTCATCTCCTCAACATACAATTGGTGCCTCAAATCTCCCCTAATCACAAAGTTGCTCCTTGCCTTACCCCCCCCCCCATCCATTTCTTTACCGGTTCACAACAACTACCTTTTTTCTTCCCACACAAAGTTGCCGCCTAACAGTTTCTCACCAAACATCAGCAGCGTTTCCTTTCCCACATTGCATTATTATTATTATTATTATTATTATTATTATAATCAAGGGGGGAAGCGCTAAACCCGGAGGATTATACAGCGCCTGGGGCGGGGATGTGGAAGGCATTCAGGCTTAATTCGGGGAACTGGAGCACAGATCCAATTCCCTAAATCAAGAGCCCCTCACCAACATCAAGGAACCTTCCTTGAGGGGTTCCCACATTGCAGAGCTGCCCCTCCCTTTTCCATCCAACAACAGGTAACCCCTTCCCCTAATTTCACGAAGATGCGCATTCCTTTTCCACAACCCACAAAGGCTTCCTTCATCTCTCTCCCCACCTCACAAAGTTGCCAATGTAGAAGACATGTTTTAAAATGAATCTTTTTGAAGAGAGTACGTGAAAATTTCTTATAAAAAATAAAATTTTACATTTGTAAAAGAATTTAGCTAAATGCTGTCAAAAGACAGCATTTAGCTAGTGTATTATAAAGTGTATATATATATATATATATATATATATATATATATATATATATATATATATTGCAGCACTGGCTCACAAACAGTCAAGCTGGGATGGCCCGATCGCTGAAAAGGTGCTTGCCAACATGCTCAGGGCTGCAACATCAGATAGGGAGATTGCCCGTCTCCAGGCTGTGAGCCCACCTCACTCCGGGGACTTCCTCCAAACAGTTCCCATATCGGCAATGGGAACGCGACTCGACCCTAAGACCCTCCGTATTGCAGTGGCTCTGCGCCTTGCTGCCCCAATTCACACATAATATACGTGTATTTGCGGCAAAGCACAAGCAGACCAATATGGTGTACATGGTCTTAACTGTTCTAAAACCAAGGGCTGGCATGCAAGACACAATGAGGTCAACGACATCATTAAGAGAACCCTTGCTACAGCTGGATGCCCAGCCGAGAGGGAGCCCCAATCACTAGCAGCCAACAATACCCACAACCCAGCAAACCACCCCGACGGGATCACCATCTAGCCTTGGAAGAATGGCAAACTCTTAGCATGGGACTATACCTGTGTGTCCACTCTGGCTGACACCTATATCCATCACAGTGTGGGGCGACAGGGAGGAGCTGCTGACCACAGGGAGGAGTACAAGATCAGCAGGTACAGGGACATAAGCCAACAGTATCAATTTGTCCCAGCCGGATCAGAGACCTTTGGATCATGGGGAAAAAATACCACACGTTTTCTTAAAGAACTGGGTTCCAGACTCATCGACACCACCAGGGACTCAAGGGCAGCCACTTTCATGTTCCAGCGCTCAGCGTAGCCATCCAGAGGGGAAATGCTTGCTGCATACTTGGCTTGCGTCCATTCTCGGAGGAGCTGGAGGAAATTCATGATCTTTGATACATTGTGCCATTGTATTCATGTTTGTGGTTTTTTCTGTAAATGTATTCTGTTTATTAATAATTTTCATATATATATATATATATATATATATATATATATATATATATATATATATATATATATATATATATGCGTGTGTGTGTGTGTGTGCGTGTGTGCGTGTGTGTGTGTGCGTGTGTGTGTGTGTGTGCGTGTGTGTGTGTGTGTGTGCGTATCCATGATAAGTATGGGCGTCGAGCTGAAGCCAGACGATGTTTCCTCATACCCCCGGGCACCAAGCTCGTTTTGAAAGTTATTTCATCGAATCCTACCCCATGCAGTGGACAACGAAAGAGATTTGAAATGCTTAACAATTCGCAAACATGCTAAATTCTATATAAATATTGTCTTTACATCTTGGGTCAAGCTCAGTATATATATATATATATATATATATATATATATATATATATATATATATATATATATATATATATATATATATATGTGTGTGTGTGTGTGTGTGTGTGTATTTCTCAAGGACCTGTAAAGATAAGAACAACAGAAGGCTATAAGCTTAGCCTTACACCCTTCCCAGTACGATGCGGGTGGGAATGTCAGGGGCATGTCAATCATAGCTTAAATTCTCCCCAAATTATATTATTAATTAATGTAATTTGTATAACCCTTGGAAGGTGTGCAAAGGTTCAATCATATTTACAAAAGCAGACTTCTACCTATGTCAAGTCATGTTAAGTCAATGCTGATGAATTTATAGAAATAATGTAAGAAGAAAGTATGAGTATTCTCAACAAATTACTTGTGTGGACAATGCTTGCCGGATGCTCGGTGTTGCTGTGTGAGGTGTTGCTGTGTGAGGTGTTGCTGTGTGAGGTGCTGCGTTACAACACCTGCGAAATGATTGTTGAACTTTGAAAGCTCAACAATGCATCGTATAAAATACAATCAAGACAGAGTGCATGGTAATCCCTTCAGTGAACTTTAGTGTTATTATTAAGAAACGCTCAAGCATAACAAGTGTTCTCTCAGTTTTCTCACAAACTTCACCGAGTTATATCTTCAGCAGTGACAGAAAAAATGTTAGTGATATATGTACTACAGTAGAATGTATATTGCAATCTCTTCCACCAGTGTTCTGACTGGGTTTAACTATTTCCCAGTACATGTAGAATGAAAGACAAAGCTACACTTACGTTAAATATTCTTCATACAAACTAGAATAACCCCCCATACACACACACACACACACACACACACACACACACACACACACACACACACACACACACACACACACACATACATACATATTGGTTAAAGTAATTATGTTCTATGTAGTTTTCAGTTTTATCCCCTGGGGAAGTACTAAATTCGTAGGGGTAATACGGCTCCTGGAAAATGGGAGATAATCAGGTTTGATTCAGCAAATGTTAAAATTAACTCTAACCCTTTGTATCAAGAGTCTTTAACCGGGATTAAATCCCCCCTCAAGGGTATGTATATTACGTATGAAGGTATGTATATTGTATGCAATAAGTATGTATATTGTGTACAAAGCTACATAGCCTTGACGAAGAAATAGACAAAATACAAACAAGACAGACAAGACTGTAAAAATATAAAGTATGCTGATCTTAAAACAAGTATTTCAGACAAAATTAAAGGAGTCTAATATTACCAGGGATCCAGATAGAGGCATGAGGAAGGTATTAATCACTCGAGGAGGAGAAACATGAAAAAATATAGCTTAGCATGTTATGAAAAGCCACTGAAAAAACTAGCAAGACAGAACAGGAATTGCTTCAACCCACAAATTTTCCAGACTCAAACAAGCCAGAAGAACATGTATCAGTATGAGAGGAAAGAATAACAAAAAAGTGAATAGTAGAAAAGACTTAGATTCAGATTAAAAAAAAATATTAAATTAGAGAAAAATTACAAAACAGATTCTGAAAGCGAGATTTGTGATTCACAGGAAGAAAAGTATAAAATTTTAAGTTAGAAGTTCCAGCTGGAAGTTAAAAATCGAGGATGCAGCGCTGTATGACCCTTGTGGGTTTAGAGCTAGGTTTTGATTATATTAATAAGAAGAAAATAAACCCCAGAGAACTGATATGTGAACCATTAATTAACCTTATAATGAATACTGGTGAAACAAATCAATATTTCACTAAGAAATCGCACCGAGATCTTAAGATATATCCTTATGAACTAAAATATATGTCTTTGATGATAATTAAACTATGTGAAGGTGAACTCGTAGACAAGTGAAAAATGGAAACTAAAGTTACGTTATATATAATTGAAAGGCAAGGCCCAGTGAACTGTAGGCTTACCAGTAGATTGCTGGATCAGGCCGTTGTACTCATGAATCAGTAGGCTGGTTGGCTACTGAGCGAGTAGATTAGAAGAATGCTGTGCCTTCTGGCACCTATTGAGTCATTAGGTTGATAGGTTGCAACCTACCAACCTACTGAGTAAGTAGGTTGGTAGGTTGCTGGGTCAGTAGGTTTGAAGGCTGCTGTGTTAGTAGGTTGGTAGGTTGCTGAGTCAGTAGGTTGGTAGCTGTTGGCCCAGTAGGCTGGTAGGTTGCTGGGTCAGTAGGTTGGAAGGCTGCTGGGTCAGTAGGCTGGCAGGATGCTGGGTCAGTAGGTTGGTAGGTTGCTGGGTAAGTAGGCTGGTAGGCTGTTGGGTCAGTAGGTTGGTAGGCTGCAGAGTCAGTAGGATGGTAAGCTGCTGAGACGGTAGGTTGGTAGGCTGTTGGGTCAGTAGGTTGGTAGGCTATGACAGTAGGTTGATAGGTTGCTGGGTCAGTAGGTTGGTAAGCTGCTGAGCCAGTAGGTTGATAAGCTGGAAATAAATGGTATAAAATACCGACACGGTGGAAATATAAACACATATACAGTATAATGTGATCCTTTATTGACAACGTTTCGCCCACACAGTGGGCTTTATCAAGTCAGTAGGCTGGTAGGCTGCTGGGTCAATAGGTTGGTAGGCTGCTGGGTCAGTAGGTTGGTAGGCTGTTCGGTCAGTAGGTTGGTAGGCTGCTGTGTCAGTTGGTTGGTAGGCTGTTGGGTGAGTAGGTTGGTAGGCTGCTGAGTCAGTAGGCTGGTAAGCTGCTAGGTCAGTAGGTTGGTAGGCTGTTGAGTTTGTAGGTTGGTAGGCTGCTGGGTCAGTAGGCTGGTAGGCTGCTGGGTCCGTAGTTTGGTAGGTTGCTGTGTCAGTAGGTTGGTAGGCTGTTGGGTCAGTAGGTTGGTAGGCTGTTGGTAAGTAGGTTGGTAGGTTAGATTACTGGGTCAGTAGGTTGGTAAGCTGAGGAGTCAGTATGTTGGTAGGCTGTTGGGTCAGTAGGTTGGTAAGCTGCTGAATCACTGGGTTGGTAGGCTGTTTTGTCAGTAGGCTGCTGGGTCAGTAGGTTGGTTGGTTAGATTATTGGGTCAGTAGGTTGGTAGGCTGTTGAGTCAGTAGGTTGGTAGGCTGTTGTGTCAATAGGTTGGTAAGCTGCTGAGTCAGTAGGTTGGTAGGCAGTTGGGTCATAGGGTGGTAGACTGCTGAGTCAGTAGGTTAGTAGGCTGTTGGGTCAGTAGGTTGGTATGCTGCTGGGTCAGGTTGGTAGGCTGTTGTGTCAGTAGGTTGCTGGGTCAGTAGGTTGGTAGGTTGCTGGGTCAGTAGGTTGGCAGGCTTTTGGGTCAGTAGGGTGGTAGGCTGCTGGGTCAGTAGGTTGATAGGTTGCTGGGTCAGTAGGTTGCTGGGTCAGTAGGTTGGCAGGCTGTGTCAGTAGGTTTGTAGGCTGTGTCAGTAGGTTTGTAGGCTGCTGTGTCAGTAGGTTGGTAGGCTGCTGGGTCAGTAGGTTGATAGGCTTCTGGGACAGTAGGTTGGTAAGCTGTTGTTCAGCAGGTTGGTAGGCTGCTGGGTCAGTAGGTTGGTAGGCTGCTGGGTCAGTAGGTTGGTAGGCTGCTGGGTCTGCTGGGTCAGTAGGTTGGTTGGCTGCTAAGTCAGTAGGTTGGCAGGCTTTTGGGTCAGTAGGTTGGTAGGCTGCTGGGTCAGTAGGTTGATAGGCTGCTGGGTCAGTAGGTTGGTAGGCTGCTGGGTCAGTAGGTTGGTAAGCTGCTGGGTCAGTAGGTTGGTAGGCTGCTGGGTCAGTAGGTTGCTGGGTCAGTAGTTTGGTAGGCTGTTGGGTCAGTAGGCTGTTGGGTCAGTAGGCTGCTGGGTCAGTAGGTTGGTTGGTTAGATTATTGGGTCAGTAGGTTGGTAGGCTGCTGAGCCAGTAGGTTGGTAGGCTGTTGGGTCAGTAGGTTTGTAAGCTGCTGAGTCATTATGTTGGTAGGCTGTTGGGTCAGTGGGTTGATAGGCTGCTGAGTCATTAGGTTAGTAGGCTGTTTGGTCTGTAGGCTGCTGGGTCAGTAGGTTGGTATGCTGCTGGGTAAGGTTGGTAGGCTGTTGTGTCAGTAGGTTGGTAGGTTGCTGGGCCAGTAGGTTGGTAGGTTGCTAGGTCAGTAGGTTGGTAGGCTGCTGGGTCAGTAGGTTGATAGGCTGCTGGGTCAGTAGGTTGGTAGGCTGTTGGGTCAGTAGGTTGGTAGGCTGGTGTGTCAGTTGGTTGGTAGGCTGTTGGGTGAGTAGGTTGGTAGGCTGCTGGGTCAGTAGGCTGGAAAGCTGCTGGGTCAGTAGGTTGGTAGGCTGTTGGTATGTAGGTTGGTAGGTTAGGTTACTGGGTCAGTAGGTTGGTAAGCTGAGGAGTCAGTAGTTTGGTAGGCTGTTGGGTCAATAGGTTGGTAAGCTGCGGAATCAGTGGGTTGGTAGGCTGTTGGGTCAGTAGGCTGTTGGGTCAGTAGGCAGCTGGGTCAGTAGGTTGGTTGGTTAGATAATTGGGTCAGTAGGTTGGTAGGCTGCTGAGTCAGTAGGTTGGTAGGCTCTTGGGTCAGTATGTTGGTAAGCTGCTGAGTCAGTACATTGGTAGGCTGTTGGGTCAGTAGGTTGGTAGACTGCTGAGTCAGTAGGTTAGTAGGCTGTTGGGTCAGTTTGCTGCTGGGTCAGTAGGTTGTTATGATGCTGGGTCAGGTTGGTAGGCTGTTGTGTCAGTAGGTTGGTAGGTTGCTGGGTCAGTAGGTTGGTAGATTGCTGGCTCAGTAGGTTGCTGATTCAGTAGATTGGTAGGCTGTTGTGTCAGTAGGTTGGCAGGCTGCTGGGTCAGTAGGATGGTAGGCTGCTGAGTCAGTAGGTTGGTAGGCTGCTGGGTCAGTAGGTTGGTAAGGTGTTTGGTCAGTAAGTTGGTAGGCTGCTGGGTCAGTAGGTTGGTAGGCCGCTGGGTCATTAGGTTGGTAGGCTGCTGGGCCAGTAGGTTGGTAAGCTGCTGGATCAGTAGGTTGGTAGGCTGCTGGGTCAGTAGGTTGCTGGATCAGTAGGTTGGTAGGCTGCTGGGTCAGTAGGTTGGTAGGCTGCTGGGTCAGTAGGTTGGTAGGCTGCTGGGCCAGTAGGTTGGTAGGCTGCTGGGTCAGTAGGTTGCTGGATCAGTAGGTTGGTAGGCTGCTGGGTCAGTAGGTTGGTAGGCTGCTGGGTCAGTAGGTTGGTAGGCTGCTGGGCCAGTAGGTTGGTAGGCTGCTGGGTCAGTAGGTTGGTAGACTCCTGGGTCAGTAGGTTGGTAAGCTGCTTGGTCAGTAGGTTGGTAGGCTGCTGGGTCAGTAGGTTGGTAGGCTGCTGTGTCAGTATTTTGGTAGGCTGTTGGGTCAGCAGGTTGGTGAGCTGGTGGGTCAGTAGCTTGGTACGCTGCTGAGTCAGTAGGTTGGTAAGCTGCTGGGTCAGTAGGTTGGTTGGCTGCTGAGTCAGTAGGTTGGTAGGCTGCTGGGTCAGTAGGTTGATAGGCTGTTGGGTCATTAGGTTGGTAGGCTGCTGGGTTAGTAGGTTGGTAGGCTGCTGGGTCAGTAGGTTGGTAGGCTGTTGGGTCAGTAGGTTGGTAGGCTGCTGGGTCAGTAGGTTGGTAGGCTGCTGGGTCAGTAGGTTGGTAGGCTGCTGGGTCAGTAGGTTGGCAGGCTGTTGTGTAGTATCGGCGACCCTCTGTCATGAAAGTGATGGAGTGAGTGATGATGAAAGTGTTTCTCGTATTTTTAGGTCACCCTACCTTGGTGGGAAACAGCCGGAGTGTTTATATATATATATATATATATATATATATATATATATATATATATATATATATATATATATATATATATTAATTATTTGTGTGTGTGTGTGTGTGTATGTGTAGAGTTTACTTAAATTTCTATTATAAGGGTTAAAATATCCCTGACTGGTGATAACCTGGTGACATGCAGCCTTAATGATCCTCTGAGGAGAAGACCTGGGCCAGGACCCGTCCTAGCAAGCCAAACTCAGCCTAATAGGCCTGAAAACTAATTAATCAACCCTCCTATAGATTACAACCAGGTGAGCACAAGATAAACATATCCTCCAAAGGTTTGTTTTTGCCAGTGTTTTAAAGTGATTCTGGTGAAAAAAAATCGCTTTATTGTGTGCAAATTACAGAACAAAGTCACGGAAACGCGAAGCAAGGAGATGCGAGAAGAGGATAGATTAACAGAGATAACATGTATCTTGAATAGCAAAATCTCGGACCTAGTCTGCATGAAGCTTCCTGAGGCTGCCAAGCAAAACAAGACCTGGTGATAGCTAATGCAGCTTTACAGACAACAAGCGTGAGTGAATTAAGAAGGTACGTGACCACAGCATGCAGGCAGTGGGATGAACAAGCGGAGACGTAAGATGGTGATAAACACCTGACAGGTTTAGACAAAATATGGGAAGCAGTGAGACTAAAAACCAGTTGGATTTATTATAATTAGAGATAAAGATTATAATGAATGTAATAAAGTTGGTAGAATTACCGACAATATGTAAAGTAAAAGGACACAAGTGCAACTAATGTGACATTTTATTGTGTAAAGGCTATTACTTGGGAAACATAAAAATTTGGTTAGACAAATATTTCCATTGGAGGCTGGATAGAGAAGGCCTGTTTCAATGTTCATTCTCTGTAATGTGCTTGTGTAGTATTAACAGGAGATAAATTAGACACATGTGCAACTCTTGGGTATCTTTATTGAGGAAACGTTTCGCCACACAGTGGCTTCATCAGTCCATACCAAGGAGAATCTTGAAGAACAGGAGGAGAATGAGGTAATCAGTCCCTCAACCTTGAGTCGATGTGGTCAGTCCATCAATCTTGAATAGAATACGGCATACTTGCAGAGAAGGAGCTTATAAACCGTAGGCAGGAGAGGTGCAGCAGTCATAGGTGGTGTCACATTTGTTCAATGTGGAAGCAGGTCGTGCCCAAGAATTAGGCAAGCGAAGAATTCCCAAGTATTAAGATCCCAAGAAGTTGCATGTCTGACAGGTTTGTAGATGAATGGTTCAGAGAACCGACATGTTAATAAATTAGACACATGTGCAACTCTTGGGTATCATGGGTAACATGTCGGTTCTCTGAATCATTCATCTACAAACCTGTCAGACACTGCAACTTCTTGTGATCTTAATACTTGGGAATTCTTCGCTTGCCTAATTCTTTGGCACGACCTACTTCCACATTGAACAAATGTGACACCACCTATGACTGCTGCACCTCTCCTGCCTACGGTTTATAAGCTCCTTCTCTGCAAGTATGCCGTATTCTATTCAAGATTGATGGACTGACCACATCGACTCAAGGTTGAGGGACTGATTACCTCATTCTCCTCCTGTTCTACAAGATTCTCCTTTGTATGGACTGATGAAGCCACTGTGTGGCGAAACGTTTCCTCAATAAAGATACCCAAGAGTTGCACATGTGTCTAATATATCAACATGTCGGTTCTCTGAACCATTCATCTACAAATTAACAGGAGAGGCTATGTGATTGCAGGATTTACTGTTTTCAGGAGGATTCTTGCTAAGACTTCACCATCTCTGAAGTCTTAGCAAGAATCCTCCTGAAAACAGTAAATCCTGCCATCACATAGCCTCTCCTGTTAATACTACACAAGCACATTACAGAGAATGAACATTGAAACAGGCCTTCTCCATCCAGCCTCCAATAGAAATATTTGTCTAACCAAATTTTTATGTTTCCCAAGTAATAGCCTTTATATCGTTTACTCTTGTGCAAGTTAATTGTTCTACATATTGTATTACTTCTACTACTACTACTACCACTAGTATTGCACCTCACTCTGAGCCTATATATGCCCTCTGTGTCCATGTACTGTTTGTAACGGCTTGACAAAGCTCCTGGAGAGCGAAACGTTACCACAATAAAATGTCACATTAGTTGCACTTGTGTCCTTTTACTTTACATTATGATGATAAATTAGACACATGTGCAACTCTTTGGTATCTTTATTGAGGAAACGTTTCGCCATCCAGTGGCTTCATCAGTCCATATAAAGGAGAATCTTGAAGAACAGGAAGAGAATGAGGTAATCAGTCCCTCAGCCTTGAGTTCTAAATGTTGGACAGGACAATAACCATGCCACATATAAACTAAATAATGTAGATCTTAATATTACGGATTGCGAAAAAGATTTAGGAGTTCTGGTTAGCAGTAATCTGAAACCAAGACAACAGTGCATAAGTGTTCGCAATAAAGCTAATAGAATCCTTGGCTTCATATCAAGAAGCATAAATAATAGGAGTCCTCAGGTTGTTCTTCAACTCTATACATCCTTGGTTAGGCCTCATTTAGATTATGCTGCACAGTTTTGGTCACCGTATTACAGAATGGATATAAATTCTCTGGAAAATGTACAAAGGAGGATGACAAAGATGATCCCATGTATCAGAAACCTTCCCTATGAGGATAGACTAAGGGCCCTGAAACTGCACTCTCTAGAAAGACGTAGAATTAGGGGGGATATGATTGAGGTTTATAAGTGGAAGACAGGAATAAATAAAGGGGATGTAAATAGTGTGCTGATAATATCTAGCCTAGACAGGACTCGCAGCAATGGTTTTAAGTTGGAAAAATTCAGATTCAGGAGGGATATAGGAAAGTACTGGTTTGGTAATAGAGTTGTGGATGAGTGGAACAAACTCCCAAGTACCGTTATAGAGGCCAGAACGTTGTGTAGCTTTAAAAATAGGTTGGATAAATACATGAGTAGATGTGGGTGGGTGTGAGTTAGACCTGATAGCTTGTGCTAACGGGTCGGTTGCCGTGTTCCTCCCTTGAGTCAATGTGACCTGACCTGACTAGGTTGGGTGCATTGGCTTAAGCCGGTAGGGACTTGGACCTGCCTCGCATGGGCCAGTAGGCCTTCTGCAGTGTTCCTTCGTTCTTATGTTCTTCTTATGAGTCGATGTGGTCAGTCCAATGAAGATTGATGGACTGACCACATCGACTCAATGCTGAGGGACTGATTACCTCATTCTCCTCCTGTTCTAAAAGATTCTCCTTTGTATGGACTGATGAAGCCACTGTGTGGCAAACGTTTCCTCAATAAAGATACCCAAGAGTTGCACATATGTCTAATTTATCAACGTGTCGGTTCTCTGAACCATTGATCTTCAATACTTTACATTATAATGAATGATGAGAAAGAACCTTAAATTTAAGTCAGTCTGAATGAGACACCTAAGATCAGAGGGAGAGAAAGAGAGCATAAAGAACATGGGTATAATACCGACAGGATGATAAATAAGACCATTGCAACACTTGGGCATCTTTATACCCCTGCCCTGATGAAAGCATGGGGCGTATACCGAAATTGTGATCCAAGTGCACACAAGTACAACAAAAATAAGTTAGGCTGGAATTACACTAGTGGTATTAAAGACAGAAATATTACCTAAAAGAAGGAAGGAAACGTTTACAGAAATGCTCGACGATGACCCATGAATGACACTTGCAATAAGTGAAGTTGCAATAAACACAGCGAAGTCACGACCAACAATCAAGTGCATTAGACAGGCTATGGAGAAAAGCCAACGAGCCATTACAATCCATGGATTAACTGAGTCAGGACAAAGTTGCGACCGAAGGCGAACTTAAGAGAGAAAAGTAATCAAGGGAGAGACAAAGAACAAGACACTACAGAGACAAAAAAAAAAAGTTTGAGTATTATAATCTTTCCGGTTCGATTGACTTTCATGTTTGATGAAATTCTGAAAGAAATATTGAGAAAATTTACTTAGAAAATCATCTAAATACACAGATATTTAAATTAAAATAGGCACAAAAATAAAGTGAATAGAAAATATAAGAAAAAGCAAGAGATGTAATAACATATATAATCAATGAAGCATCTGTAGCGCATCCAATCCTCATCATTTGTTACCAAGAGTAAGAAAGTGCACGAACTAAATTTTAGTATACGCTTAATGTTTTCATTAGACCAGAGATATAATACAAACAATGAAGATATCCAGGTTTGTTTTATTCACCATTCTGACGACACGTATTTGAGCTAATGATACTTGTCTGACACATCAAAATAATGGAACAATGCTCTTCTCCAGACTGAGGGACTGACCACCTCAAAACTTTAAGGGTGATGGACTGATTACATCGTCTTCAAGTATCTTCTGCTTCTATCAACTTTTCTGTACTCGACTGAAGAAGCCTACTGTGTAGGCGAAACGTTTCATAATAAAGATACCTAACTGTTGCATATGTGTCTTACCTAACAACATAATAGAACCCCGCTACAGAGAATATTTTCTACAAGTCCATTGTTAAATCTATGAGTCACTTTCTGGTTATAATTTATTTTCATTAGCAGGCCCGCCCACAAGTGACCAAGTCTTCAACTGCTGCATTTCTCCTCCACTTCCATTGGTTTTAGTATAAAGGGCTCCATTTATATGTCTCTCTATTAGGTCAACAAAGCCTGCTGTGCAGGCAGAACGTCTCTCAATTAATATACCCTGGTGTTGAAGTTGAGTGACCCAGGTGTCTCATCATGTTTCATCATGTTTCATTATTGTCAGATAATTATACGAAATATACGTTAACCTAACATAACCTAGCCTAGACTGGCTTTAGCTAACTTAACTTAATTCACCAAACCTAAGCTAGTCTAATGTAACCAAGTCTTACCTAACCTAACCAAAATCAGAAAATATTAAAATTTTCTGAAATTTCAAGAATACAACCATACACACAGACGATTCTTGTGAAACTGACTACCCTGATAGGAACACAATTTGCATAATATGCATGCACAAGACATCATCCATAGGATAAAATAATCATAATCCGTCAACAAATGTTTTTTACAGCCATAAGTATAAATTTGTACAATGCTTTTTTTTTGAAAACATATTGACAATGCAGGCAAACATTAATGATATATTATGCACATTTAGGTGCTGTAAATAAACATTAATGACAGGTTCTATAGATTTTACCTAGGATACACATGAGCTGCCATGAGCTGGTGGTGGTGCGTCAGTGTTGCCATGAGCTGGTGGTGGTGCGTCAGTGTTGCCATGAGCTGGTGGTGGTGCGTCAGTGCTACCATGAGCTGGTGGTGGTGCGTCAGTGTTACCATGAGCTGGTGGTGGTGCGTCAGTGTTACCAGGAGCTGGTGGTTGTGCGTCAGTGCTACCATGAGATGGTGGTTGTGCGTCAGTGCTACCATGAGCTGGAGGTCGTGCATCAGTGTTACCAGGAGCTGGTGGTTGTGCGTCAGTGCTACCATGAGATGGTGGTTGTGCGTCAGTGCTACCATGAGATGGTAGTGGTGCTTAAGTGCTACCATGAGCTGGTGGTGGTGCGTCAGTGCTACCATGAGCTGGTGGTGGTGCGTCAGTGCTACCATGAGCTGGTGGTACTGCGTCAGTGCTGCCATGAGCTGGTGGTTGTGCGTCAGTGCTACCATGACCTGGTGGTAGTGCGTCAGTGCTGCCATGAGCTGGTGTTGGTGCGTCAGTGCTACCATGAGCTGGTTGTAGTGCATCAGTGCTACCTTGAGCTGGTGGTGGTGCATCAGTGTTACCATGAGCTGGTGGTGGTGCATCAGTGTTACCATGAGCTGGTGGTGGTGCGTCAGTGTTACCATGAGCTGGTGGTGGTGCGTCAGTGTTACCATGAGCTGGTGGTGGTGCGTCAGTGTTACCATGAGCTGGTGGTGGTGCGTAAGTGTTACCATGAGCTGGTGATAGTGCGTCAGTGTTACCATGAGCTGTTGGTTGTGCGTAAGTGCTACCATGAGATGGTGGTTGTGCGTCAGTGCTACCACAAGCTGCTGGTGGTGCGTCAGTGCTACCATGAGCTGGTTGTCGTGCATCAGTGTTACCATGAGCTGGTGGTTGTGCGTAAGTGCTACCATGAGATGGTGGTTGTGCGTCAGTGCTACCATGAGCTGGTGTTGGTGCGTCAGTGCTACCATGAGCTGGTGGTGGTGCATCAGTGCTACCATGAGCTGGTGGTGGTGTCAGTACTACCATGAGCTGGTGGTACTGCGACAGTGCTACCATGAGCTGATGGTGGTGCGTCAGTGCTACCATGAGCTGGTGGTGGTGTGTCAGTGCTACCATGACCTGCTGGTGGCGCGTCAGTGCTAACATGAGCAGGTGGTGGTGGGTCAGTGCTACCATGAGCTGGTGGTGATACGTCAGTGCTACTATGAACTGGTGGTGGTGCGTCAGTGCTACCATGAGCTGGTGGTGGTGCGTCAGTGCTACCATGAGCTAGTGGTGGTGTGTCAGTGCTACCATGAGCCGGTGGTACTGCGTCAGTGCTACCAAGAGCTGATGGTGGTGAGTCAGTGCTACCTTGAGCTGGTTGTGTGTCAGTCCTACCATGAGCTGGTGCTCGTGCATCAGTGTTACCATAAGCTGGGGGTTGTATGTCAGTGCTACCATGAGCTGGTGGTGGTGCGTCAGTGCTACCATGAGCTACTGGTGGTGTGTCAGTGCTACCATGAGCTAGTGGTACTGCGTCAGTGTTACCATGAGCTGATGGTGGTGCGTCAGTGCTACAATGAGCTGGTGGTGGTGTGTCAGTCTTACCATGAGCTGGTGCTCGTGCATCAGTGTTACCATCAGCTGGTGGTTGTGTGTCAGTGCTACCATGAGCTGGTGGTAGTGCGTCAGTGCTACCATGAGCTGGTGGTAGTGCGTCAGTGCTACCATGAACTGGTGGTTGTGCGTCAGTGCTACCATGAGCTGGTGGTGGTGCGTCAGTGCTACCATTAGCTGGTGGTGGTGCGTCAGTGCTACTATGAACTTGTGGTCGTGCGTCAGCGCTACCATGAGCTGGTGGTGGTGCATCAGTGCTACCATGAGCTGGTGGTGGTGGGTAAGTGCTACCATGAGCTGTTGGTGGTGCGTCAGTGCTACCATGAACTGGTGGTGGTGCGTCAGTGCTACCATGAGCTGGTGGTCGTGCGTCAGTGCTACCATAAGCTGGCGGTAGTGTGTCAGTGCTACCATGAGCTGGTGGTCGCGCGTCAGTGTTGCCATGAGCTGGTGGTTGTGCGTCAGTGCTACCATGAGCTGGTGCTCGTGCATCGGTGTTGCCATGAGCTGGTGGTTGTGCGTCAGTGCTACCATGAGCTGGTGGTGGAGCGTCAGTGTTACCATGAGCTGGTGGTGGTGCGTCAGTGTTACCATGAGCTGGTGGTGGTGCGTCAGTGTTACTAAGAGCTGGTGGTGGTGCGTCAGTGCTACCATAAGCTGGTGGTGGTGCGCCAGTGTTACCATGAGCTGGTGGTAGTGCATCAGTATTACCATGAGCTGGTGGTACTGCGTCAGTGCTGCCATGAGCTGGTGGTTGTGCGTCAGTGCTACCATGACCTGCTGGTAGTGCGTCAGTGCTGCCATGAGCTGGTGGTTGTGCGTCAGTTCCACCATGAAATGGTGGTTGTGCGTCAGTGCAACCATGAGCTGGTGTTGGTGCGTCAGTGCTACCATGAGCTGGTTGTAGTGCATCAGTGCTACCTTGAGCTGGTGGTGGTGCGTCAGTGTTACCATGAGCTGGTGGTGGTGCATCAGTGTTACCATGAGCTGGTGGTGGTGCGTCAGTGTTACCATGAGCTGGTGGTGGTGCGTCAGTTTTACCATGAGCTGGTGGTGGTGCGTCAGTGTTACCATGAGCTGGTGGTGGTGCGTAAGTGTTACCATGAGCTGGTGATAGTGCGTCAGTGTTACCATGAGCTGGTGGTTGTGCGTAAGTGCTACCATGAGATGGTGGTTGTGCGTCAGTGCTACCACAAGCTGCTGGTGGTGCGTCAGTGCTACCATGAGCTGGTTGTCGTGCATCAGTGTTACCATGAGCTGGTGGTTGTGCGTAAGTGCTACCATGAGATGGTGGTTGTGCGTCAGTGCTACCATGAGCTGGTGTTGGTGCGTCAGTGCTACCATGAGCTGGTGGTGGTGCATCAGTGCTACCATGAGCTGGTGGTGGTGTCAGTACTACCATGAGCTGGTGGTACTGCGACAGTGCTACCATGAGCTGATGGTGGTGCGTCAGTGCTACCATGAGCTGGTGGTGGTGTGTCAGTGCTACCATGAGCTGGTGGTGGTGTGTCAGTGCTACCATGACCTGCTGGTGGCGCGTCAGTGCTAACATGAGCAGGTGGTGGTGGGTCAGTGCTACCATGAGCTGGTGGTCGTGCATCAGTGTTACCATGAGCTGGTGGTTGTGCGTAAGTGCTACCCTGAGATGGTGGTTGTGCGTCAGTGCTACCATGAGCTGGTGTTGGTGCGTCAGTGCTACCATGAGCTGGTGGTGGTGCATCAGTGCTACCATGAGCTGGTGGTGGTGTCAGTACTACCATGAGCTGGTGGTACTGCGACAGTGCTACCATGAGCTGATGGTGGTGCGTCAGTGCTACCATGAGCTGGTGGTGGTGTGTCAGTGCTACCATGACCTGCTGGTAGCGCGTCAGTGCTAACAGGAGCAGGTGGTGGTGGGTCAGTGCTACCATGAGCTGGTGGTCGTGCATCAGTGTTACCATGAGCTGGTGGTTGTGCGTAAGTGCTACCATGAGATGGTGGTTGTGCGTCAGTGCTACCATGAGCTGGTGTTGGTGCGTCATTGCTACCATGAGCTGGTGGTGGTGCATCAGTGCTACCATGAGCTGGTGGTGGTGTCAGTACTACCATGAGCTGGTGGTACTGCGACAGTGCTACCATGAGCTGATGGTGGTGCGTCAGTGCTACCATGAGCTGGTGGTGGTGTGTCAGTGTTACCATGACCTGCTGGTGGCGCGTCAGTGCTAACATGAGCAGGTGGTGGTGGGTCAGTGCTACCATGAGCTGGTGGTGATACGTCAGTGCTACTATGAACTGGTGGTGGTGCGTCAGTGCTACCATGAGCTGGTGGTGGTGCGTCAGTGCTACCATGAGCTAGTGGTGGTGTGTCAGTGCTACCATGGGCCGGTGGTACTGCGTCAGTGCTACCAAGAGCTGATGGTGGTGAGTCAGTGCTACCTTGAGCTGGTCGTGTGTCAGTCCTACCATGAGCTGGTGCTCGTGCATCAGTGTTACCATGAGCTGGGGGTTATATGTCAGTGCTACCATGAGCTGGTGGTGGTGCGTCAGTGCTACCATGAGCTACTGGTGGTGTGTCAGTGCTACCATGAGCTAGTGGTACTGCGTCAGTGTTACCATGAGCTGATGGTTGTGCGTCAGTGCTACAATGAGCTGGTGGTGGTGTGTCAGTCTTACCATGAGCTGGTGCTCGTGCATCAGTGTTACCATCAGCTGGTGGTTGTGTGTCAGTGCTACCATGAGCTGGTGGTAGTGCGTCAGTGCTACCATGAGCTGGTGGTAGTGCGTCAGTGCTACCATGAACTGGTGGTTGTGCGTCAGTGCTACCATGAGCTGGTGGTGGTGCGTCAGTGCTACCATTAGCTGGTGGTGGTGCGTCAGTGCTACTATGAACTGGTGGTCGTGCGTCAGCGCTACCATGAGCTGGTGGTGGTGCATCAGTGCTACCATGAGCTGGTGGTGGTGGGTAAGTGCTACCATGAGCTGTTGGTGGTGCGTCAGTGCTACCATGAACTGGTGGTGGTGCGTCAGTGCTACCATGAACTGGTGGTGGTGCGTCAGTGCTACCATGAGCTGGTGGTCGTGCGTCAGTGCTACCATAAGCTGGCGGTAGTGTGTCAGTGCTACCATGAGCTGGTGGTCGTGCGTCAGTGTTGCCATGAGCTGGTGGTTGTGCGTCAGTGCTACCATGAGCTGGTGCTCGTGCATCAGTGCTACCATGAGCTGGTGGTGGAGCGTCAGTGTTACCATGAGCTGGTGGTGGTGCGTCAGTGTTACCATGAGCTGGTGGTGGTGCGTCAGTGTTACTAAGAGCTGGTGGTGGTGCGTCAGTGCTACCATAAGCTGGTGGTGGTGCGCCAGTGTTACCATGAGCTGGTGGTAGTGCATCAGTATTACCATGAGCTGGTGGTGGTGCGTCAGTGTTACCATGACATGGTGGTGGTGCGTCAGTGCTACCATGAGATGGTGGTGCGTCAGTGTTACCATGACCTGGTGGTAGTGCGTCAGTGCTACCATGAGCTAGTGGTGGTGTGTCAGTGCTACCATGAGCTGGTGGTACTGCGTCAGTGCTACCAAGAGCTGATGGTGGTGCGTCAGTGCTACCATGAGCTGGTGGTGGTGTGTCAGTCCTACCATGAGCTGGTGGTACTGCGTCAGTGTTACCATGAGCTGATGGTGGTGCGTCAGTGCTACTATAAGCTGGTGGTGGTGGGTCAGTGCTACCATGAGCTGGTGGTGGTGCGTCAGTCCTACCATGAGCTGGTGCTCGTGCATCAGTGTTACCCTCAGCTGGTGGTTGTGTGACAGTGCTACCATGAGCTAGTGGTAATGCGTCAGTGCTACCATGAGCTGGTGCTGGTGCGTCAGTTCTGCCACGAACTTGTGGTAGTGCGTCAGTGCTACCATGAGCTGGTGCTGGTGCATCAGTGCTACCATGAACTGGTGGTGGTGGGTCAGTGCTACCATGAGCTGGTGGTGGTGCGTCAGTGCTACCATGAGCTAGTGGTGGTGGGTCAGTGCTACCATGAGCTGGTGGTACTGCGTCAGTGCTACCAAGAGCTGATGGTGGTACATCAGTGCTACCTTGAGCTGGTGGTGTCAGTCCTACCATGAGCTGGTGCTCGTGCATCAGTGTTACCATGAGCTGGGGGTTATATGTCAGTGCTACCATGAGCTGGTGGTGGTGCGTCAGTGCTACCATGAGCTACTGGTGGTGTGTCAGTGCTACCATGAGCTAGTGGTACTGCGTCAGTGTTACCATGAGCTGATGGTTGTGCGTCAGTGCTACAATGAGCTGGTGGTGGTGTGTCAGTCTTACCATGAGCTGGTGCTCGTGCATCAGTGTTACCATCAGCTGGTGGTTGTGTGTCAGTGCTACCATGAGCTGGTGGTAGTGCGTCAGTGCTACCATGAGCTGGTGGTAGTGCGTCAGTGCTACCATGAACTGGTGGTTGTGCGTCAGTGCTACCATGAGCTGGTGGTGGTGCGTCAGTGCTACCATTAGCTGGTGGTTGTGCGTCAGTGCTACTATGAACTGGTGGTCGTGCGTCAGCGCTACCATGAGCTGGTGGTGGTGCATCAGTGCTACCATGAGCTGGTGGTGGTGGGTAAGTGCTACCATGAGCTGTTGGTGGTGCGTCAGTGCTACCATGAACTGGTGGTGGTGCGTCAGTGCTACCATGAACTGGTGGTGGTGCGTCAGTGCTACCATGAGCTGGTGGTCGTGCGTCAGTGCTACCATAAGCTGGCGGTAGTGTGTCAGTGCTACCATGAGCTGGTGGTCGTGCGTCAGTGTTGCCATGAGCTGGTGGTTGTGCGTCAGTGCTACCATGAGCTGGTGCTCGTGCATCAGTGCTACCATGAGCTGGTGGTGGAGCGTCAGTGTTACCATGAGCTGGTGGTGGTGCGTCAGTGTTACCATGAGCTGGTGGTGGTGCGTCAGTGCTACCATAAGCTGGTGGTGGTGCGCCAGTGTTACCATGAGCTGGTGGTAGTGCATCAGTATTACCATGAGCTGGTGGTGGTGCGTCAGTGTTACCATGACATGGTGGTGGTGCGTCAGTGCTACCATGAGATGGTGGTGCGTCAGTGTTACCATGACCTGGTGGTAGTGCGTCAGTGCTACCATGAGCTAGTGGTGGTGTGTCAGTGCTACCATGAGCTGGTGGTACTGCGTCAGTGCTACCAAGAGCTGATGGTGGTGCGTCAGTGCTACCATGAGCTGGTGGTGGTGTGTCAGTCCTACCATGAGCTGGTGGTACTGCGTCAGTGTTACCATGAGCTGATAGTGGTGCGTCAGTGCTACTATAAGCTGGTGGTGGTGGGTCAGTGCTACCATGAGCTGGTGGTGGTGCGTCAGTCCTACCATGAGCTGGTGCTCGTGCATCAGTGTTACCATCAGCTGGTGGTTGTGTGACAGTGCTACCATGAGCTAGTGGTAATGCGTCAGTGCTACCATGAGCTGGTGCTGGTGCGTCAGTTCTGCCACGAACTTGTGGTAGTGCGTCAGTGCTACCATGAGCTGGTGCTGGTGCATCAGTGCTACCATGAACTGGTGGTGGTGGGTCAGTGCTACCATGAGCTGGTGGTGGTGCGTCAGTGCTACCATGAGCTAGTGGTGGTGGGTCAGTGCTACCATGAGCTGGTGGTCGTGCGTCAGTGCTACCATGAGCTGGTGGTACTGCGTCAGTGATATCATGAGCTGGTGGTGGTGCGTCAGTGCTAACATGAGCTGGTGGTGGTGTCAGTGCTACCATGAGCTGGTGGTACTGCGGCAGTGTACCATGAGCTGGTGGTGGTGCGTCAGTGCTACCATCAGCTGGTGGTGGTGCATCATTGCTACAATGAGCTGCTTATCTTGGGTCAGTGCTACCATAAGCTAGTGGTAGTGCGTCAGTACTACCATGAGCTGGTGGTGGTGCGTCAGTGCTAACATGAGCTGGTGGTGGTGGGTCAGTGCTACCATGAGCTGGTGGTGATACATCAGTGCTACTATGAACTGGTGGTGGTGCGTCAGTGCTACCGTGAGCTGGTGGTGGTGCGTCAGTGCTACCATGAGCTAGTGGTGGTGTGTCAGTGCTACCATGAGCTGGTGGTACTGCATCAGTGCTACCAAGAGCTGATGGTGGTACATCAGTGCTACCTTGAGCTGGTGGTGTCAGTCCTACCATGAGCTGGTGCTCGTGCATCAGTGTTACCATGAGCTGGTGGTTGTGTGTCAGTGCTACCAAGAACTGGTGGTGGTGCGTCAGTGCTACCATTAGCTGGTGGAAGTGCCTCAGTGCTACCATGAACTGGTGGTCGTGCGTCAGCGCTACCATGAGCTGGTGGTGGTGCATCAGTGCTACCATGAGCTGGTGGTGGTGGGTAAGTGCTACCATGAGCTGTTGGTGGTGCGTCAGTGCTGCCATGAACTGGTGGTGGTGCGTCAGTGCTACCATGAGCTGGTGGTGGTGCGTCAGTGCTACCATGTGCTGGTGGTCGTGCGTCAGTGCTATCATAAGCTGGCGGTAGTGTGTCAGTGCTACCATGAGCTGGTGGTCGTGCGTCAGTGTTGCCATGAGCTGGTGGTTGTGCGTCAGTGCTACCATGAGCTGGTGCTCGTGCATCAGTGTTGCCATGAGCTGGTGGTTGTGCGTCAGTGCTACCATGAGCTGGTGGTGGTGCGTCAGTGTTACCATGAGCTGGTGGTGGTGCGTCAGTGTTACTGTGAGCTGGTGGTGGTGCGTCAGTGCTACCATAAGCTGGTGGTGGTGCGCCAGTGTTACCATGAGCTGGTGGTAGTGCATCAGTATTACCATGATCTGGTGGTGGTGCGTCAGTGTTACCATGACCTGGTGGTGGTACGTCAGTGCTACCATGAGATGGTGGTGCGTCTGTGTTACCATGATCTGGTGGTCGTGCATCAGTGCTACCATGAGCTGGTTGTGACGCGTCAGTGCTACCATGAGCTGGTGGTAGTGCGTCAGTGCTACCATGAGCTGGTGGTTGTGCGTCAGTGCTACCATGAGCTGGTGGGGGTGCGTCAGTGCTACCATGAGCTGGTGGTGGTGCGTCAGTGCTACTATGAGCTGGTGGTCGTGCATCAGTGCTATCATGAGCTGGTGGTGGTGCGTCAGTGCTACCATGAGCTGGTTGTTGTGCATCAGTGCTACCATGAGCTTGTGGTGGTGCGTTAGTGCTACCATGAGCTGGTGGTAGTGCGTCAGTGCTACCATGAACTGGTGGTCGAGCGTCAGTGCTACCGTGAGCTGGTAGTGATGTGTCAGTGCTACCATGAGCTGGTTATCGTGCGTCAGTGCTACCATGAGCTAGTGGTAGTGCGTCAGTGCTACCATGAGCTGGTGCTGGTGCGTCAGTGCTACCATGAGCTGGTGGCAGTTCGTCAGTGCTTCCATGATCTGGTGCTGGTGCGTCAGTGCTACCATGAACTGGTGGTCGTGCGTCAGTTCTACCATGAGCTGGTGGTCGTGCGTCAGTTCTACCATGAGCTGGTGGTCGTGCGTCATTGCTACCATGAGCTGGTGGTGGTGCGTCAGTGGTACCATGATCTGGTGGTGGTGGATCAGTGCTACCATGAGCTGGTGGTGATGCGTCAGTGCTACCATTAATTGGTGGTGGTGTGTCAGTGCTACCAGGAGCTGGTGGTACTGCGTCAGTGCTACCATGAGATGGTGGTGGTGCGTCAGTGCTGCCATGAGCTGCTGGTGGTGTGTCAGTGCTACCATGAGCTGGTGGTGGTGCGTCAGTGCTACCATGAGCTGTTGGTGGTGCGTCAATGTTACCATGAGGTGGTGGTGGCGCGTCAGTGCTGCCATGAGCTGGTGGTGGTGTGTTAGTGCTTCCATGAGCTGGTGGTGGTGCGTCCGTGCTATCATGAGCTGGTGGTGGTGCGTCAGTGCTACCATGAGCTGGTGGTGGTGCGTCAGTGCTACCATGAACTGGTGGTGGTGCGTCAATGTTACCATGAGGTGGTGGTGGAGCGTCAGTGCTGCCATGAGCTGGTGGTGGTGTGTTAGTGCTACCATGAGCTGGTGGTGGTGCGTCCGTGCTATCATGAGCTGGTGGTGGTGCGACAGTGCTACCATGAGCTTGTGGTGGTGCGTCAGTGCTACCATGAGCTGTTGGTGGTGCGTCAATGTTACCATGAGGTGGTGGTGGAGCGTCAGTGCTGCCATGAGCTGGTGGTGGTGTGTTAGTGCTACCATGAGCTGGTGGTGGTGCGTCAGTGCTATCATGAGCTGGTGGTGGTGCGTCAGTGCTACCATGGGCTGGTGGTGGTGCGTCAGTGCTACCATGAACTGGTGGTCGTGCGTCAGTGCTACCGTGAGCTGGTAGTGATGTGTCAGTGCTACCATGAGCTGGTTATCGTGCGTCAGTGCTACCATGAGCTGGTGGTAGTGCGTCAGTGCTGCCATGAGCTGGTGCTAGTGCGTCAGTGCTACCATGAGCTGGTGGTAGTGCGTCAGTGCTTCCATGAGCTGGTGCTGGTGCGTCAGTGCTACCATGAACTGGTGGTCGTGCGTCAGTGCTGCCATGAGCTGGTATTGGTGGGTCAGTGCTACCATGAACTGGTTGTCGTGCGTCAGTGCTACCGTGAGCTGGTAGTGATGTGTCAGTGCTACCTTGAACTGGTGGTGGTGCGTCAGTTCTACCATGAGCTGATGCTCGTGCATCAGTGCTACCATGAGCTGGTGGTGGCGCATCAGTGCTACCATGAGCTTGTGGTAGTGCGTCAGTGCTACTATGAGCTAGTGGTAGTGCATCAGTTGTACCATGAGCTGGTGCTGGTGCGTCAGTGCTAACATGAGGTGGTGCTCGTGCATCAGTGTTACCATGAGCTGGTGGTTGTGCGTCAGTGCTACCATGAGCTGGTGGTAGTGCGTCAGTGCTACCATAAACTGGTGGTTGTGCGTCAGTGCTACCATGAACTGGTGGTTGTGCGTCAGTGCTACCATAAGTTAGTGGTGGTGATGTATCAGTACTTCCATGAGCTGGTAGTGATGAATCAGTGCTACTATGAGCTGGTTGTGATGCGTCAGTGCTACCAAGAGCCGGGGATGCTACGTCTGCGATCTAGGTATAAATGAAAGTCACAGGAAAAAATGTGAAAAGATTGTAGAACTTAACAAAACCTAAACCACACTAATCCAGCCTTTCCTATTGTAACAAATTAAAATAATCTAAACTAACCTAAGTTAAATTAACTCAGCTTAGCCTAATCTAAAAAAAAAAAAAGTTACTTTATGCTAATGTCAATTAACCTAACCTTACCTAACTTTTTCTTATACTAACTCAACCTATCCTCATCTAACCGGAACTAATTTAAACTAAACTAACCTAACGTAATTTTTTCTGTGTGACTCTTTTTCTTCCTCGTGACTCTTTCACATGTCTGCCAGCAGCACTAACCTCAGCTGGAAGACTCAAGTGGTTGTGGGTGAGTTCTGTGTGGGAGTGAAATGGTCTACGGTGGGAGTCAGGTAAACGGGTGTGGTAGAGAGACAGATTTGGGAGCAGGATGTTGGAACATATGGGGGTAAAGTAGATGGGTTTGAGAGTAAGATGGATGTGAGAGAATAAGATGAGTGTGACAGTGAGACAGACGAGTTGTTAGACATAGTACAGTGCCCCTCCATTTTCATGTTCATATAGTATGTGTCTGAGTCTTAGTTCTGTAACTAGTCTCGTAGGCAATCTCTAGACTTCCTCTAATATCCTGACAGTTTTACTAGGGTGAGAGCTCCACGCAGGTGCTGTGTGCCGTAGCATCAGCTTAATATTTTTATTGTCGAAACGTGTCGCCTTCACAGTGGTCTTCTTCAGTTGAATACAGAGAAGACAATATGTAAAAGATGATGTAATCAGTCACCCACAAAGTAGTAGTTATGAGGTGGTCAGTCCCTCATCCTGAAGAAGACTAAGGGACTGACCACTCATGCTTCAGCTTCACAGTGTGAAGCTGAAGCATGAGTATGGAGACTTATATACCTCCAAAGGTGAGGTGCAGAAAATCTTGATGACGACAAAAGAGGCGAGGCTCACTAGTAGAAGCAATAATGTCAGTAGCCTAATGGTTTTTCTCAAACCAGTCTTCCTCACTCATAACTAGTGGTTACTTCATCGAGAATGATGGACTGATTACGTCAACTTAATATGTCCACTGCTTCTGCTGCCTTCTCTGAATTCGACTCTGTGGGAGTGTGGGAGAAAAGCTTCGAAAATAAATTCAGGAAACTGTTGTATGTATATTACTCATCTGTTTGTCGATATATATATTATTATATATAATTATATTGTAGTCTAATTAGCCAGACTTGAGTCCTGAAGGTGGGAAGTACAGTGCCGGTACTCAGAAGGAAGGATGGGGATATTTTCAGTTCGGAGAGGTCTCTGAGCTGTAGTATCGGCGCCTCTCTGGCAAGCCAGTGATGGAGTGAGTGATGGCGATAATGTTTCTTCTTTATTGGGTCCTACTTCGTTGGGAGATGGCCGGTGTGTTCAAGCACTGGTAGAAAATGTTGCAGCAAGGAGGAGGTTGGAGGCAGTGGAGATGTCGTGTCTAAGGGCAATGTGTGGTGTGAATATTATGTAGAGAATTATTAGCTTGAAGATTAGGAGGCGTGAGGTTACTAAAAGCATTATCCATAGGGCTGAAAAGGTGATGTTGGGGAGGGGGTGGGTTCGGACATTTAGATAGGGTGGAAGAAAACAGAATGACTTGGAGGGCGTATAAATCTGTAGTGGAAGGGAGGCGGAGTAGGGAACGTCCTAGAAGAGGTTAGACGGAAGGTGTAAAGGAGGTTATGTGTTCAAGGGGCTTCGACTTCCAGGAAGCGTGTGTGAGCGTCTAAGGAGTGGAGGCAATAGGGTTTTATGACTTTACGTGCTGTTGGGCTTGTGAGCAAAGTAACATTTATGAAAGGGTTAAGGAAAACCGGTTAGCAGGTCTCGAGTCCTGGAGGTAGAAAGTATAGTGCCTGTACTCTGAAGGAGGGATTTGTAGTTTTGAAGTGTAGTATTGGCGTCCCTCTGGCAAAACAGTTAAAGAGTGTTTCTTCTTTTTTGGGTCACCCTGCCTTGGTGGGAGACGGCCATTTTGTTTATATATATATAGGAAGGGGGAAATCCTTCATATTTGTGGGTCTTCTGGGTCTCCCTGTGGCTGGCAGCTCCACCCCCCTTCAGCTACAGAAATAGCAAGTAGGTGTTTGCTGATGTGGCGGCACAGGTGTAATTCCAGGCAATCTGCTTACCATCCTTCCAAGGTAGTATAGTGGCTCCATCAGGACGCTTTTGACTTCCATCAGACCTCTGTACTTGGGGTTCCCATTGAACTGGGCAACGGGCTGTGGCGAGGCTTCTCTTTATGATGTCGTTGACCTCCTCATGTCTAGCATACTTCCCTTCTGATGTGTGACTCACGAGACCATGAAGTCCGAATTGATCAGCCGTCGCCCTGTCGCAAATACACTTATGTTCGGTGAGTATGGGGGCGGCTAAACGAGGAGCAATTCCAATCCGAATGGCCTGTGGGCCAAATCGAGTGCCCAGGGAGGATTTGGGAACAGCTAAAAGGAAATCTGAGTGTGCTGCCTTTACCGCTATGGGACGAGTTTAGTCCTCTCCTGAAATGTTGGTGAGCATTGTGTTGGCAATTTTTTCCATGATCGGTTTGTCCCAGTGGGACTGTTTGTGCTGTCTTGAAGTTGGTGTGGAGAGCACCGTGGTCGTAGAGATTCTGGAGCAAAGGCAAGGAGACTGGCGCTTATAAAGGCTCCAGAATCTCTACGACCACGGTGCTCTCCACACCAACTCCAAGGCTGATTACCTGATCTTTTGTATATAGTTCTACTGTCTTCTAGTTATGTCTTAGAGTCTGTATTGATAAAGCCACTGGATGGCGAAACGTCTACAATAAAGATAACCAGATGTTGCACATGTGTCATAACTTTTATCTTATTAATGGTTTAAAAAAATAGATAAATAAGACATGTGCAACACCAATTGTTGTTCATGTGTATTATTTATATAACTTGGTTAAATTTTCACTGAGCGAAACGTTGTCAGTGTGTGTATGATTTACCTCGGCTTACTGTCAGTCATGTATTTTTGTACTCCTTGATGTGGCATCGATATTTTTCATTTCTCTTTCATATTGTGTACTGAGGTAATTGTGTAACACTCGGCAATACTGTTGATATTGCGCTAGAATTTTAGGCAGAGTTTGCGATCTTGGCTTATAAAGCAACGATCATTTTGCCAACAAGCAAATGTAAGTTCATGATTGCGATTTGAAAAAATAGGTCTGACTTTGGGTTACTTATGTTTCATAGATTCTAAATGAAATTAGCTAAATATAGGCTGGCCAAAGATAATTTTAAGTAGTGACAAACAGTATCATATTTCATAAATTTTAGCGAGTGTAAAGTTAGTTCTATAAAAATCAAAATACATATCAAAAGTACATCTATCAATAATTGAATTTTTTCAGAAATGTCTATTATTAGCACAGTTCTGTTTCCATGACCGACGCTGCTTTAAAAGCAAGCAAGACAGCTTTATACAAGTGATTTTTTGCATAGTCAGTCTTACACAGGATGGTTTAACGTCCTGTATATGGCACTGCATTCGACTCATAATTACTTAGTTCACGAGGAAGCGTGTAGTCTAGTCTTTTGTCGTATGTAACGAGGTGCTGATATGGACTCGGGCTTATCATTACTATAAATAACAAAAAGGCACAATACCGTGACTTGAATAATACACAAATAGTCCGCACATAGGAGAGAGAAGCTTACAACGACGTTTCGGTCCGACTTTTACAATTTACAAAGTCACTTTTTAAATGGTCCAAGTTGGATCGAGACGTCGTCGTAAGCTCCTCTCTCCTATGTACGGGTTATTATTATTATTATTATTATTATTATTATTATTATTATTATTATTATTATTATTATTATTATTATTATTGTCACAAATGCCCCGTAAGGGTCATACAATGCCTGAAGGAAGGGAAGGGAAGGGTTGGGGATGTTTTAAATTAGATTCAAGGAGGAGGAAGATAATTCCAATGTTTTGAACCAGGCGCCTTTTTACTAGTACCCAGATACCGCCTTGAAGGGCGTGGTATTATATAACTTGGCAGTTTAGTTCCACTAACTTGTGAGAATTCTCACGGGTCTGTCTTAAAATGCATTGAATTTACACTTTCTGATTCTTTTGCGCTGACGGGAACCGAATTTAAAATCCTACGACTCATCTTTTCAGAACTCCATCGATTCCTCTTACATTACATGAATCTTGAGACAGCTATGACAGCTGACTTTAAGACACGACCGGGACTCCTACGTCAGAAATGTTTACATCGTAGCTTCGTGAGTTATCGCTGCATCTCACTTGTAAAGCTCTGTAGAAGCTTTACCAAGTTCCTGTATCAAGAAAATAAAATTCTCGCTCAGCTCTCACTGACATCTGATGAGGGTCTCGCTTAGCTCTCACTGACATCTGATGAAGCTTTCACTAAGCTCTCAATGATATCTGAAAAGGCTCTCGCTTAGCTCTCACTGACATCTGATGATGTTCTGATTCAACTATCACTGACTTCTGATGAAGCTCTCGTTTTGCTCTCACTGACTTCTGATGAGGCTCTCACTCAGCTCTCACTGACTTCTGATGAGGCTCTCACTCAGCTCTCACTGACTTCTGATGAGGTTCTCACTCAAGTATCACTGAGATCTAACTGAGGGAGATGTCGATTTAATAAAATTTTGTACTATGTGTCTTTGATTTACTGTGTGTCGGCTTCCTGCCAGTCATACAGGAATCAGTATTTTTAACATAAGCAAGTGCTACTTCATTGTGATCGAATACTTGACACATGATCCAACTGCAGTATTTGTTTACCAATAAACTTAAATGCACCAGCAGTTTGCGGTTACTCTATTTTATAGTTTACCTCACACAATGGTACTAATGATAGTTACTCTGTGAAAAACCCTCATTCCACTACTGCCATATTTTATGATAATTATATTATAGGAACACTTGTGGTACGTTCCTACCCTATTTTACATGCATGAGAGTTACGTTGTGGGAATGTCCACAATGTTTTTCTATGATAGTTATATTGTGGGAACACCCTTAGTGTGGCGCTACCCCGTTCCGTATATCAGTTGCATTGTGAGAACACCAGCAGTGTGCAACCACCTTATTCACAATATTTACGTTGTGCAAACACCTGCTGTGTGTTACAGAAAGAAGACTTGAAAGTCCACACCGAGGTTCTGAGCTGAGAACTATCTAATACAATTACGAGTAATGAATATCTCTTCATAATTATTCTTATGGTTGAGCGAAATAGTCTCTCTCCATCCACAACCGTTGTGAAACACTGGGAAAACATTCCATACTGTAATGAAAAATGAGGCATAGTTAACCAGGTATCCCGAAGGGGAGACATTTAAGTGGTTGCTTGAATTTTTCTTCTTTTCCCCCTTCTTCCATCTTTTCCTTTTTATTTCGGTCGCATCTTTTGAAGGCTTCATCCGCTCGGCTTCAATTTTTTTTATGCTTGTGTATTGTAAGTTGGGCCAGGATCTTAGAACAATTGCCAGGTACAAATACCTTATAACCAAAGTCATTGAACTCAGCATCTTGGAATGGCTCCGATAATGTCCAGAGCCTTCAGCGGCCTAGCTTCAATCGTTCAGAAAGATGCCTACTAAGTCGATGAAGGCAGGTTAAAATTCAAGTGTAGAGGCGCAGTTTTTCCATGTTTTTGTTAAAAATAGTGTAAAAAAAATTATTGTAGTTCAATCACGTTAACTAAATTTTAATTTACCTATTCTGAACGGCTTCAACATTTAATAGCTTGTGCATCTTACAGCCAGGATACCAGTCATTAAGTTTTGTTTGTCTGTGGCCAAGTTTTTCAGTAGAGTAAAATAGGTTAAAAAAAATTGGATTCCTTGGAATCCATACCATAACTGGAAAATGACTCATAGGGCTTCAAAATTTCACCATTGGTGTGGTGAATCAGTACTGATATTTATTTTCAATAACGAAAGAACGCTTCTTCTAATACGTAAACCATATCAATATTGAGTATCAAATTGAGGGACTAAATGTTATATTTATTTTTAGTTCAATTCTCCAACTCTGTGGAATCATGTGATAGATACTCCAGAGTCTCAGTTAACTGTCTGTAATGTACGTCATCTTTCAGTTTCTGGCTATAACTCAATAACAGTCGATCCCACAAAAAATTACCGCTGATTAAAATTTATTTAAAATATCAGTTAGCTGAAGGCAAATACATTTAATTACTTTTGTAAATACATATATAAGAATTTTTAAGTAATATTACAAAAAACACAATTTTTTAACATTTTTTCAAGACTATAAGAAATAATTCACTATAATTTAACTAACACAGGAAGTGACTGAAATGAACCTGTTAACATAAAGACATGTTAACATAAAGACATGTTAACATAAAGACATGTTAACATAAAGACATGTTAACATAAAGACATGTTAACATAAAGACATGTTAACATACAGACATGTTAACATAAAGACATATTAACATAAAGACATATTAACATAAAGACATGTTAACATAAAGACATATTAACATAAAGACATGTTAACATAAAGACATATTAACACACAGACATGTTAACACACAGACATGTTTACAGTTTAAAACAATTGTAAATTATTTCCAAATAAATATGCTTTCTTCTTTGGTACTATAAGTATGCTACATATATTCAACTCAACAGCGTACATATCGTATAATCCATTATAATTCTATATCTAACGGTATTAAGACTTTATTTTTAACCAATTTAAAACTTCTTGAAAAAAAAAAAAATAAATTTGGGTAACAAATGGTGTCCTGGAGATACTGGTGCATTTGTAACTAAGTCGAGATAAGGAATAATTCAAATACTATAAAGAAGTATATGTTAAGAAGACTCACGAAATTGTAATGACACGATTGCAAACAAACCATGCCACGGGCGGGGATAGAACCCGCGATCAGAGTCTGGAGTTATGAGACTCTCTGATCGCGGGTTTTATCTCCGCCCGTGGTATGGTTTATATATTAAGAAGTTCATTGGAACAGTTAATGAATTTTGTATTATTATGACGAGACTAACACAGCAAATTATTCATAATATACATCGTAACACAGATCTTGCTTATTTAACATGATTTAACAGGAATAAAAATTTAACACTTTTTAATACAAGAACTGCTCAGTTTTGCACATATGCTTTTGAATTTCACTCTCCGCCGGCAACCTCTTAAAGGTGGTCCTTCGGGAATATCTAAGGAATAAATATTTGGATGCTATGTTGTATGACAGTTTCAACGTTAACATTGTAATTCAGTCATCATTGTCTTCATTGTAATAGATCTACATCTTGATGTTGGTCATCATCATATTCATTTCTTATGTTTGAACTTGACTGCAGCTCGCAGGCAGGTGTGCACTGAAGAGAATACGAGGTGCAGATACAATCAGATACAATCAGTTGTTTCGCAAGAACAGCTTTTTTTAGTTTCGTTCACTGTTCCGTCACCATTAGCCAGTGAGCAAGATGGATGGCAGGATGTCCAAGTGGATGGCAGAAACCTCGCGCACGTCAAAGTCCTTCAGAAATATCAGTATCATATTTTCAAAACAGTCCTCTGTCAGTCTTGAAGATAACCTCTGCTTTTATCGTTACATATTATAATCAAAGTTTTCAGTCCGAGTTTCATCATGCAGTAATATATACCTTCATTTGTTTTTATTTGTTGCTCCTGGAAATTCTGGTAAGCTGTATTACTCGTGTGTAGTTCTGTCAGTATATCAAAAATAACATCAGATGAAACAACTATTCCAGTGGAAATGTGATTAAGGTCGGCAGAGACTGTTGATGCCAGTTGTTGATGTTTGATTACCACCAAGAAATAGTAAAAAAGTGTATCAAACAATACAAGATAAGTTGCGTTCAGCTCTTCAGGGTATGGGGGAACAGAGACGGTGTCTTGCATTCATGATTATTTTGTATCCCAATGTGTGCATCGTTTTCTTCATCAGAATATAATTATCGGCAATTAACTCAAGTGACTAGCTGGCCTGTTTTAAGTTTGGTGTTTAACTGTTAAGAAATGCAAGGAATCTCTAAATTCCAATCAATATTTCTAAGTAGATGTTTTGTTGTTGCACCATCTTCATTATTTATACCGTTTATTTCATAAAGGATGCGAACTGGGCAGTTACGTCACATAGAGGATTAATTCGTGAATTTGGTAAATCTGTTCTAGTCAGTTAATCAAATAAAAACTTCTTTTTTCTATTTTTTTTATTTTTTTTGTAATTTTCATCCATTAATTACAATATAATATTTTTTGAATGCCTAAACCCTGTAACAAGGTTTATAATAATGTGTCTCGCCTGCAAAAATATTAATTCAAGTTACAACTAGTATATCTCCAAAAATAACAAAAAAGGCACAATACCGTGACTGGAACGATACACAAATAACCCGCACATAAAAGAGAGAAGCTTACGACGACGTTTCGGTCCGACTTGGACCATTGACAAAGTCTAAGTCGGACTGAAACGTCGTCGTAAGCTTCTCTCTTTTATGTGCGGGTTATTTGTGTACAGTATATCTCCACCTAAGTGTTTAATTGGAATTTTGTTTAATTACTATGCTTGTGCTTACAAAAAAAGTATATGGTTTTCCATAGTCCCGTGAATCACCAGAAGCTCCCTGTCTTAGGGAATATCTGGGTTTAAATAATTTTTCCTGGACTGAGAAGTTTGTTGTTCCTTGTGTAAAGTTAGAGATTTCGTATGCGAGAAATCAGATCTGCATTTTCTGTGATATTTTACGTTTGCAATTGCTGTTGGACTGCCTTGGGAAGATTTCAAGATTGATTGAAAATTTCTCACAGTTGCTACACCACTTCATGTTTTCCATGAATTAAGATCATGAAGATTGGTTAGCTCATGTAATAGTAACTCCAAGATATTGTTTTCGCTTCAGTTTCTTCTGGCGATTTGTTTTAAATCCTGGTTGAAAGTTCCCTCAATAGAAGAGGAAAGCTGGATCAGTAACCCTATTAAGCAATGCTAATAATGAAAGAAAATAATGCTGTCTTTACAGAAAAATAATTACGTGTCAAAAGCAGGGTAATTTTGCCAAAAGTGATTCAATGTTTAACATTTGGTATATATTATAAAATATCATCATAATTATCAGCTATATTTAAATAAAAAATAATCTAGTGTAACCGGATCAGGGACAGAACCTCGAATGTAGAAATTATTATATTTTAAAATGTATTTTCCTTCTCAAAAGTTGTGTATTTTGTAATATCATTTGCATTACTGTATTCCTAAACATAAAATTTTTGAAAAACAACTGCACATTGATTATAATTAAGTATAACACTTTTTTTTAACATGTCGGCCGTCTCCCACCGAGGCAGGGTGACCCAAAAAGAAAGAAAATCCCCAAAAAGAAAATACTTTCATCATCATTTAACACTTTCACCTCACTCACACATAATCACCGTTTTTGCAGAGGTGCTCAGAACACAACAGTTTAGAAACATATATGTATAAAGATACATAACATATCCCTCCAAACTGCTAATATCCCGAACCCCTCCTTCAGAGTGCAAGCACTGTACTTCCCATTTCCGGGACTCAAGTCCGGCTATATAAAAATAACCGATTTCCCTGAATCCCTTCACTAAATATTACCCTGCTCACACTCGAACAGATCGTCAGGTCCCAAATACGATTCGTTTCCATTCACTCCAATCGAACACGCTCATGCACGCCTGCTGGAAGTCCAAGCCCCTTGCCCACAAAACCTCCCTTACCCCTTCCTTCCAACCTTTTCGAGGACGACCCCTACCTCGCCTTCCTTTCCCTACATATTTATACGCTCTCCATGTCATTCTACTTTGGTCCATTCTCTCTAAATGACCAAACCACCTCAACAAACCCTCTTCAGCCCTCTGACTAATACTTTTATTAACTCCACATCTTCTCCTAATTTCCACACTCCGAATTTTTTGCATAATATTTACACCACACATTGCCCTTAAACAGGACATCTCCATTGCCTCCAACCGACTCCTCGCTGCTGCATTCACAACCCAAGCTTCACACCCATATAAGAGTGTTGGTACTATAATTTCATACATTCCCTTCTTTGCCTCCATAGATAACGTTTTTTGTCTCCACATATACCTCAACGCACCACTCATCTTTTTTTCCCTCATCAATTCTATGATTATCCTCATCCTTCATAAATCCATCCGCCGACACGTCAACTCCCAAATATCTGAAAACATTCACTTCTTCCATACTCCTCCCCAATTTGATATCCAATTTTTTTTTTTATCTAAATCATTTGATACCCTCATCACCTTACTCTTTTCTATGTTCATTTTCAACTTTCTACCTTTGCACACACTCCCAAACTCATCCACTAACCTTTGCAATTTTACTTTAGAATCTCCCATAAGCACAGTATCATCAGCAAAAAGTAACTGTGTCAATTCCCATTTTGTATTTGATTTCCCATAATTTAATCCCACCCCTCTCCCGAACACCCTTGCATTTACTTCTTTTACAACCCCATCTATAAATATATTAAACAACCCTGGTGACATTACACATCCCTGTCTAAGACTTGCTTTTACCGTGAAGTAGTCTCCCTCTCTTCTACACACCCTAACTTGAGCCTCACTATCCTCATAAAAACTCTTTACAGCATTTAGTAACTTACCACCTATTCCATATACTTGCAACATTTGCCACATTGCTCCCCTATCCACTTTATCATATGCCTTTTCTAAATCCATAAATGCAATAAAAATTTCCCTACCTTTATCTAAATACTGTTCACATATATTCTTCAATGTAAACACTTGATCTACACATCCCCTACCCAATCTGAAACCTCCTTGCTCATCTGCAATCCTACATTCTGTCTTAACTCTAATTCTTTCAGTTATAACCCTACCGTACACTTTTCCTGGTATGCTCAGTAAACTTATTCCTCTATAATTTTTACAATCTCTTTTGTCCCCCTTCCCTTTATATAAAGGGACTATACATGCTCTCTGCCAATCCCTAGGTACCTTCCCCTCTTTCATACATTTATTAAACAAAAATACCAACCACTCCAACACTATATCCCCCCCTGCTTTTAACATTTCTGTCATGATCCCATCAGTTCCAGCTGCTTTACCCCCTTTCATTCTACGTAATGCCTCACGCACCTTCCCTACACTCACATCCTGTTCTTCACTCATAAAAGATGGTACACTTCCCTGGCCAGTGCATGAAATTACCGCTTCCCTTTCCTCGCCGACGTTTAAAAGTTCCTCAAAGTATTCTCGCCATCTACCCAATACCTTCATCTCTCCATCTAATAACTCCCCTACTCTGTTTTTAACTGACAAATCCATTCGTTCCCTAGGCTTTCTTAAGTTGCTTAACTCACACCAAAATCTTTCTTATTTTCATTAAAATTTCTTAACAGTGCCTTTCCCACTCTATCATCTGCTCTCTTTTTGCACTCTCTCACCACTCTCTTCACCTTTCTTTTACTCTCCATATACTCTTCTTATAACACTTCTGC
>NC_091318.1:7221845-7254345 GCF_038502225.1 Cherax quadricarinatus
TTATCCCCCTATAATTTTTGCACTCTCTTTTATCCCCTTTGCCTTTATACAAAGGAACTATGCATGCTCTCTGCCAATCCCTAGGTACCTTACCCTCTTCCATACATTTATTAAATAATTGCACCAACCACTCCAAAACTATATCCCCACCTGCTTTTAACATTTCTATCTTTATCCCATCAATCCCGGCTGCCTTACCCCCTTTCATTTTACCTACTGCCTCACGAACTTCCCCCACACTCACAACTGGCTCTTCCTCACTCCTACAAGATGTTATTCCTCCTTGCCCTATACACGAAATCACAGCTTCCCTATCTTCATCAACATTTAACAATTCCTCAAAATATTCCTTCCATCTTCCCAATACCTCTAACTCTCCATTTAATAACGCTCCTCTCCTATTTTTAACTGACAAATCCATTTGTTCTCTAGGCTTTCTTAACTTGTTAATCTCACTCCAAAACTTTTTCTTATTTTCAACAAAATTTGTTGATAACATCTCACCCACTCTCTCATTTGCTCTCTTTTTACATTGCTTCACCACTCTCTTAACTTCTCTCTTTTTCTCCATATACTCTTCCCTCCTTGCATCACTTCTACTTTGTAAAAACTTCTCATATGCTAACTTTTTCTCCCTTACTACTCTCTTTACATCATCATTCCACCAATCGCTCCTCTTCCCTCCTGCACCCACTTTCCTGTAACCACAAACTTCTGCTGAACACTCTAACACTACATTTTTAAACCTACCCCATACCTCTTCGACCCCATTGCCTATGCTCTCATTAGCCCATCTATCCTCCAATAGCTGTTTATATCTTACCCTAACTGCCTCCTCTTTTAGTTTATAAACCTTCACCTCTCTCTTCCCTGATGCTTCTATTCTCCTTGTATCCCATCTACCTTTTACTCTCAGTGTAGCTACAACTAGAAAGTGATCTGATATATCTGTGGCCCCTCTATAAACATGTACATCCTGAAGTCTACTCAACAGTCTTTTATCTACCAATACATAATCCAACAAACTACTGTCATTTCTCCCTACATCATATCGTGTATACTTATTTATCCTCTTTTTCTTAAAATATGTATTACCTATAACTAAACCCCTTTCTATACAAAGTTCAATCAAAGGGCTCCCATTATCATTTACACCTGGCACCCCAAACTTACCTACCACACCCTCTCTAAAAGTTTCTCCTACTTTAGCATTCAAGTCCCCTACCACAATTACTCTCTCACTTGGTTCAAAGGCTCCTATACATTCACTTAACATCTCCCAAAATCTCTCTCTCTCCTCTGCATTCCTCTCTTCTCCAGGTGCATACACGCTTATTATGACCCACTTCTCGCATCCAACCTTTACTTTAATCCACATAATTCTTGAATTTACACATTCATATTCTCTTTTCTCCTTCCATAACTGATCATTTAACATTACTGCTACCCCTTCCTTTGCTCTAACTCTCTCAGATACTCCAGATTTAATCCCATTTATTTCCCCCCACTGAAACTCTCCTACCCCCTTCAGCTTTGTTTCGCTTAGGGCCAGGACATCCAACTTCTTTTCATTCATAACATCAGCAATCATCTGTTTCTTGTCATCCGCACTACATCCACGCACATTTAAGCAACCCAGTTTTATAAAGTTTTTCTTCTTCTCTTTTTTAGTAATTGTATACAGGAGAAGGGGTTACTAGCCCATTGCTCCCGGCATTTTAGTCGCCTCATACGACACGCATGGCTTACGGAGGAAAGATTCTTTTCCACTTCCCCATGGACAATAGAAGAAATAAAAAAGAACAAGAGCTATTTAGAAAAAGGAGAAAAACCTAGATGTATGTATATATATATATGCATGTGCGTGTCTGTGAAGTGTGACCAAAGTGTAAGTAGGAGTAGCAAGATATCCCTGTTATCTTAGCGTGTTTATGAGACAGAAAAAGAAACCAGCAATCCTACCATCATGCAAAACAGTTACAGGTTTTTGTTTCACAGTCATCTGGCAGGACGGTAGTACTTCCCTGGGTGGTTGCTGTCTACCAACCTACTACCTACAATATATATATATATATATATATATATATATATATATATATATATATATATTATATATATATATATTTATATATATATATACATATATATGTTTATATATATATATATATATATATTATATATATATATATATATATATATATATATATATATATATATTTATATATATATACATATATATGTTTATATATATATATATATATATATATATATATATATATATATATATATATACATTATATATATATTATATATATACATACATATATTTATATATATATATATATATATTATATATATGCGTACATATATTTATATATATATATTATATATACATGTATATATATATATATGTATATATATATATATATATATATATATATATATATATATATATATATATATATATATATATATATATATACATGTATATATAATACATGTATTTTTATATATATATATATATATATATATATATATATATATATATATATAATATATATATATATTTTCATTTTCAGAACATTCTCGGCAAAATCTTTCTTTTCTACGAAATTTTCGTTTATAACTCCAAAACACCTTATTCGTTTAGCTTCAAATTTCTAACGTTGGAAATTTTAAGATTCGCTGCACTGTGTGTATGCCTGGACGCCCTATAAACACTTTTACACAGATTATTTCCAGATTTTGTTATCGTGTGATAACTTGAGAAAGCCTCTCTGATGTGTTTCAAAACTTCAACTCCGGTGTTTCCTACTATGAAAGTTATTGTTAATGGAATGTGTAGTGAGTATTTTGTTACTTTTAATCTCGATATTGTAGAGGATTATATTATTTTAAGGCATTATTTTTTATTATTTTTGCCTTAATGCTGTTGAGTTGCATTTGATCCAAGGAAGAGGACTTAACCTCTTCTTTGATTGAATCTGAATACCTCCCATTCCACCGCCGCTGTGTGACCCATACTTGTTTATCGCTTTCCCGTGATTAAAATGATATAATCGTGAACAGATTCAATTTTAACGGCTGATTCACCTTAAGAAATGACTGAAAAAAATTCTTGACTTTAGGCTGTGTAGGTGTAAATTTTATTGGACTCTGCAATGACTGCAGAATACTTCAGCTGGTCGGCATCAAACTTTTAGTGCCGACGTGTTTTCCACGAAGGAAGCTTTGCTTCGAGTACAGGTTTGTAAGTTTAAGTGTGCTAACTTTATGAACGAAATTGGTTTCCGTGAATTGACTGGAGATTCTTCTGCTCAGAAATAAATCACAGAGTTTAACTTGTTTCTGGTTATACACTGATTGGATTTACCGTACTTTAAACACTGATTATCCCCTTGCTCATGGGGAGCCTTCCCAAGTGAAGTCTTGACCATGGAAAGTCTTCATATGGAGGGCCTTCCCTGGTGGAGCGTTTCCTATGGGGAGCCTTCCGAATCTTTGCCTAGAAGAATTTAATTCTGTGGCTCTTGAGATCTGCTCAAGGCACATTCCATTAAGAAAAAGAAATAGAAGATGTAAACTAAAAAGAGAGAAAGACGCTCCCTATACAGACGAAGGCGATGAATCACAGAGCTGCAGAGAGGGGCCAAAATATCAGAAATACAAAGGGAGGCACTGGTCAATGAAATAGCAAATATCGAACTTAAGCTGAAGGAATCTTACAGGAGACAAGACTCGCAGGAAGAACTAAAAACCATAAAGGAAACAGAAAAAAAAAACTTCTCTAAGGGAAAAAGGCCATCCAGTACTGGGTCCCTGCTTAGGCGAGATGGGACGTACACAGATAACAGCCAAGAAATGAGTGAGATATTAAAGTCCCAACACAACTCAGTGTTCAGCCAGTTGTTACTCAGACTAAAGGTCAACAGTCTTAATTAATTCTTTATGAAAAAGACCCAAAATTTGGTCATCTCCAAAATCTCTGATATTATAAAGGCAATAAATGACATGCCCATGCACTCTGCCCCAGGCCCAAACTCATGGAACTCCGTGTTCATCAAAAACTGCAAGAAGCCCCTGTCACATACCTTCAGCATTCTATTGAGAGGGAACATGGACACAGGGTTCATCCCACACTCACTAAAAATAACAGACATAGCCCCACTCTACAAAGGTGGCAGTAAAGCAATTGCAAAGAACCACAGACCAATATCACTAACCTCCCATATAAAAATCTTTGAAAGGGTTCTAAAAAGAAAGATCGCCAACCACCTAGATACCCACCAATTACACAACCCTGGGCAACACGGGTTGAGCGAAGGTCACTCCTGCCTGTCCCAGCTATTTGATCACTATGACAAGGTCCTGGATGCTGGAGAGGATAAACAAAATGCAGAAGTATACACAGACTTTGCAAAAGCCTTTGACAAGTGTGAACACGTTGTAATAGCGCAGAAAATGCGTGATAAAGGAATAACAGGAAAAGTTGGTAGATACATCTATAACTTCCTGACAAATAGAACACATAGAGTAATAGTAAACAGAGTAAAGTATTAAGCAACTACGTTGGAAAGCTCTGTTCCACAAAGCACAGTACTAGCCTCCATCCTATTCCTCATCCTTATATCAGATTTAGACAAAGATGTGAGCCATAGCTCCGTGTCTTCCTTTGCGGATGACACCCGAATTGCCATGACAGTGACCTCCATCGAAGACACCGTAAGACTCCAAGCGGACGTCAACCAAATCTTCATATGGGCCACTCAAAACAATGTGAAGTTCAATGGAGAGAAATTTCAACTACTCATATATGGAAAACATGAGGAAATTAAAACCTTATCAGGGTATACAACAAATTCTAACCATATAATAGAGCGAAAAAGTAATATGAAGGACCTGGGAGTGATAATGACAGAGGATCTCGCCTTCAAACACTTCAGCAATGTATCTAGCGCATTTGCTAGGAAAATGATAGGATGGGTAATGAGAACCTTAAAAACGAGGGACGCCAAGCCCATGATGATTCCCTTCAAATCGCTTGTTCTCTCTAGGCTGGAGTACTGTTGTACACTAACTGCCCCCTTCAAGGGAGGTGAAATTACTTACCTGGAGAGTGCACAAAGAACTTTTACGGCACGCATAAGTACGATAAAGCACCTAAATTACAGGGAACGGTTGAAGGCCCTTGATTTGCATTCCCTGGAACGCAGGCGAGAGAGATACATGATAACATACACTTGGAAAATCCTAGAGGGATTAGTACCAAACTTGCACTCGAAAATCACTCCATATGAAAGCAAAAGACTCGGTGAGATGCAGCATTTCCCCAATGAAAAGCAGGGGAGCAGGAGTACACTGAGAGATAATACAATAAGTGTCAGGGGCCCAAGACTGTTCAACTGCCTCACAGCATATATAAGGGAGATTACCAATAGACCCCTGACTGTCTTCAAGAAGGCACTCGACAGGCACCTCAAGTCAGCACCTGACCATCCGGGCTGTGGTTCGTTCGTCAGTTTGCGTGCGGCCAGCAGTAACAACATGGTTGATAGGACTCTGATCCACTACGAGGCCTGGTCTCAGACCGAGCCGCAGAGGCGTTATCCCCCGAAACCCTCTCCAGGTATACTCCACGTATTACCAAGTGGAGTCTTGTCTATGGAAAGCCTTGCCAAGGAGAGCCTTCAAGAGGAATCTTGCCTATGAGGAGCCTTCCCAAGAGCATTGCCCATGAGGAGCCTTGCCCATGAGAAGCCTTGCCAAGAGGAGCATTGCCCATGAGGAGCCTTGCCCATGGGAAGCCTTACCAAGAGGAGCATTGCCCATGGGAAGCCTTCCCAAGAGCATACGCTTCTTCGCTTTTGTTTGGCCACAAACACGGCGAAGACACATTCGAGTTAAAAGCTTTTTGGTAAAGTAAAGGGGATGAGGGACAAAAGAGAATACATTATCAGGTAAAGATGCAGCGCTGATGCTGGGAGCGTCTGAGCAGAGATTAGCTGGAGAGACGCGGGAGAGCGCTAGGATATGTGACACTCGGGCAAAAAGAATTTATTTATTACATTAATGTGATGCTCTAAACTCGTTGGTGTGTGTGCGTGTGTGTGTCAGCTATTCACAAGGAACGTAAAATCTCGATCCTACATTTGTGTATCATGAGATAGACACGTTATCTAGCTGTACTCTAAACTGACCTGACTCTCCATGCTTACATGTACTATTGAGAGGCCCAACTTTCTATAAACTCTTATTCTCCTTTTATTTGTGGGAACACAAATAAAAAATGAGGATGTAATACATAGGTTTGCTAGAAGACAGCATTTGTGTATCTCACTGGTTGCTGTCATATTAATACAATATGCTGTTACCCTGTTTTTTTAGCGGTCGGTTTACTAAATCTTTAGAAAGTCTATAGTTACCAGATTTGTATGGGACAGTGGTGGTAACTGTTCTCACGGCAGCCTCCAAATACAATAGCATAGTGTTTTCTCGGATAACTAAATTGGCTTCTTCCCATTTCATGAGGCGACCTGTGTGCCTCTATGTTGGACACAGGCCTTGTTCTGGTCCTGGTGAATACAAGAACATTTGTGTTAAAGAACTTGTTTCGTCTATTTACTTTGTTAATACTACCCCCCCCCCCCCCCCGCACAAGGTATGATGAAAACTCCTGCATTGGTAACTACTAGAACTGAGAAGCCACATGTGACAAAACACTTCCTTAGTAAATGTCTTGAGCTATGCACAAGTGTTTTTGTCCACATTCTATCGGTGTTACCATCCCCATCACCGTCGTATGTCACTGGCTAATTTTCCTTTCTAATAATTTTCCTGTTATTGAGGTCAGTCTTATTGGCGGATAAATTGATGGTATGGACTTATTTCCAGATCTGAATGTTTAAATTACAGTAGCAGCCATCCACGTCTTTAGCTTGATACTCATTTGCAAGGATATATTGAGCAGGCTAAGTTCACCTTGCACTCATTAAGCACTCTTGAAAATAGCTGGTCGTAGCTCGGGGGCTTATTTTGCTTAATCTGTCTAATCGGTTAATAAAAATGTCCTTAGTGATTGTGAAATTACTTTTATCTGTTTTATTCAGGTCATTTGTAAAAAAAATTGTCATGGGTGAAGGCCTACAGATTGCTGTTAATGAAAAAAAAAATATTCTTTTCATCACCAGTAAGCTACCTAGTTCTGATCGTTGTCCTGTATGACTGAAAAAAAATCCTTTCTCTCTTTTATTATGAACATTTTGATCAATAAGATAATTATATTCTCTCTTAATATGTCTTAGTATTCCTCCCTCTTTACTCCCTAGTAATGTTTTAGTCTGTTATTCACCATTTGGCATTATTTTTGTTTGATCTAATTTCACTGTGGTAAATGGAAACTCTTGGGCAGCTTGTACATTACATGTATTTAGAAAAATATCATAATGGCATTTCGTTACTGTATGTAAAGAGGTTCGTCAATAGAATTACTAGCTAAGTTACCCTTGAATCCATCGTAATTTACAGAGCGATTATCTTAGACCTTTGTTTACATTATCTTCATCACATTCCCAGTTAATATTGAAGATAATAAATTTGTGATAATTTATGCCAAGCTTTTCCCTGATCTCGCAATTAATTATTTGCGGGTCACATTATTTGTCAAAACCTGGTCAAACTGGTTATTACTTTTTGTTCAGTTAAATATTACTTCAAAATCAATTTATAGATAATTTCTAGAAAATTGGTGGATTCCTGATTCCCAGTTAAAGAATTCCAGTGAATTTGGCTGTAAGTAAAATCCCATAGAATTATATTATCGTGTTGTGAAACCTTAACAATTTCGTCGCAAATGAGTTACTCTTGACCGCTTTCCAAGTCTGGGTAGTCATTACACTTTTCTAAAATCACCTTTTCATGTTCTAGAAATTCTACCCAGAGAGAGTTTGTTCCTATTCCTATAAATTTTATATATTTTTTTCAGAATAATAGGTCCACCTTACCCCTTTCTCCTTACTTCTATGGACGTGTTTCATTTGGTAGCTGCACATTAAGCCACGTCTCATTTATTTTAATATCAATGTTTCCTAAACATGCATCATCCTCAACTCGCTTATTTTGTTCCTAGCATGATGATCATTTGCATAATAAATGCAAAGGAAGATTTTCCTCCGTATCTCCTCCTGCTCATCTTTGTTATGCCACTATTTCTTTTGTTATTATTATACCCAATATTTCTAAATGAGTTTCTTTTCCAATGTCTTGATTGTTACTACCTGGCAGTTTTACTTTACTCCATTAATCATTATTATTTTTTAAAATCTATAGCATTACTATTTTTATAATTTATGCTGCCTAAATGTAAACATCAATACCTTCTTTTCCTACTCACCCCATGACTTTAACAGTATTTACTCCATTTTACTGCAGAAGTAGTTCAAATTATCAATAACTGATACAGTAATATCATTATGGTTATAGTTCTTTCCGCAATTAACTTGACATTCTTTGGACAACCATTCATTGACAACACAAAGCAACAAAATGCCATATTTAACAGAAATTCCTCCTTTCTAATTATTTCTATTGCTGTCTTATACCTATACTTATCCATCCGAGCACTGAGGCAGATAATAGAGTTCCTCCCATTACTAGTTATTATGTTTCCTAATCTGTTGACTTTATTCCTGTTAACTATACTCTGCCTCCTCTTTCTTTCCATGTTGCAGGAAGCCATGTTAGTAAATCTGTTCTGAGAGTCATCTTCGCCAAGAACATCCTTTCCCTCACCAGTGGCTTTCTTTGTGTCCATGATCGCCACACTACATATGTCTGCAATTCAACGATAACAATCGAGAACAATTATTTTAACCATCTTCATTTTCATCTTTAATCCATTTTTGCAGTCCAATTCCAATATATTTTAGTCGCGGTGTCACTCACTAATAGCTTCAACCAAACGACTTACGAAGTCGTAATATCACGATTACAAACAAACCACTATACTGGCGGGACTGAACTCGCTGAACTGGCGGGACTGAACTCCAAGGTACGAATTCTCTGCAAAATATTTACACCACACATTGCCCTTAGACACGACATCTCCAATGTCTCCAGGATTCTCCTCGCTGCAACATTTACAACCAATGTTTCACACCCATACAAGAGTGTTGGTAACACTATACACTCATACTTTTCCATTCTGGAGTCCGTGGATAACATTCTTTGCCTCCACGCATGCCATTGCACCACCTACCTTTTTCCCTCCTAGTCAATTCTATGGCTTACTTTGTCTTTCATAGACCGAACTGCTGACAAATCCACTCACAAATACGTGAACACATTCACTTCCTCTATACTCCCTCCAATCATATACAGATTCAATCTTACATTAAAACCGTTTGTTACCCTCATCACCTTGTTCTTTCCTATGTTCACTTTTAATTTCCTTCTTTTATACCCTCCCAAATTCGTCCACCAACCTCTGTAATTTCTCTTCAGAAGTTCCCAGAAACACAGTGTCATCAGTATAAAAAAACACTGTAACAATTCCCAGTTTAAATCAGTTTCCACATATTTTAATCCCACTCTTCTCTTCAGCACGCTAGAATTCACTAATTTTATAACCCTTTCTATCAATATATTAATCAACAGTATCAACCATGGTAACATCATACTTGCCTGTTTAAGGCCTAGTTTACTAGAAAATCTCCCTCTTTCTAACATACCCTAACTTAAGCCTTACTATCCTCATAGAAACTTTTAACTGCTTTCAGCAACCTTCCACCTATTCCGTACACTCTTACCACATTGCATCCCTATCCACCCTACCATATGCCCTTTCTAAATCCATAAATGCAATGAAAACTTTTTATCTTTATCTAAATATTGTTCACTTATATTATTCAATGTAAACATTTAGTCTACATATCCTCTACCTTTCATAAATCCTCTTTGTTCACCTGTGATCCTGCTCCCGTCTTACCCTCAGTTATTTCAGTAATAACTCTGCTATACACTTCACCTGGTATACTCAACAGGCTTATTCCTTTAAAATGCTTACACTCTCTTTTGTTCCCCCTCTCATTTTTACTAAAGAATTTTGCAAACTTTCTACCAATGCCTAGGTATCTTTCCCTCTTTCATAAATTTACTGAGCAGAAGTACCAACCACTCCAAGACTATATCCTCAACTGCTTTTAACATTTTTGTCTTCCATCAAACCGAGCTGCTTTAGCAACCCTGCCATTTTGCTCACTGCCTCACGCATCTCCCCCACACTCATATTTGACTCTTCCTCACCCCTAAAGGAAGTTATATCTCCCTGGCCAATGCACGATATCGCCGTCTCCCTTTCTTCATCAACATTTAATAGCTTTTCAAAATATTTGTGCTATCTTCCCAATACCTCCTAATAACTCCCCTTTTCTTGTTTTAATTGTCAAATTTGTTCGTTCTCCAAAACTTTTCCTTTTTCTCGCATAATTCTGCTTTGTAAAAATCTCTCATATGCCAGCTTTTCCTCCCTTACAACTCCCATTACCTTATCATTCCATCAATCGCTCCTCTTCCCCCCAGTACCCGCCTTCCAATATCCACAAACTCCTGCACACTCTAACAATGCATTCTTAAATCTACCCGCACCTCTTCAGCCTCCTCATTACCTATACTCGCTAGCCAATCTTTCTACTAATATTTGTTTATATCTTAACCCTAACTTCCTGCTTTTTTTAGCTGTAGCACATGACATGCTGTATGTAGCACATGACATGCTGTATGTAGCACATGACATGATAAATGTAGCACATGACCAGCTGCATGTAGCACATGGCATCGTATATGTAACATATGATATGGTATATGTGCCATGTGATGTGCTGTATGAAGCACATATGTATGGAGATGTAGCACATGACATGGTGTAAGTAGCACATGAGATGGTTATCTTTTACATAGGGTGTCAGTAGCACGTGAGATAAGGTATGTAAAACATGGGGTGTGACTCAGTAATACATGGGGTGTAACTCAGTAGCACATGGGATGTGACTCAGTAATGCATGGGGTGTAACTCAGTAGCACATGAGATGTGACTCAGTGCCACACAGAGTGTAGCTCAGCACATGGGGTGTAGCTCAGCAGCACATGGGGTGTGACTCGGTACCACACAGAGTGTAGCTCAGTAGCACATGGAGTGTAGCTCAGCAACACATGGGGTGTAGCTCAGCAGCACATGGGGTGTAGCTCAGTAGCACATGGGGTGTAGCTCAGTAGCACATGGGGTGTAGCTCAGCAACACATGGGTATAGCTCAGCAGCACATGAGGTGTAGCTCAGCAACACATGGGGTGTAGCTCAGCAACACATGGGGTGTAGCTCAGCAACACATGGGGTGTAGCTCAGCAACTCATGAAGTGTAGCTCAGCAGCACATGGGGTGTAGCTCAGCAACACATAGGGTGTAGCTCAGCGACACATGGGGTGTAGCTCAGCAACACATGGGGTGTAGCTCAGCAACACATGGGGTGTAGCTCAGCAACACATGGGGTGTAGCTCAGCAGCACATGGGGTGTAGTTCAGCAACACATGGGGTGTAGCTCAGCAACACATGGGGTGTAGCTCAGCAACACATGGGGTGTAGCTCAGCAACACATGGGGTGTAGCTTAGTAGCACATGGAGTGTAGCTCAGTAGCACATGGAATGTAGCTCAGCAACACATGGGGTGTAGCTCAGCAACACATGGGGTGTAGCTCAGCAGCACATGGGGTGTAGCTCAGCAACACATAGGGTGTAGCTCAGCGACACATGGGGTGTAGCTCAGCAACACATGGGGTGTAGCTCAGCAACACATGGGGTGTAGCTCAGCAACACATGGGGTGTAGCTTAGTAGCACATGGAGTGTAGCTCAGTAGCACATGGAATGTAGCTCAGCAACACATGGGGTGTAGCTCAGCAACACATGGGGTGTAGCTCAGCAGCACATGGGGTGTAGCTCAGCAACACATAGGGTGTAGCTCAGCGACACATGGGGTGTAGCTCAGCAACACATGGGGTGTAGCTCAGCAACACATGGGGTGTAGCTCAGCAACACATGGGGTGTAGCTCAGCGACACATGGGGTGTAGCTCAGCAACACATAGGGTGTAGCTCAGCGACACATGGGGTGTAGCTCAGCGACACATGGGGTGTAGCTCAGCAACACATAGGGTGTAGCTCAGCGACACATGGGGTGTAGCTCAGCAACACATGGGGTGTAGCTCAGCAACACATGGGGTGTAGCTCAGCAACACATAGGGTGTAGCTCAGCGACACATGGGGTGTAGCTCAGCGACACATGGGGTGTAGCTCAGCAACACATAGGGTGTAGCTCAGCGACACATGGGGTGTAGCTCAGCAACACATGGGGTGTAGCTCAGCAACACATGGGGTGTAGCTCAGCAACACATGGGGTGTAGCTCACCAACACATGGGGTGTAGCTCAGCAACACATGGGGTGTAGCTCAGTAGCACATGGAGTGTAGCTCAGCACATGAAGTGTAGCTCAGTAGCACATGGAGTGTAGCTTAGTAGCACATGGAGTGTAGCTCAGCAACACATGGAGTGTAGCTCAGTAGCACATGGAGTGTAGCTCAGTAGCACATGGAGTGTAGCTCAGTAGCACATGGAGTGTAGCTCAGCACATGGAGTGTAGCTCAGCAACACATGGAGTGTAGCTCAGTAGCACATGGAGTGTAGCTCAGCACATGGAGTGTAGCTCAGCAACACATGGAGTGTAGCTCAGCACATGGAGTGTAGCTCAGCAACACATGGAGTGTAGCTCAGCACATGGAGTGTAGCTCAGCAACACATGGGGTGTAGCTCAGCAACACATGGGGTGTAGCTCAGCAACACATGGGGTGTAGCTCAGCAACACATGGGGTGTAGCTCAGCAACACATGGAGTGTAGCTCAGCAACACATGGGGTGTAGCTCAGTAGCACATGGGGTGTAGCTCAGTAGCGCATGGAGTGTAGCTCAGCAACACATGGAGTGTAGCTCAGCAACACATGGGGTGTAGCTCAGTAGCACATGGGGTGTAGCTCAGTAGCACATGGGGTGTAGCTCAGCAACACATGGAGTGTAGCTCAGCAACACATGGGGTGTAGCTCAGTAGCACATGGAGTGTAGCTTAGTAGCACATGGAGTGTAGCTCAGTAGCACATGGAGTGTAGCTTAGTAGCACATGGAGTGTAGCTCAATAGCACATGGAGTGTAGCTCAGCAACACATGGAGTGTAGCTCAGCAACACATGGAGTGTAGCTCAGTAGCACATGGAATGTAGCTCAGTAGCACATGGAGTGTAGCTCAGCACATGGAGTGTAGCTCAGCAACACATGGAGTGTAGCTCAGTAGCACATGGAGTGTAGCTCAGTAGCACATGGAGTGTAGCTCAGTAGCACATGGAGTGTAGCTCAGTAGCACATGGAGTGTAGCTCAGCAACACATGGAGTGTAGCTCAGCACATGGAGTGTAGCTCAGCAACACATGGAGTGTAGCTCAGCACATGGAGTGTAGCTCAGCACATGGAGTGTAGCTCAGTAGCACATGGAGTGTAGCTCAGTAGCACATGGAATGTAGCTCAGTAGCACATGGAGTGTAGCTCAGTAGCACATGGAGTGTAGCTCAGTAGCACATGGAATGTAGCTCAGTAGCACATGGAGTGTAGCTCAGCAGCACATGGAGTGTAGCTCAGTAGCACATGGAGTGTAGCTCAGTAGCACATGGAATGTAGCTCAGTAGCACATGGAGTGTAGCTCAGTAGCACATGGAATGTAGCTCAGTAGCACATGGAGTGTAGCTCAGTAGCTCATGGAGTGTAGCTCAGTAGCATATGGAGTGTAGCTCAGTAGCACATGGAGTGTAGCTCAGTAGCACATGGAGTGTAGCTCAGTAGCACATGGAGTGTAGCTCAGTAGCACATGGAGTGTAGCTCAGTAGCACATGGAGTGTAGCTCAGTAGCACATGGAGTGTAGCTCAGTAGCACATGGAGTGTAGCTCAGTAGCACATGAAGTGTAGCTCAGTAGCACATGGAGTGTAGCTCAGTAGCACGTGGAGTGTAGCTCAGTAGCACATGGAGTGTAGCTCAGTAGCACATGGAGTGTAGCTCAGTAGCACGTGGAGTGTAGCTCAGTAGCACGTGGAGTGTAGCTCAGTAGCACATGGAGTGTAGCTCAGCAACGCATGGAGTGTAGCTCAGTAGCACATGGAGTGTAGCTCAGTAGCACATGGAGTGTAGCTCAGTAGCACGTGGAGTGTAGCTCAGTAGCACATGGAGTGTAGCTCAGTAGCACATGGAGTGTAGCTCAGCAACGCATGGAGTGTAGCTCAGTAGCACATGGAGTGTAGCTCAGTAGCACATGGAGTGTAGCTCAGTAGCACATGGAGTGTAGCTCAGCAGCACATGGGGTGTAGCTCAGTAGCACATGGAGTGTAGCTCAGTAGCACATGGAGTGTAGCTCAGTAGCACATGGGGTGTAGCTCAGTAGCACATGGGGTGTAGCTCAGTATCACATGGGGTGTAGCTCAGTAGCACATGGAGTGTAGCTCAGTAGCACGTGGAGTGTAGCTCAGTAGCACATGGAGTGTAGCTCAGTAGCACATGGAGTGTAGCTCAGTAGCACATGGAGTGTAGCTCAGTAGCACATGGAGTGTAGCTCAGTAGCACATGGAGTGTAGCTCAGTAGCACATAGTGTAGCCCAGCAGCACATCTGGTGTAGCTCAGTAGCACATGGAATGTGGCTTTGTAGCACGTGGTGGTGGAGATCAGTAGCACATGGACCTCTGTAGCACATGGTGTGGTGTTCTATAGCATATATTGTGGGGCTTTGTAGCACATGGGATGGAGCTCTGAAATAAACACCCAGGACATCTGCCGAGAAAATTTATCTGCTTCTACCAAGACTGAGAACTGTCGTATATTGTCTAGGAGTAAGAGTTGCGAATGGAAAAGCAGAAGACTATCTTTCCCCACTCTCCACTCTCTCTGGCCACTGCCGGCATGAAAAGAGGGGAAAAGATATGCCATACCATAATGGAAAAAATGCTATGGACTTTACACGACAGATTGTAGACGCGGGTTACATCTACCTTTTCTAAATTACTGCTGTTTTTAAGTTAAACTTCTCGTGTTATAGCATATGGAGTGATGGCACGTAGCAAGTGGAGTGGGGCGAATGTAACACATGGGGTGGAGGTATCTAGCACATGGGATGGGTATTTGTAGGACATATGTGAGAAACGCAATATTCATATATACCAGCTATCACTGGGAGAGAGCTGGGGAAAACAACAAGATATATTACAACTAATGCATCTTAAGATATTTCATCCCTTGAAGTTCAAAAAGAGGTTTTAATCAGGTACAATTATCTGGGGTGACATAATAGCCTTTACTTGAGGCTGAGGGGAGGGTAGAGCACCACCGCCTTCACAACCACTTCCTGATATCAATTAGTGCCCACCGGGAATCATCATGTTGCAGCCGATCCACTCTTCTATCACTAGTCTCATAAGTGGTGTAAGGAACCTCTTCTAAGGCCCTTGACCCTAGTCTCTCTTAAAATCATTCTACAGTCGCCTAAACACCGTAAAAACCTTTCGAAACAGCCAACGCGAAAATGACTCTCCGCCAATGTAGTCTTTTAAAAACATTTCATTCGGTGTCCCTAATTACGTGAGAAAATTTCGCGGTGCCAAATGTGAAGTGACTATTTATAATGTATCCGAGCCGCCATCCTGTCTTCATTAGCGCGCCGCTAAGGCTCAAACCTCCCTCTTAAACTATTAAACTCTGACCCTAACCCACAAGGAAATAAATGGCGCAGCTCCACGGATGTTTATCTCAAAGCAATTATGAACGGAAACTTCTTCCCTGGCCTCACACTTACAAAACACATGGTAGGGAAACCTGGCTGTTAAGATCATTATAGCTCGGCGTTACTGTACACACGAGCGTGTCTTTTACAGGGGGATCCCGGCCTACACTGTGAGAGCTTGTTTATGTTACACTCAACCCCAGGTGTCCCTCACGCTACGTTCACTCTCTTTCACTCTATACAACTAGTTTTCATCCAGAACATTTGTATAATGTGCACAATTAAGAGCGAGTAACATTTTACAAACACTGTACATCGCCCGAACCTTCATCAATAACATACCTGGACATGCAAGATATTTTTTAAGCATGGTAAACAAAATGATTAGGTATCGATCCTCTCTCTACGTTTAAAACCTATTCCCAGCCATCTACACTGCGATTTACCTTTTTCAACATACTTATTGCATCACCTGTGACGAAGCCAATTTGTCTCTTTTCACCCCATGTGTTAATAAGGTAAATTCGTGGAAAATTTAAAGTGTTATTTATTATTTCTTTATGCTCGATACAAGTTCGGTTATTGCACACACTTTCGTCATTGATGATGAAATTTTGGGTGCTTGACTATCAGAGATGGGGTATAGAACTAATATTTTCCTATGCTGTCTTTCTTATGCAATCTTACCCATTCTTGTCTATGCATTCACCCTTCTGTAATTTGCTTCTATACTCCAACTCTGTATCCTTATCTCTTACATTTTTGTCAATGTATTCACCTACTCTTATACTATGATCTGATTCACTTTAATTTTGTTTACTCTACATCGATAGTCTTCCAGTGCCTTTACAATATATTTTGCTTACCTCTTACATACAGTGTTAACTGTTCATCATCTATATTCTCCCGTTACTTGGCTAAGTAATCGAATTTTCAACTGTAATTATTTTTCTAACTTATGCTTACTGCAAGTCCTTTTTCTTCATGCTAATCTTCAGGGATTTTTTTTTCTCTTTGCTTACCTTTTGGTAGCATAGTTATTTTTTAGGGGAAGGGTATGTTTGTACTTATGTACTCCAACCTCATTCATTGTTATTAGATAACAGACTATCATAGGAAGGATCCGGTCCAGACAAGTAGAGATAGAAAGAGACATCGATATAGCTTATGGGATGTCACAGCTGACCTTTTGTACAACTACAGTATGTAGTTGTACGAAAGGTTAACACTAACTTGGTCTGCCACTATTGAATATATCATAAGTTAAATTGCTCAAGAGGACTTTTCTCATCCATGCAGTGCTCCATCTGTACTTGATCATCCCCTCAAGGAAGGCTCCTTGATGTTGGTGAGGGGCTCTTGATTTAGGGAATTGGATCTGTGCTCCAGTTTCCCAAATTAAGCCTGAATGCCTTCCACATCCCCCCCCCCAGGCGCTGTATAATCCTCTGGGTTTAGCGCTTCCCCCTTGATTATAATAATAATGTACTTGATCACCAAACCATTTTCTCAGTCATGTGCCAAAATTTCAGGTTAATTGATTTTTGTGTAAAAAATTATTTTCGGGAAACTTATAAATTTATGATTAGGATAATATGCATTAAGGAAAATTGTTGGATTTCGTCATTTTTCAATTATTTTGACAAGTCATTTTTACCTTTATAAAATACATCATTTTTTTTATAGTGTTCTTTCCCACCTCTCGAGTTAATAACATCGGAGTGAAGGCTTAATGAACCTCTAAACCGACCACAGAGAATTGAGAACTGACGGAAGGCCTATTGCTGTCTATCCTGCCACCACAACCTGAGAACCAGAACTCTCTTTGGATTCTCACCTTTTCTGCAACCTCTCCCCCTAATAACTTTGTCACATAGGTTTTGCAGCCCATTTTAAAGTTAGGTTGTATTGAGTAGGTTAGACTTTAAGTTAGGTTAGATTACAACGAAAAACCTTAAGAATAAGATTAAAGACGTTAAAATAGTCTGCTTCGCGAACAGAAAGCGGGCAGCCACTGGATGCTCCTCATGAAATTGTTATGATTACGACCATAATTTTTAAAGGGGTGAACCGGTAAGCCAGCGGAAGGTCTCGGTCAGATGACCAAAGGCTCCAACAGCGGGCCATCATCTGTTAAGACCCGCGTCAGGAAACACTTGTCCTGTTTCCTGCCGATCCTAACCTAACCTAACCTCAGTTAATAGCCACATATTTGACTGCTTTTACAATAGTGTTAAGTTGTCTGTGGTTAAGAGGACGAGATGCTTTCTGATATACACTTTTGATATAACTTTGGCCTTTCATTCTCTGGCAGCCAACTTTCTGCTTTCTACCTTCCCTTCGATCTTCAAGGGGAAGATAAAGAAACCTTAGCTCCTACGAGAAGACAACCACCCGTACGGCTGGGATTGGATTAACATTGACAGGGTTAAACGCTCACCCTTGATCAGAAGAATTGAAAAATGAATCACTTCGGAGGTCGAATAATAATAATTATAAAAATATTTAAATATAAGAAAATAAGCAGTCTGAAGGTTGAAATTTGTCATGAGATAGGAGAATATATTCCAGCAAGGATGCCTTCATCCGGGTATAAAGTTAAGATGCTCTTAATCCTTAGATCGACTAAGATATTCGTAATCTTCTATAGTTTGAGAATCTCCTGTCTTGGCTGGGTGGTAGCGGCACACTTTAGATGTGAGGGAGAGACGAGGAGTCAACTGTTTCCCACTCTAAGTCTGGTCGCTGTGGTTCTAGCCCCCAAGTTATCAAGAGTCTGCTGCAATGTGACCACACCGGCAACAAGAGCTGGCAATAATAAAACAGACACTGGTTACCATATAGTTGGCAAAGTATAACATTAAAGAAAGATAAGGGTGGTAATTGTACTTCAGTGTCATCACTGGTAACCAAGTTAAACCCCAAACCTGGTAATCACCTTATCTGATCAGGAGAAGAGTGAAGGTGAAGTGATTACTCCAACTCCAAACAAAATCAGGTATGGTTGATACTACCAGGATTAGAAAATAAAAACTGAGACCCGGAAAAAATCTGCGTTTTACAACACCCCACTAGATGGTAGTGCGAACGGCGACTCGCTGTTGCAGTATCTCGGAATCTGAAGATAGAGCTTTTCTTCGGATTTTTAACCCCGGAGGGTTAGCCACCCAGGATAATCCAAGAAAGCGGGACTGTCTGTCTTATTTCCATTGGGGTCCTCAAATTTGTCCTCCAAGATGAAACCCATACAAGTCGACTAACACCAAGGTACCTACTTGCTAGCTAGGTGTACGGAACAGCAGATGTAAAGAAACACGCTCAATGTTTCCACCCTTGCTGGGGATTAAACCACGGACACTCAGCATGTGAGCGTTGCCTACAAGGCCACGGGACACCCCTAAAATACCTTAATCCCTAATTTACAGGTTTTTACCTCACAAACATATTAACTTTATATTTAAAGCAGACACATGGAAGAGAAAGAAAGGTTGTTGTATTGTATTACTGGTATACCTTAATGTAAGACTGTCAGGTGCTTTTGTTGTAGGTTAGCCATGTCGTCGTACAATTATTTATTTGAATATGATGGGATACTTGTCGCTGGTTTTTTGAAAAGCAGTTGCAATAAAACAGTGTATTGTAATTGTTAGTGCTGACAAAGGGTTCTGTGAAAACCCTGATATATTCAGTGAAAGACCAAGGAGCGCCTCAGTGCTATGTCAGAAACAATGCATTTTTCGAATATTAAAGAACCATGTTGTATGATATTTTCCATTAACATTTGTTGTGTATGGATGCCAAGATAGTAACAGTTGTACATCGACCATAGTGTTATTCTTGGTTTTATGACTTTGTTTCTAACAAAAGGAGACATATTTGCTGTTAAATGCTGGTAGATATAAATCAAAGATTAGTATTAGTCTGGAATGGAAATTTCTGCTGTCTGAAGGCCTTTTCTTCAGGTATTAACGCTCCCTGAATTTCTCTATAATGCAAAAGAGTTATGGATTGGACCACCTTCTAATGTTTTAGGTCACTAAGAGGCGAAAGCTTAAAAAGAGTCCATTCAACTGGTGTTCACATAACAGCAAGTAAACGTTACACACATATCGTAATACACCAGAAAGGAAATTATGAATAAACTGAGGCTTCAAAAATAGAGGGCAGTTCGCGAAACGTACACTGAAAAGTAGGAGCTTCTAACAAGGCCAATTGCCCCTTTTCACTCCGTAGGTGTTTATGGTAAATTTTCGGGTAAAACCTAGGGTGTGTCTTTTTAACTATCAGACAACCTTCAAAATTTCTTCACGTGTTAATTCAGTTTTTTATATGCGAAGTACCTGTCTAGCCAGCAATTTACACCAGTTACCCTAGACAACCATTCATTGCCCACTCCCCTTCTAGGCAAGATGCTACATATCATTGGGATCCCTCCCCTAGACCTAATTACATCTATGGCTGACTTATATTTATCCAGCAGTTCTTGTCTCCTGCCCTTCCCGATATCATTTCCACCAGCACTAAGACATAATGGGCTTGTTCCCATTACCTGACATAATATTATCCAACCTGCTGACTGTGTCATCAACACTAGCTCCTGGGAGCACACGCTCTAACATCCCTATATCTGTTATAGAAAGTACATAACTGTTGAATACAGATAAAGCTCCATCTTGACTCCGTCGCTAAACAGTTTTCAAATGAGGTAAAGTTTGCCAGATTAATTGACTTTCGTGCATTTCTTTTTTTACAAAATATGAATTTAGGGTTAGGAGTATATATATTAGGGAACATTTTTATGATTATTTTTAGCTATTTTTTTAAATGTCAGTTTTTCCTTTATTAAATGTAACCTATTTTTCAGTGTTTTTTCTCGTCTCTTCAGTTTATGGTATCAAAGGGCAGGCTGTAAGAATATCCATACCCACACAAGTGGATTGAGAATTAGTGAAAGACCTACAGCTTAATCCCCAGACCACATTCACAGGGAAACCAGGATATCCCTCCTGATTCTCAGTCTCTGAAAAGCGATATTTCAGCAACTATTTTCTAACATCACTGAGATTTATTTTTCCTTTATCAAAGATTTTTCTCTGACCTCGAGTTCTTAATATAGAGTTCTTTTCAAACTTAGACTTAATGAAAATTTTTTACTCTTTATCCATTCGTGAGAAAGCAATAGCCATTCTCACTAGGATTATCGGTAATGGTATCATTTGCCTTGAAGAAAGTTTTCTTTTCAATATATCTTTCTAGTTTACCCAAATTCGTTAGTATTAACATTTCTACATCTTTTGGCATGATTTTAGCTCTTTCCTCCCATAAGGAAGTTGACTGATCAAATAAATTACTTGGTACAAATCCAGGATATAATGTGTAAGTGCCCCATCTAAGCATTATTGTAAAATCTTGAAGCTCACCTTCTAACATGGTGTGCTTAACTGTAGCTCTTAGCATCTTATTTTTCCATCTCTAACGCTTGCCTTATTTTTCTTCCTTTACCCATAATTTTCTAAGAGATTCTCTCATTCCATTTTATGTATCTATTAACCTCTGGCAGTGGGATTCTAATCTATCTAGAGATGATCCTCTTTCACTTTCTGTAACATTACTTTCCCTAGATAATAAATTCATGGCATCCAAGTTTAGCTTTTAGAAACGCTTCTCTCCAAACCTTAAGATTTAAAGAGAGCAAGGCTTTAAAACATTTCAGAATGATTTCTTTAAAAGAGGCAGGAGAAAAGTTACTGTCTTAAAAGTTAAATCAGCTGAAGGTTAAGTGATCAGCAAAGTAAAGGATTTTACACATCTTGGGATCATAGAAGTGATCCCCTCTATCAGGGGATTGTTTTAATTTTTATGCCTCTAGCTGGTTTTTTGCACTACATCCTCAGTGAACGATCTATTCCGCTAATATAAATATCTGACTGAAAAAACTACGTTTGTGAGGCATCTCTTGGGTTATTTGAGTTTGATCTCACTGCTGCCACCAAAAAGTGATGTTTACATCACTGTAGGGTACCCATCGTTAAATCAGTACTTTGCTTCATTGACCAATCACAGGCAAGCCCGCCAAAGCTGAAGCAACGTGGGTCAATTGCGGTAAGCATTGGCAGACTTGCCTACCTGCTGGTTGAGTACAGTGCATTCTCTCTGGCTTCTGCTTTGCCATCTGTCACCCTGGTGTACATTTATTATTATTCAGTCTGTACATATTGCACATGGTGTACAAACATTATAGTCTACTGCTGAGTTTGATTGCTCCAATTCCCATTAGGACCAGGTCTCACAGGCCATTTATTATCTGTGTAATAAATGGGTGGGGGAGATAAGAGCATAACATAAGAAAGAAGGAACACTGCAACAGGCCTACTGACCCATGAAGAGCAGGTCTATGTTTCCCCCCCGGATTAGACCAATGACCCACCCCCTGGATTATCCCAATGACCCACCCAGCCTGGTCATCTCCACTCAAGGATGGAGCACTGCACCAGACCCAGCAGCACAAGCTAGTCAGATCAACTCACACCCACCCACACCCACTCATGTATTTATCTAACCTATTTTTAAAACTACACAACGTTTTAACCTCAATAACTGTACTCGGGAGTTTGTTCCACTCATCCACAACTCTATTACCAAACCAGTGCTTTCCTATATGATGTTTGAACTTAAATAATATAATGTCATTCACTGTTATAGGTATGACAGTCTTAGGCAGAAACACCCAGTAAGGGAAATTGATGAAGCTTATGCGATATCACAATTGATCTATTTAACAACTACATAATGTGGCGTACCTTGGAAGCAGTGCGGCTAGAGGCACCGACATCTTGGGGTTATGGAATAACAAAAAAAGGCACAATACCGTGACTGGAACGATACACAAACAACCCGCACATAAAAGAGAGAAGCTTACGACGACGTTTCGGGCCGACTCGGACCATTGACTTTGTCAATGGTCCAAGTCGGACCGAAACGTCGTCGTAAGCTTCTCTCTTTTATGTGCGGGTTATTTGTGTATTGGGGTTATGGCCTTGGACTAGTACAACAGTTACCATCCATGGTTCTTTTCCGTCTTTAGTCATGAATACATCATACATAAAATCGCTCAAGAGGATTTCTTTCATATATACTCCGTTGTTCAACCAGTTTTTCAAGAATGTTTCAAGGTTTCACTAATTAATTTCTGAGTAGCAAATTATTTTCTGGAAACTTTAAAGAATTTAGAGATAAGTTATATGTATGATGGACAATTGCCGTTTTGGGTTATTTCTATTGTTATGGTATTTTTATATATTCATTAAAAGTAACCTGTTTTTATTGTGTTCTTTCTCGCCTCTTTGAGTTTATATAAAGTACCAGGTTGCAGGCTGAAGAAAAACCCACTTCATTAGATTTAGAATTGGTAGGAAACCTACTGCTTGTCTCCCTGGCCAGCTTAGTATGATAGCCAGAAGCCCATAATAATTCTCAATCTGGCAAGCGCTGTTTTAACACCCTTATTCTAATCTCACTCGAGCATTTCCTGCTCCGATCCCAAACTTTCCAGTTTTAACTTCTCGATCTTTATCACCTTTTGTTTCACACCATCAGAGCAGATGGTGGCAGCTACTTTTTATCACACTCGATGCCAAGCCAAAGTGTAACGCGGAATAATCATATGAACTTCAATTTATATTTGAAGCAGACGTATAGGAGAGAGAAGGGTTATTATATTGAATTACGTTATATACTTTATTATATAGAATGTCTCAAGTGTTCGAATAATTATGTAGAAGATTAAGACACACGTACAACAGTTGGGTATCTTCATTGATGAAACGTTTCGCCTACACAGTAGGCTTCTTCAGTCTAATAGAAAGGGAGCAGTAGTAATGTAATCAGTCCATCAACCTTGGGGAAAAAGTTCCTGATTTGGTCAGTCCCTCAGCCTGGATAAGAGTTCAGCTCGATGATCAGGAGCTGGACTCCTCTCCAGACTGAGGGACTGGCCATTTCAAATACTTTTTCTCCATGGTTGATGGACTGATTACATCTTTATTTAATTACTACTGCTCCATTTGTATTTGAAGAAGCCTACTGTGTAGGCGAAACGTTTCATCAATAAAGATACCTAACTGTTGCACATGTGTCTCTTCAACTTATAAGTATTTTATATCATTTTCAACAAATCATTGTGTATTTAACATGAGACAGTGGCTATTGGCTAGTGGATAAATATTTATAATATAACGACAGTGGCAATCCGTCACCATGCGACATTTTGATTTGACGTGAGCGTGATCAAAGTGTCATGTAGTGAAGGACTGCCAAGACCAGTATCGTAGGCCTGTTACATCAGTGTAAAGGTCGCCGTGGCATCACACTTTTTTTTGTGGCAGTAGCGGGATAAAACATTCAAGACTGAATGGTAGGATCACTTCAGTAACCCGCGAGATGAGCAAAATTATTTACTTTGCTGTTCACTTAAACCTCTTACCGATTTATCTATTAAAATAGAAACTTTTATTCTTCCTCTTTTGAGGTAAACCTTTCTAGATAGCCTTACACTTTGTAAGCTCAAAAAAATGTCAGGGAAAGTGATTCCGAAAACTACAAATGGTGGAAATTGGATGGAGGACATGAATTTAATAGATACCGAAAGTAATGTTAGAGAAAGTGCAAGAGGCTCACCTCTAACAAGAATAGAAGCCCATTGTAATAAGTTACTAGACTAGTGGAACAGAGTAGAAGAATCTCTTAGACAATTATAGGAAGAGACAAAAAAAAATACTAACCCCCAAACGTAACAAGTTAAGAATGGGAGCTTTAAGATTTAAGAATAACGCCAATAAGGGATACAACTCATTTCATCTCGGCTTTGTACCACTAATCCATTTGGGCAATCAATCCCGTTATTAAGGAAGAAAAGAGCTACACTCACGCCGAAAGGTACAGATAAGTTGAAAAGTAAGACACATGTGCAACAGTTAGCTACTCGGGAGCCAATTTGAGGCACCAGGAGCCGTGGCAAGGTAAAGATGATGCAATCATTTCATCAACCTTGGAGAAATAGCTTTTGAGGTGGTCAGTCCCTCAGCCTGGAGAATAGTTCACTTCAGTAGTCTGGAAGAATGTGAAACTGAAACATGATAATGGAGTCTTACACACGTTTCGCCTGCTACATACGCGACAGGTTTTAACAATAAAGATACACAACTGTTGCACATATGTCTTAAGAACTTGTCGATAATATATACAAGGGACAATAGGCATGCTGCAGTGCTCCTTAATTCTTGTTTTCTTGCTTCTACTAGTGAGCCTCGCTTCCTGCAATATCTTCAAGACCTTCACGCCTCACCAGTTTCATGCTTTAACTTCATATTGTTCCAGACTATGGAGCTGAATTCATTCTTCTCCAGACTGTGGAACTGACCACCTCAAAAACTATTTCTGCCAGATTGATGGTCTACCTAAACACATCAGACAACTGTGTAACCATTTATTTAAAAGAATCAGCCATTCTCCATATTTACTAAATTAGAGCAATCGAACAGCGTAGTAAGTTCAATAATAGACAACAAGTATAGAAAGGAAGAGTGGAAGATGGGTTTCTGTAATATTTTGGTCATGTAACAATCATAATAACCATATTGCTTTAATGTTCCAATAAGATATATTAGTTTTAAATCTCAAATGAATATGGAGAGAATGGAAAAAAATACAGAGGACATCAGAAGAAAAGATTGGAATGAAATTATGATGGATGTTTTAAGTAGAAGTGACCTGAGCATCCAGCTGGCTTGCATTAACATGTTAATTAGAAGCGGATGTAAGATGCTTTTGTGAATTAACGTGCTGTTAGTACCCTAGCCAAGTCCCTCCATAAGTTGAGTTTGTATGCCTTGCTTTGATCATCAGCACCTCCCCTGCTGATCACCATTATAGAAGATGTGTATGCGAGTAAGAGTAAATCCGGATGTGTGGTCCCTCACCAACTGTCTATTATATGCGGTCGACGTTACTTGGTGTGCGTGTGCTTCTGGTGCTTGTGACAGTGTAGGTATGATTTTAGATTTTTTTCGTTATTTGATTATTTTAATTGTTCCTCTACCATGTGATCTGTTCCACTTATAACTTAGGCCAATTTAATTAGTCGCCTTTGTGGGAGTGAATTCCCACAAGGAATTTTTTTCAACGATTCCTCTAGCCAATCTCAAGCTGTGTGCAGTACTGTAAATAAGTCCTTAGAGTTTATCCTTCTTTCTTCCTTTAATCAATTCAATTTCTTCCCTCCTCTCCTTGGAAGGCTAATCTGTTTCGCCAAATAACATCAACAGCGTGTACTCCTGGTTCATTAATAAGAAGTTCATCCGTCCTTTTCAAGGTAGGTTTTTCGTTTTTGTCTGAAATCGGGTTTTGAAAATAACTTCCAGTTCTTGAATACATGGTGATACTCTTTAATGATAGCCATTACTTCCTGCTTTACCAATAGTCTTTCGTTATATGCTCCCTCATTTTGCATCGTCTGTTCAATACCTTTTCTCTGGCACTTTTCTTGATTATTGGAATTATGCTGTATTGGAATTAAATGGTAATAGAACATTAAGAATCATTTTACCTTCCAGTCCAATCCATTACAGGAAATCGAGGTTTAAGAAGTGTATGTAGTGAGTCAAAGTTTTGTGCCACATGTGGGGGGATGGGATGTGTCTGGTTCCGACAGGATCCGTTTAAAGTGACCCGAATTTATAACCTGTCAAAATTTTGGTAGCATGCAATAAGAGCAGGTTCTCGACAGCGCAATTGGTGCAGTTTCTTATCTTTGAAGTTCATAAGATAATTGTGGGAGTTTTGATGTGAAGGGCAGCCAATGTTTCAATAATTTCTTTGGTGTATGTAGTGTTCCTTGGCGCTTCTGGAAGTTTCCTCCCACATGTAGTTTGTCACGCCTTCCACAACAGATGGCATAGTTGCCAGCACTAGCTTCTCTGCTACCAAGCACTTGATTGTGTTGGATGTGATACTGGCTACACTGGTTTTACTCTTGGCAAGATAACTTGAGGTGGAAAAAAACTGACTGACTGGTAGCACTAAGACTGATTGTATGGATGATTTTTAGATTTTTCTCTTCTAACTGTTAAGGAAATGTCTTCGGTATTGTGGTTTGTTATAGGATTGATGTTTGTAGTAACATTCCTTTTCCAGAAAAGAAGGGTACGAGATTCTCTACGCCCTCAAGTAAATTCCACGATGACTCTTCTCTTAATTTTTAGGTTATGGTGTGACAGGAAGTGCAACAGGTCGTCTTGTTGGGCTTAACAAGTAATACTTCTAAAAAGGTAGACATCCATTAAGCGTATCTTCCATGATCAATTTGATTAAGGGTTGTAAAGAGTTGATTATATGAAGGAGATAAACGAGTATAGTAGCTTGGATAACAATGACTAAGGTGCTGCCCACACATTACCTGTTTGTTATCCCCAACATCCACGTGTCCAGAGACCCAGCGAAAAGAAAAAAAAAGTCTTTGTGTTTACTAGAAACTCGGCACAACCAAAGCTGTATATGCAAGACGATGGAATAAGAGAATCAAATTTCTGAATAGCCAGTAACGCAGTGAAAGATTTCGAAAGAAATGTTAATGATGAGGTGGACGTCGACATAATGTGTGTAATAGGCATGAGAATATCATACAACTAGGCTGTGAACTTGGCCGATTCTAATAAATGACCTCAGATGTTTCTGTCAGGAAAAACTGCTGCATACTCAACACCGTCAGAGGAGTCACAACCATCATGCAATAGCATGAAAAAGAGACTGAAAGTGATCAAAAAAAAAGTGAGCGTGAAGCTACAGTTGGTAAGTGAGATCTCGCACATGGAACTGTGGAAGCGCAAACACAGTCGTCGAGACTTTCTGAGGGAAGAGAGAAAAGTAAGAAGCAGGATTAATGTAGAGGAGACATATTGAGGGAATCTAATAGACAACAAAAACGGAGAGGAAAGGGGTATCGTAAACAGGGGTGACGATTTAAAAAACGAAGTTCTACTAATATCGTTAACTGGCTTACCCATAGCAGGTTCGAGCTTGCAAAGCTGAAACGTTCGCCTCTGCATAAAGTCTCTCACCTGGCGAAGAACAAACATTCCTGTGATTCAAATGTAAACCATGATGATGAGTGCGATCAAACTTGGAAAGAGTAATAGAGGAGGCTGAGAAATGCAATTTGTCACCGTTATCAAATTTACATAAGATAAAGGCAGAATGAAGACGAGAAAGATGGGCCAGGGTTTTAAGGAAGCTCAAGCCGTTACGGCAAGCAGGTTTCAAGAAGGTTATGTGAGGTTTCCAGGGCTGTGGGAGTGGGTACAACAGAAGTCTAAGAAACTGCCATAGCATATGAGGCCCTCTTTTCTTTATTAAGAACGGATTTCTATTTGGCATAAGAAAAACCAGACAACGGCGAGAATATACAGGGTGAGCCTCTCTACAATCAAAACAAGGACGGGAGGAGGTGGCTGCAGGATGGATTTCTATAGTCAGTCGCACCGCAGACTGGGCATACTGCTGGTGACCTACAATACTTGGCTGGGTGGCCAAACCACTAGCAATTTCTGGACTGTTGAGGCGTTTCGATTAATATCCGTACTTGCAAACACTGTTCTGTTAAATATACTGAGGCTGGAAGCTCTCGAAAACAAAGGTCAGTTTGGCAATATCACGTGAGTAACGTCTCGAACCTCGGGCTGGAAGAACATAAGTTTCTACTTTGATAATTGGGAAGTTCTGGAACTCAAGTTGCTCCAGAATGTCTGAGGCACGTTGCGTAAAGTCCTGGTGGAATGTGGAATGTGATGGAATTTGGAATGAGATCAGTACTGAAGCTAGAAACGAAAGAAGAATGTCTGTGTATTGCGACAGGGTTGTCGTCAATGAAGCATAGGAGGAAGATGTGAGCTTGATCAGCATTCTGCACAGTCAATGCGCATTCCATTCTTGAGGGCATACAAGGAAATGTTTTGTCCCACATGCTACAAGAGTGCTTTTCTAATGCTATTGGTCGATGAGATAATCCGTATGTGTCGGTGGTTTAAGAGAAAATTTTCTTCTAGGAGTGTCTTTGAAATACAGATTGGAGGGGAAGAGATCTCCAAACAGGTTCTTTTGTAGAATAAGAGCGAGGAGTATCAGTAACAGTATCAGCATCATCAATTATAGGTCGAGGTCGTTATCCAATCCATTCTGTGACGTGCAACCTATCTGAAAATCAACACACATTCGTGGGAGATGCCGGAATCATGACCAAAATCGAGCGATGGTCATAGGTATCAAAAGGATTTGTTGCAACTACGGCACCGGAGTCAAGCAATGAGTTATTGCCCAAAGGCAGTACCAGGTTCAGAGGAAGGTACCTGGGCTTGTTAGGGCCAGTTAAGGGTGCCACATGGGAAAGGAGCCCGAAAGGAGGTATATCAATTGTACGATTTACCTTCCTCTGTAAATACTACTACTAGTCCTTGGGTACCCTTGGCACTGCTGGTAGTGCTAACACTGCATGGAAACCACTCCCTACCCTGTCCATCATGCCAATAAACCTTCCAGCCAAGATGACACATCTTGCATCAACAGAGCCACCTCGGCCGACAAGAGATATGGGTGACCGTAAACCCGCCAAGTGTCATACCCACCTTTGCCCACCACCGAAACCAACGGGCAACTTCCAGTTACCTAAGGACTAACGCCAGACCACCCATCTGATCTCCGGAAGGCAGCTTTCTTGATAACTGTTATTTTTAATTCACAGCACTCCAGTTTTATCTTCAGCACACCTTCCATACCCTAATTTTCCCTCTCTACAGAAATAGTTATCACTCAACACTATTCTAAACAGATGCACCTCACCTCTGGCATATATATTATTTCTGGTACAAAAGTCATCCAAATTATCAATAAATGGCACTGTAATGTCCTATCAATACTTATCCAGCAAGCAATTAACACATTACTTTGAACACTTATTCATATCCAACACCCCCTCCATGGCACATTGCCACACGGATTCCCTTCCCTTCGTCCTAATTATATTTTTTGCCGTCCAATATCTGGCAAGAAAGTCTTCTCTCCTAAGCTTCCATATATTATTTCCTCCGGCGCTGAGGTAGGGAGCTAAGTTTCTCCAGTTACCAGCCACGATGTTTCTTAATCTGTAAACTATTTTCTTCATATCAGCCGCAACATACTCACAGCCTCTTATTCCTATCCCTGTTTCTAGAAACCTTGTTCATGAATTTAATCTTAGTCTCTAACTACAGGAACAGTCATCCCTTTACTAGAGGAGTTTATTGTGTCATTCGTGATGGAGGAACCACATTCGTCAAGCATTAATCCTTTCTTGAAGACTAAATTCCATTCATTGCAACTGGAACTGTTGGTATTCACTTTTTTGTTATCTCTCAGACGGTCTATTTCTTTCCTAGCTTCCTTCAGCTCTGCTGTCACTTGAAGGTACAGCTGTTAGAAACTCGGAGAAAAAATCCTTAACACTTCAGTAGCACTAACCCAGGCAGTTCACTAAGCACCTCTTCACAGGACACATGTCAGCTCATTGCTTCCACAACTAATCAACTTTTCATGCCCTAGAAACTCCTTTAAGACAGAATCTGTGTCTGCTGACTCAATTTTTATAAATATTTCATGCAGCAATTCAAATTTTCGGGGACATGTAATGCAAAGAGAGTTCCCTTTCTTGTTGTTTCGATCATTTTTAAATCCCTGATATCATATAAGATGGACCCTACTTAAAAAAAAAAACATTATATGGAATTTTTATTGATGACGTTTGTGACTTGATAAAGTTCACTTCCTAGACAAAATGTAAAGTTTTCATTTTACTGCAATCGTGTTTTACCATGCCTAAGTGATATGGAGTTTCAGCAGGTGGATGTTAATATAAGTTTTATTGGGTGGAAGTGCTAGAGACGCAATGAGCATCACTCCACTGATGAGTTATGAGACTCTCTGAACCCGCGTTCAGAGTCTCATAACTCCAGACCGTCGCGTTAGCCACTGACTCGAAATAACCTTATCCATAATATCCACTACTACCTTTCAGGTAACAAATTATAACAGAATGTTAAGTTAATGCGCCAGAGTTTGTCATCTTTAGGCAAGACACTCATGACTCTCATGCCAGTAGCACTGATTACATTGAATTATTATTCTCAAGACACGTTTGTCATTCTTGGTAAGAATAATGAAGCTTATACCAGCCGTCTCAGCAAGTCATCGAGTTGATTAAAGTTTAAAATACAAACCTCATCTGGTGAAGTTATCTTGATTTGGAAGGTTGATGTTATTAGAGAGTTGATTTCCCTAGGGGACGATCAGGTGGTGTTTAATTAGGTCTCCATGATTTAAATCTACACTTCCCTCACTCTCTCTTAATGTGACCTGAGCATAAATTACTGTTTTTCTCCTGGTGACATTTTACTTGTACATGAATGAAAATCATTCAATAAATATATTAAATTAAGTTATTACTAAACTCACCACGCAACATTGGACAGTTGCTGCTGTAGCCAAAGGTTATAATTCCACCTATGAGTTACTAGGCTTGATTTATCGCGTTTAAGTCTATCAGCAAGACGATCTTTTATATATGTCGTGCCGAATAGGTAAAACTGGTCAATAAGCAAGAATTCATTTAAAATTAAGTCTTTTCTAAAAATTGTCTCATGCATGTTTAAAGATATGTATATTTTTTCATTTATGTTAGTGTAAAAATTAATAATTTTGTACTTATTTTAGCCTAATCCAACTGTGGAAAATTACATTTAACTGTATGTAACTCATTATGTACATAACAGTAAATAACAAAAATAATTATTATTTATCAATGTTACATAGACAAGTAGGAATTTGGGACACCTAGGTCGCAAAAAATGTCCCCCTTCGATACCTACCACTGTCATCCACAAGTTGCTCTGGACCTATTAATTATAAATGAAATATACGTACACCAGGAATGTTGGTAAATATATAAATTTGCGGACTGTATATTAAAAATAATAAATGATTATATATATATATATATATATATATATATATATATATATATATATATATATATATATATATATATATATATATATATATATATATATGTGCACATTTATACAACAAAAGGAGAATATATCTTAATCATAACACTCACCAATTTGACTGGAGATTAATGTGTATCATACTCAGAAAACCTCACTGTCTATCTATGAAAATAACACTGGCCAGGTTACTACATAAGACTTATCTGAGGTTCCTGGAGCTGTCTTGTCCAGTCGTCTGATATCTCAAGTTATGCAGGAATGCACATACAACAATTTCGTCTCCTATTTGAGAGGTGTCAGCCCAATTTTAACCTCTAGAGCACGAAAAATTCTTCCCATTACACCAACGTTTCTAATCGAAATTCAAATAAAATAGCGTCTCCCCGTTTCCGCAGGCGCAGGTCCAGTTTCCCATTTTCGATAACATACTTCTTTTAAAAATACAATATAGGGCATCCATTTACCTATAAATTACCGTATTTCCGGAAAATATACAGTATTTTCCACACCAACTAAATATATTTAAGATAGGTTTACATTAATTTAATAGTAAATATACACAAT
>NC_091318.1:7256845-7386845 GCF_038502225.1 Cherax quadricarinatus
TTCAGCCAGAGATCAGTGTTTGTATATATATATATATATATATATATATATATATATATATATATATATATATATATATATATATTTATTATTATCACACTGGCCGATTCCCACCAAGGCAGGGTGGCCCGAAAAAGAAAAACTTTCACCATCATTCACTCCATCACTGTCTTGCCAGAAGGGTGCTTTACACTACAGTTTTTAAACTGCAACATTAACACCCCTCCTTCAGAGTGCAGGCACTGTACTTCCCATCTCCAGAACTCAAGTCCGGCCTGCCGGTTTCCCTGAATCCCTTCATAAATGTTACTTTGCTCACACTCCAACAGCACGTCAAGTATTAAAAACCATTTGTCTCCATTCACTCCTATCAAACACGCTCACGCATGCCTGCTGGAAGTCCAAGCCCCTCGCACACAAAACCTCCTTTACCCCCTCCCTCCAACCCTTCCTAGGCCGACCCCTACCCCGCCTTCCTTCCACTACAGACTGATACACTCTTGAAGTCATTCTGTTTCGCTCCATTCTCTCTACATGTCCGAACCACCTCAACAACCCTTCCTCAGCCCTCTGGACAACAGTTTTGGTAATCCCGCACCTCTTCCTAACTTCCAAACTACGAATTCTCTGCATTATATTCACACCACACATTGCCCTCAGACATGACATCTCCACTGCCTCCAGCCTTCTCCTCGCTGCAACATTCATCACCCACGCTTCACACCCATATAAGAGCGTTGGTAAAACTATACTCTCATACATTCCCCTCTTTGCCTCCAAGGACAAAGTTCTTTGTCTCCACAGACTCCTAAGTGCACCACTCACTCTTTTTCCCTCATCAATTCTATGATTCACCTCATCTTTCATAGACCCATCCGCTGACACGTCCACTCCCAAATATCTGAATACGTTCACCTCCTCCATACTCTCTCCCTCCAATCTGATATTCAATCTTTCATCACCTAATCTTTTTGTTATCCTCATAACCTTACTCTTTCCTGTATTCACCTTTAATTTTCTTCTTTTGCACACCCTACCAAATTCATCCACCAATCTCTGCAGCTTCTCTTCAGAATCTCCCAAAAGCACAGTGTCATCAGCAAAGAGCAGCTGTGACAACTCCCACTTTGTGTGTGATTCTTTATCTTTTAACTCCACGCCTCTTGCCAAGACCCTCCCATTTACTTCTCTTACAACCCCATCTATAAATATATTAAACAACCACGGTGACATCACACATCCTTGTCTAAGGCCTACTTTTACTGGGAAAAAATTTCCCTCTTTCCTACATACTCTAACTTGAGCCTCACTATCCTCGTAAAAACTCTTCACTGCTTTCAGTAACCTACCTCCTACACCATACACTTGCAACATCTGCCACATTGCCCCCCTATCCACCCTGTCATACGCCTTTTCCAAATCCATAAATGCCACAAAGACCTCTTTAGCCTTATCTAAATACTGTTCACTTATATGTTTCACTGTAAACACCTGGTCCACACACCCCCTACCTTTCCTAAAGCCTCCTTGTTCATCTGCTATCCTATTCTCCGTCTTACTCTTAATTCTTTCAATTATAACTCTACCATACACTTTACCAGGTACACTCAACAGACTTATCCCCCTATAATTTTTGCACTCTCTTTTATCCCCTTTGCCTTTATACAAAGGAACTATGCATGCTCTCTGCCAATCACTAGGTACCTTACCCTCTTCCATACATTTATTAAATAATTGCACCAACCACTCCAAAACTATATCCCCACCTGCTTTTAACATTTCTATCTTTATCCCATCAATCCCGGCTGCCTTACCCCCTTTCATTTTACCTACTGCCTCACGAACTTCCCCCACACTCACAACTGGCTCTTCCTCACTCCTACAAGATGTTATTCCTCCTTGCCCTATACACGAAATCACAGCTTCCCTATCTTCATCAACATTTAACAATTCCTCAAAATATTCCCTCCATCTTCCCAATACCTCTAACTCTCCATTTAATAACTCTCCTCTCCTATTTTTAACTGACAAATCCATTTGTTCTCTAGGCTTTCTTAACTTGTTAATCTCACTCCAAAACTTTTTCTTATTTTCAACAAAATTTGTTGATAACATCTCACCCACTCTCTCATTTGCTCTCTTTTTACATTGCTTCACCACTCTCTTAACCTCTCTCTTTTTCTCCATATACTCTTCCCTCCTTGCATCACTTCTACTTTGTAAAAACTTCTCATATGCTAACTTTTTCTCCCTTACTACTCTCTTTACATCATCATTCCACCAATCGCTCCTCTTCCCTCCTGCACCCACTTTCCTGTAACCACAAACTTCTGCTGAACACTCTAACACTACATTTTTAAACCTACCCCATACCTCTTCGACCCCATTGCCTATGCTCTCATTAGCCCATCTATCCTCCAATAGCTGTTTATATCTTACCCTAACTGCCTCCTCTTTTAGTTTATAAACCTTCACCTCTCTCTTCCCTGATGCTTCTATTCTCCTTGTATCCCATCTACCTTTTACTCTCAGTGTAGCTACAACTAGAAAGTGATCTGATATATCTGTGGCCCCTCTATAAACATGTACATCCTGAAGTCTACTCAACAGTCTTTTATCTACCAATACATAATCCAACAAACTACTGTCATTTCGCCCTACATCATATCGTGTATACTTATTTATCCTCTTTTTCTTAAAATATGTATTACCTATAACTAAACCCCTTTCTATACAAAGTTCAATCAAAGGGCTCCCATTATCATTTACACCTGGCACCCCAAACTTACCTACCACACCCTCTCTAAAAGTTTCTCCTACTTTAGCATTCAGGTCCCCTACCACAATTACTCTCTCACTTGGTTCAAAGGCTCCTATACATTCACTTAACATCTCCCAAAATCTCTCTCTCTCCTCTGCATTCCTCTCTTCTCCAGGTGCATACACGCTTATTATGACCCACTTCTCGCATCCAACCTTTACTTTAATCCACATAATTCTTGAATTTACACATTCATATTCTCTTTTCTCCTTCCATAACTGATCATTTAACATTACTGCTACCCCTTCCTTTGCTCTAACTCTCTCAGATACTCCAGATTTAATCCCATTTATTTCCCCCCACTGAAACTCTCCTACCCCCTTCAGCTTTGTTTCGCTTAGAGCCAGGACATCCAACTTCTTTTCATTCATAACATCAGCAATCATCTGTTTCTTGTCATCCGCACTACATCCACGCACATTTAAGCATCCCAGTTTTATAAAGTTTTTCTTCTTCTCTTTTTTAGTAAATGTATACAGGAGAAGGGGTTACTAGCCCATTGCTCCCGGCATTTTAGTCGCCTCATACGACACGCATGGCTTACGGAGGAAAGATTCTTTTCCACTTCCCCATGGACAATAGAAGAAATAAAAAAGAACAAGAGCTATTTAGAAAAAGGAGAAAAACCTAGATGTATGTATATATATATGCATGTGCGTGTCTGTGAAGTGTGACCAAAGTGTAAGTAGGAGTAGCAAGATATCCCTGTTATCTAGCGTGTTTATGAGACAGAAAAGGAAACCAGCAATCCTACCATCATGCAAAACAGTTACAGGTTTTTGTTTCACAGTCATCTGGCAGGACGGTAGTACTTCCCTGGGTGGTTGCTGTCTACCAACCTACTACCTATATATATTTATATATATATATATATATATATATATATATATTTATATATATATATATATATATACTATACCGGGTTTTTCTGGAGAAACATATGTGACTGCTATTACGGGAGCTTCTAAACACTTACACTTTCCTCTGATTACTAGCTTGGCTTCATCGTATTTTATGAGGTGACCTTCTGTTCTCCTGTAATAGAAACGGGCATTGTTCTGGTCGTCACGGCTGCGTGAGTGCTTATGTTCTCTGTTTTTCCCACATACTTTTTATTACACCCCTGATAATACATGATGTAAATTACTGCGAATGTAATTGTGTTCTCAGTCTATTTTCATATTAATAAGTCTTTGATAGAGGCAGCAGAGTTAGTTGTTCTTTTAAATTGGCTATTTCCCTTTGTCTGGGACTAGTTCGATGCTACGTTGCTGACAGGTGGAATAATATACTTGGTAAGGCCTTACTCCTCTGTGTCAGTATCGTTCCTGTTGAGAATGTGAGTGTTGCCATATTTCTGTGAAGGGAGAAGTGCAATAGGTTGACGTCCTGTGTGAGGGACATTGCTCGTGGAGGAACTATGTGTTGGATAGCCTGTAGGTCCAAAGGAAAAATTCTATCATGCAACCACCTTTTGATTCTCTTATCGTGGTGGGAGCAGAAATATATTAAGTAATTTTTGCTTGTTGGTTTCTCTTACACTTTAATTCAGTCGTTTTATGTCCAGGTGGAGTGGCACCTCAAGAAACGGTAAACAGTTTTCTTTCTGTTCCCCAGTATGGTTGGTTCTAAATTCTTGATAGTGTCAAGGATGCTCAACACGTTGAGTCTGGTGGGTATAATCATAATATAATCGACGTAGTGATTTCGTCTCATTGAGTTGCAGTGAATGGGAAATTAGTCACATAAGGCTCGCATGCCATGATTTAACTATGTCTGCTATAAACTCTCGGAGGCTTTTATGCATCGTAACTTCCACTACGACAACATATCATCCTGATGTAGGGAAAAAATTACAAGTGCTTAATAAACAAAAATAGTAAACATAGCCGGCCAATATCAATAAAGCATTACGGAAACGAATATATATATATATATATATATATATATATATATATATATATATATATATATATATATATATATATATATATGCAGAACAACCACTGTCAAAAAAATAGTGAAATTCCAAGCGTTTTCGTGACTTCTCACATTATACTTCCTTGATAATGTAAGAAGTCACGATAGCGCTTGGAATTTCACTATTTTTTCACAGTGGTTGTTCTACATATTGTGATATCACCTGTTTACCGTGATCTTTTTGCATACATATATATATATATATATATATATATATATATATATATATATATATATATATATATATATATATATATATATATATATATATCGTGCCAAATAGGTACAACTGGTCAATTATATTAGCGTAAAAAATAGTTTTGTACCAAAGAATCTTGGAAATCTTAGGTAACCTTGTGTGATAATTGGTTTGAAAACCGAAAAGGTGAAGATTGAGATACTTATGCAACATATGTGAATCTTTATTAAGGAAACGTTTCGCCACACAGTGGCTTTATCAGTCCAATACAAAGCAGAGAGGGGTAAGGAGAGGGTGTGACGGACTGAAAACATCGATTCCAGGCTGAGGGACTGATTACCTCAAACTCCTCCTCTCCTTACACCTCTCTACTTTGTATTGGACTAAAGAAGCCACTGTGTGGCGAAACGTTTCCTTAATATAGGTTCCCATATGTTACATAAGTGTCTCAATCTTACCTAACCTTATTATAATAAAAGTAATTTATTTTAGCCTAATCCAACCAAATATATTTTAGATAAGTTTACAATAATTTAACCCGTAAACGGTCCAAGCAGATCTACGTTCACATGTGTAGTGTTCCAAAAGTAGGTCTACGTTTTTTTACATATTTTCAAATATAACAAAAAAAAAAGTAGATAAAAGTTTTTTACACATTTTCAAATGTAAAAAAAAAAAATGATCTACTTTTTTTACATACTTTCAAATGTTGAAAAAACGAATATATACGTTTGGACCGTTTACGGGATAATTATTAAACAAACACAATGAAATATATTTTTCTCGTTAGATTCAGAATTATTTTTGTGAAATTATTGCATACACAAATTTTTGCTTTCCTTATTCGGCAAGAAGAGCGTTGGTATTTAAGCCAAAATAGCAAGTTTTACTTATTCGGCACGACATGTATACATATATATTTCGTGCCGAATAAATGTATGCAATAATTTCGCAAGAATCATTCTGAACCTAACGAAAAAAATATATTTCATTGTGTTTGTTTATTATTAAATTATTTTAGGGTAAAATAAATTGCGCTTATTATAAGGTTAGGCAAGTTTTCTAAGGTTCTTTTGGTACAAAATTTTAAATTTTTACGGTACTATAAATGAAAAAAATATATATATCTTTAAACGTATAAGAGAAAATTTTAGAAAGAACTTAATTTTAAATGAGTTTCTGCTAATTGACTAGTTTTACCTATTCGGCACGACATTATATATACAATACATTTTTGTGAGTGTATGTGTTTGTACCTGTGACTGTATGTATAAGGGCTGTACAAGCTTTTGCTTATATTCCTGGACATTATTGTGCTTTCTGTTGGCACCTTCTTTGTCTTATCGAATATTCCGTCCTATGTTGTAAGTTAATTCGTCAGATAAAAATCACCTTGCACTAATCTGTCATGAGGTTCTATACGTAGGTGTCAGCTGTATGACAGGGCGAAGAATGATGTAGTTAAATGACATGTATGCCAGGGATGGGGTTCACTTATCCAGGGCAGGAGTGGGTTTTCTCACTAGCTCAGTTGAGGATGTTGTTAGGACTTTTAACTATGATTAGTTAGAGGTATGGGTCTAGCAATGGAAAATAATGAGTGTCGAAATACTGATTTAGGATTTGATATTATAAATCTTAACAATAACAGTCAACGAGTAACACAGGGTAATGATAGTAACAGAAACTATGTAAAAGAAATGGTGAATAGGAAAAAGGTTCACAAGATAAAACATTAATATATTTTATACTAACAGTCAAAGCGCCAGAAATAAAATTAATGAATTACGTGTGGTAGCGTTTGCTGGGAACTTTGATGTTATTGCAATAACTGAAATATGGTATAATTTAAAGAGTCGGGATATCATTCCTGAGTGTCATATTCAGAGGTTTAAGTTGTTCCTTGTAGATAGATATAACGGAAAAGGGGGGTGGAGTTGCATTATATGTATGAGAAAATATAAATTTTTGCATAAAAACAGGTATAAAAATAGATGGATCAGTAACAGAATCTCTTCGGGTAGAGTTTCTAGAAGTTCAAGGAAAGTTAACTCTGTGTGTAATATACCGATAACCAGGCATGGATCACGATAAAGGGAGACTTCTTAGGAACGATATTGTTAGGGTTTCTTAGGGCTTCTGTCTTAGAAACCAGTAACATTTTTAACCTTGGTCCTATAGCCTAATCTAACTTACGAGTCAAGTCATTTTGAAGCAAATGGGCGTCTTAACACCTCTGATGTGTCCTGATACAATACAACTGCTCCAATCTATCATCAGATCCTGGGTACTGAAAGTTTCATAACCTTGTATTCTTAAACCATTCTCATTTTCATACTCTTATCAAGATTCTTTCCCTTACAAAAACAGAGACAACTTAAAGTACACGGGAACTCCAAGAGACATTTGGTGAATTGTAATGAGGTACATCGTGGAACATAATATTGGACACTGGCGTACATGATACTTAAGCAGACAAAGCCAAATGTGCTTCACAACCCGGAAATCACATAACTTCATTGTCTACCCTACCTCACCTTTTAAATATTTCTCATAATTTTCAGGTCACTACAGGAAGTCCTCACTTAACGTCGTCGTTAGGTTTTTAGAAAAGTGACTTTTAGGCAAAACGACATATAACGAAACCAATTTTACCTCAGGTTAATTGATATAAACAAGAGTTGAGTATTGCTGCAAACTCCATAACTATGGAGTATGTCGCTCTGGGGCGCTATAAAGTCGTGTATTTACTCTATTATTGACATTTTTACTATTACATAAAAACGGAAATACAAACAACCATAAGGGAGGAAACTGACATAATAGTAAACTCGGTTAAGCAGCTGTGGTACTTGCAGACTCACCAGTTATTTGTATGTTATGCTGTTTTGAACGTTTCTTAAAACGCTCAAACCAGCCACGACTCTCAGCATTAGAACCCTGTTTTCTTTAGATCTTCAAATAAACGTAAAGTTTTTATTTGTATGGTCATTGGCAAACATGGAGAGTAACGCCGATGCTTGTTCTCCATCGAGATATTGATAAGTCTTAACATATTTTCCATTTCTGGCAGGGAATCGATTTCTTTTTTCTTATCAACGTGATAACGAAACGAAGTTAGGTGAGGAGTTCCTGTATATGTCACGCCACTTTCTGCCTATGTATATATTACTTGGGTTTATATCAAGAAGTGTGAATAGGACAGTGGTATACACTACCGACAAGTTAATACGAAACTTGTGCAACAGTTAGGACATCTTCATTACGAAATGTTTCTCCTATACAGTCGGATGCTTCAGTCGAACATAGAAGAGGTAGCAGAGGCAGTAGAGATCTTGATATCTCTACTGCTTCTGCTGCCTCCTCTGCATTCGACTGAAGAAGCCTATGTGTAGGCGAAACGTTTCGGAATAGAGATACCTAACTGTTGCACATATGTCTTACGTATCTTATCAAGAAGTGTAAATAATAAACATCCAATAGTTGTCTTACAGCATTATACATCACTAATAAGGAATTGTAGATAAATGAGACACTTGTTACACTTGAGTATCTTTATTATGGAGAAGTTTCGCCAGCCAGTGGCTTCGCTAGTCCAATACAGAGATCAGGACGAAGATCAGGAAGTGGAAGATCAGGAAGAATTTGAAGTAATCAATCCCTCAGTCTAGAGTCGATGTGATCAATCCATCAATCTTGATGAAAGTACATCATATGCGCCGAGAAAGGGTCATATACTGCAGACAGGTGAGGCGAAATACTTGGAGGAAGCAGCAAAGAGAAAGGCCGAAGCAACACAGAGGAAGCAGCAACACAAAGGGGGAGCAGCAACATAGAAAGACAGCAGCAGTAACACAAGCAGGCAGCAACAACAACAGAAATAGTAGCAACACAAAAGATGAAGAAGCAACACAAACAGGCAGCAGCAATACAGAGGATATAGCAACACAGACTAGTTGGATCATAGCCAGGTATAACTCAAGAGGTCTTCGTCGACTCTTTCTCCTGTACAAGCTTATCCTCGACCATCTTTCCTGTACATGGTCATCCTTGACCACCTCTCGTGGCAGCCAATTTTCACACCACAAGTGATGAGTGTGCAGGTGTGTGGAAAAGGCAGGCAGCCAGCCAGACGACAAGTGAATAACAAAGCCACATACAAAACAAGACCGAATACGTCATTTAACACCATTTCGCTCAAGGGGAATTTTGTCAGGTTTGTCATATCATAATTATGAAGCCTACTCTTTAGTGAAAAGTCACTATAATACAGGTTTACCCTGATGCCTTTCATACGTGCGAGTTGAACGTTTCCTGGTGCTCGGCCAACCCTGACGCTGTTTTCATTCGATAACTGGGGTTAAATATACTGTTGTGTAACTAAATTCAACCTAACTTTAAACACAGAATAATAAAGATAACTGGGGGTTTTAAGGACGTAACGTCAGTGATCACATAATATACAAACAGCCTAACACAGTAAGTATAAATTACTCCTTGACAAGGAAGAGCCACTGGTTATGTTCCCTCATCTGTGAGCTCATTACGTGTTTAGGACTCCGTTCAAGATCAGCTAGGCTCATCATTTCATCAATTACTGCCCAGCACCGGAGCTGACAGCCGAGCGACGCACTCTGTCAAGCGTAATAACAAGAATTCTGATAGTACATTTCCATTTTTCACACTATTTAAAATACAACACACACACACACACACACACACAAACACACACACACACACACACACACACACACACACACACACACACACACACACACACACACACACACACACACAGATATATATATATATATATATATATATATATATATATATATATATATATATATATATATATAATCCTTTGAGAGATTAGGGGAACGCAGCCCGGTGGTGACACTGGAGAACAGGAGGACTACAGGGGATATGATAACGACGTGCAAAATACTGAGAGGAATTGACAAGATGAACTGGGACAGAATGTTTCAGAGATGATAAATAGGAACACGAAAGCACAACTGACAGTTAGGAAGTATTTCTTCAGCCTTAGAGTTATCAAGACGTGGAACAATTTTGAGAGTAAAGTGGTACAGGCAGGGTTTATACATAGCTTTGAGAAAAGGTACAAAAAGGTTCTTGAGGCCAGGAGAGAGAGTGAACCTAGTAGCTACCAGCGAAGACACTTATTTTATAAATATACAGAAAATCAACACATAACTACCCTTATGTGCACTATTATTTTTTACATCATGATAGAGTTAAACTTTTTGCATTCTCATCCACGTTTTTGAGGGCCCAGAGTTCATAGACGAAGAAATTTTGATTATTTTTGAAATAGCGAATGAGCTAAAATACCCCCAAGAAAAAAAACTTTTAAGACTGCCAGAAATACATTTTACAGTTCGAAAAGAAACAAATCATGATATTCAACCAAGAATATGTTGTTTCTCCCTTACCATGAAAACATTCTTGATAGACCTTCTCTACTTCAAATTTTTAATATCAAAGTTGTATTTAAAATTTTTAATACGGTCAAACTGGGAAAAACCTCCTTGTTTACGAAAGTTCCTGTTGATGATTTATTAAGTTTCTTATCTGAAGAACTCGTTAACTATGATTTACCATTGCCAGTTCGTACTATCTTTAAACTTATTAAACTTTGCATTGTTGATGCAAAATTTGTATTTAATGATAAGTTTTACACTCAGAAGTTTGGTATGGCAATGGGAAATCCTCTTTCACCTGTTCTTAGTAACCTATACAAGGAATTTTTTGAAACAAGGTTGCTTAACACAATCCTCCCTAATAGAGCTAAATGGTTCAGATATGTTGATGATATACCCAAAAATGTAGATATACACCATTTCCTTGGAAAATTAAATAGCTTAACCCATTCTATAAACTTTACTGTTGAGTTTGAAGAAAATAACTCATTGCCTTTTCTAGATGTTTTAATTATTAAGGGTAATAATGAATTCAAATTAAAAATTTACAGAAAACCTACAAATAACTGTTCCTATGTCCACTATTATTCCTCGCATCAAGATAGAGTCAAACTGTCTGTTTTCTCATCAATGTTTTTGAGAGCTTTACGAATTTGTAGTCCTGAGTTCATAGATGAGGAAATATCCAAAATTTATGAAATAGGTAATGATTTAAAATACCCAAGAAATGTAATTGATAAATCTTTTAAAGTTGCCAGAAATACTTTTTACAATCCAAAAAGGGACAACCAGCCTTATTCAACTAAAAATATGTTGGTTCTCCCTTACCATGAAAACTTGGTTGATATGCCATCTCTTCTTAAGACTTTTAATATTTAAGTTGTATTCAAAAATCTTGATACAGTAAAAAAACTTTTGATAAAGAATTCCCCCCAAAATGCTGATGGATGTGTCTATAAGATTCCTTGTAAAATTTGCGATAAAGTTTATTACGGCCAAACTGGTAAAAATCTCGAACTAAGATTAAAACAACATAAATATAGCATTAGAACTGGACAAGATTCCCATGCTCTATTTATTCATGTAAGAGATTTTAACCATCCAATTGATTTTCAAAAAGTTGAGAAAGTAGTATCAAGCAAGTCCATGGTCGACAGGAACATAATTGAATCTTGTTTCATAAAAAGCAGTTTTGACAATAATATGAATATTTCCTTTGGTTTATATAAATTAGATCCATTTATAATTAATAGAATTTGGGAAGAATTTAATAATACACTGGACAAATAATAATTTTTAAATTTTCTTGGGTAGAATAGTTTGTGGGTGAGTTGTGCAAAGGACCTATCCAAGTTGGGTCGGCGCGCGTCAGGTGTTTAACCGTTGTGGGATCTGATAGTGAGGTACTGGCCAGACCCCTTATATAGCTTCCTTGGATGCTTTACTTTCATAGTTCCTTGATAATGTGAGTAGTCACGAAAGCGCTTGGAATTTCTCTATTCTTTCAGAGTGGTTGTTTTGCATATTCTGAAATCACCTGTTTACTGTGATCTTATTGCATATATATATATATATATATATATATATATATATATATATATATATATATATATATATATATATATATATATATATATATATATATATATATATGTCGTGCCGAATAGGTAAAACTATTTTGGCTTAAATAGCAACGCGCTTTTTGCCGAATAAGGCAAGCGATATTTATTGTATGCAATAATTTAGCAAAAATCATCATGAACCTAACGAAAAAAAATGTGTTTCATTGTGTTTGCTTATCATTAAATTACTGTAAAGTTATCTAAAATATGTTTAGTTGGATTAGGCTAAATTAAATTGCACTTGTTGTAATATGGTTAGTTTTCTAAGGTTCTTTTGTTACAAAATTATTACTTTTTACATCAACATAAATGAAAAAAAATGTCTTTAAACGTATAAGAGAAAATTTTAGAAAGGACTTAATTTTAAATGAGTTAATGCTAACTGACCATTTTTATTTAATCGGAACGACATATACATTTAATTCACAAACGGGCGAAATATTCATTACAAACATTACCTCTCAGTCCATAATATGAGATATATAATGTGTGTGCGTGTGAAGGAACACTCATGTAAATAAAGAATCAGCAACAAAAACTGTGACTTTACTCTCACTAAACACAACCCCTGAACGTTTCATGGTACATCTATTCTCATACCTCCTCAAAGTCGTTCATTAACACTTATCTTGAGTTTATGGACTATATGGCTTGAAGGGCTACGAGAACAGATGTGCCATGAGAGCTTTAGGAGCTGTGGGGCTAAACAGTGGGATCACAAGTGGTGCTGTTGATGCAGATCGGTTACATAAATGCTGTCTGTAAATTCTTCTTATAAACACTGTGGATCTTAGGTACCACAATAGGCCTGCTACAGCCTGGACAGCGGTTCAAGTCCCCGTCCATTTCTCTGTTTATTCATTGAGAGTCATTCATTATGGCTTACTTTCTACCTAGATTCTACCTGGAGGGTGTTCCAGGGTTTATCGCCTCCGCGGCCCAGGCTTTGACCAGTCTTTGAGTTTTTGGACTTCAAGGTTTTGAGGGGTATGAGAATAGATGCACCATGAAAGTTTTGTGGATTAAAGAAGGAGACCAGCGATGTATGAACCTTCTGGGTTTAGCGCTTTTTTCAATAATACTAATATAATAATAATTATAATAATAATAATAATAATAATAATAATAATAATAATAATAGAGAAAGAGACAGGGTCACACTGGTGCCGCTGATACAGAAAGTCACAGTGCTGCCTGTCTGTGAAGTATTTTTACTTCAAGCTTAGCAGTTCAGTGCAATAGCACTGGGCCTTCTACGTATCCCGACAATAGTTCAAGTTCCCTTTTATTGTTTTGATATATATATATATATATATATATATATATATATATATATATATATATATATATATATATATATATATATGTGTGTGTGTGTGTGTGTGTGTGTATGTGTGTGTGTGTGTGTGTGTAAGAATGGTATATAATACCGACAAGATGAAATTAAGACTACGGTGCTCTTCGCACCTACTTCTAGGTTGAGCTACTGATTACCTCATCTTCTGTATATAGTCCTACTGTCTTCAAGTTATGTCCTAGAATTTGTATTGATAAAGCCACTGGATGGCGAAACGTCTACAATAAAGATAACCAGATGTTGCACATGTGTCTTAATCTCATATATATATATACATATATACATATACATATATATATATATATATATATATATATATATATATATATACCTGGAGAGAGTTCCGGGGGTCAACGCCCCCGCGGCCGGGTCTGTGACCAGGCCTCCTGGTGGATCAGAGCCTGATCAACCAGGCTGTTGCTGCTGGCTGCACACAAACCAACGTACGAGCCACAGCCCGGCTGGTCAGGAACCGACTTTAGGTGCTTGTCCAGTGCCAGCTTGAAGACTGCCCGGGGTCTGTTGGTAATCCCCGTTATGTATGCTGGGAGGCAGTTGAACAGTCTCGGGCCCCTGACACTTATTGTATGGTCTCTTAACGTGCTAGTGACACCCCTGCTTTTCATTGGGGGGATGTTGCATCGTCTGCCAAGTCTTTTGCTTTCGTAGTGAGTGATTTTCGTGTGCAAGTTCGGTACTAGTCCCTCTAGGATTTTCCAGGTGTATATGATCATGTATCTCTCCCGCCTGCGATCCAGGGAATACAGGTTTAGGAACCTCAAGCGCTCCCAGTAATTGAGGTGTTTTATCTCCGTTATGCGCGCCGTGAAGGTTCTCTGTACATTTTCTAGGTCAGCAATTTCACCTGCCTTGAAAGGTGCTGTTAGTGTGCAGCAATATTCCAGCCTAGATAGAACAAGTGACCTGAAGAGTGTCATCATGGGCTTGGCCTCCCTAGTTTTGAAGGTTCTCATTATCCATCCTGTCATTTTTCTAGCAGATGCGATTGATACAATGTTATGGTCCTTGAAGGTGAGATCCTCCGACATGATCACTCCCAGGTCTTTGACGTTGGTGTTTCGCTCTATTTTGTGGCCAGAATTTGTTTTGTACTCTGATGAAGATTTAATTTCCTCGTGTTTACCATATCTGAGTAATTGAAATTTCTCATCGTTGAACTTCATATTGTTTTCTGCAGCCCACTGAAAGATTTGGTTGATGTCCGCCTGGAGCCTTGCAGTGTCTGCAATGGAAGACACTGTCATGCATATTCGGGTGTCATCTGCAAAGAAAGACACGGTGCTGTGGCTAACATCCTTGTCTATGTCGGATATGAGGATGAGGAACAAGATGGGAGCGAGTACTGTGCCTTGTGGAACAGAGCTTTTCACCGTAGCTGCCTCGGACTTTACTCTGTTGACGACTACTCTCTGTGTTCTGTTAGTGAGGAAATTATAGATCCATCGACCGACTTTTCCTGTTATTCCTTTAGCACGCATTTTGTGCGCTATTACGCCATGGTCACACTTGTCGAAGGTTTTTGCAAAGTCTGTATATATTACATCCGCATTCTTTTTGTCTTCTAGTGCATCTAGGACCTTGTCGTAGTGATCCAATAGTTGAGACAGACAGGAGCGACCTGTTCTAAACCCATGTTGCCCTGGGTTGTGTAACTGATGGGTTTCTAGATGGGTGGTGATCTTGCTTCTTAGCACCCTTTCAAAGATTTTTATGATATGGGATGTTAGTGCTATCGGTCTGTAGTTTTTTGCTGTTGCTTTACTGCCCCCTTTGTGGAGTGGGGCTATGTCTGTTGTTTTTAGTAACTGTGGGACGACCCCCGTGTCCATGCTCCCTCTCCATAGGATATATATATATATATATATATATATATATATATATATATATATATATATATATATATATATATATATATATATATATATATATAGATAGCGCTTTCGTGATTTCTCACATTATCAAGGAACTGTACAAATAAAAGATTAGCCGAAAACATATAAGTGTGAGATTACACCTCGCGGTCATCATACAACACCTCACTCGTCCCTTTATGATGATGCGGGTGAGATGATCAAAGACCTGTCAGACGGAGCTATTATTCTACCCAAATTTTATGATTTTAAACTTGTCAAATATATCATAAATTCTTCCCAAATTATATTAATTATAAATGAATCTAATTTGTATAATCCTAAACCAATATTCATATTCACATGAATAAACTGAGCATCAGACTCTTGTTCAATTCTAATGCTGTATTGATGTTATTGTAATCTTAGTTCATGGCTTTTCTCAGTTTGGGCGTAATAAATTTTATCACATTCTTTACAAGGAATCTTCCAGACACAGCCATCAGCAATTTTGGAGAAATTTTTAATCAAATGTTTTTTTAAGTGTATCAAGAATTTTAAATACAACTTTGATTTTTAAAATTCTTAAGTAGAGAAGGTATATCAAAAAAGTTTTCATGCCAAGGGAGAACGAATATATTTTTGGTTGAATAAGACTGTCCTTTTCTGAATTGAAAAAAGTATTTCAAACAGTTTTAAAAGATTTATCAATTATGTGCTTTGGGAATTTTAGATCATTAATTATTTCATAACTCTTCGAGATTTATTTTATCTTTGGGCAGCAAATACGTAAAGCTCTTGAAAACATCAATGAGAATACTGAAAGCTTAACTCTCTCATGATGTGAAGAATAACAGTGCACATAAGAACCATTTGTTGATTTTCTGTAAATTTAAAATTTAAAATCATGGTTCCCTTCATAATTAATACAACTAGAGAAGGTAATGAGTTATTTTGTTCAAACTCAAAAGTAAAATTTATGGAATGAGGTGGATTATTTAATTTAATAAGGAAATGGTTTGAATCTATATTCTTAGGCATTAGACATTTAACATTGTCAACATAATTGTACCACTTAGTTCTATTGGTAAAGATTTTGTTAAGCAATCTTGTTTCAATATATTTCGTGCACAAATTACTAAGGACAGGTGAGAGAGGATTTCTCATTGTCATACCAAACTTCTGAGTATAAAATTCGCCATTAAACACAAACTTTGAATCAGCTATAGAGAGTTTAATAAGCTCAATGATTGTAGGTACTGGCAGTGGTAAATCGTAGTTAACAAAGTCTTGAAATAAGAAACTTAAATCATTAACAGAAACTTTTGTAAACAAGGAAGTAAAATCAGAACCAATCACCACATTGTAATCATTTAAATCAATCAGGTACTTACTTTATCAACTAAATCTATACTTTTTTTAACATTAAAGTTAGAAATTTTACCAACAACTGGGCCCAACATATCTACGAGCCATTTTGATAAATTATAGGAAACTGAATCTATTGAGCTAATAATAGGCATAAAGGGACGAATTACGTGTTGTATGATGAAGCAAGGTGTAAACGCGCCCTTATATGCCCTTTGTTGATCTTTCATTTTTACAATACCTCGATGTGAGAAATAACGATAGCGCTTAGAAATTCACTATTTTTTCACAGTGGTTCTTCTGCATATGTGTATATATTATATATATTATATGCAGTATATGTATGTATAATAGACATAATCAATGGGGCATATCATGAGAACCCATTACCTCGGTGAAGGAAATAAAATTGCCTCTAGAAAGCACTGAAGATTTTTCAAAGAATTAGTTTGAGTATTTTTTCGTCTACCACTCCATTATACTGTAAATTATTTTTATATAAATTTATTCATTAGTGTTGTTTTATTTTGTTCAGAACTGTAAATACACACACACACACACACACACACACACACACACACACACACACACACACACACACACACACACACACGACCAGTGAAGAGGCGGGGCCAGGAGCTATGACTCCACCCATGCAAGCACAGCTAGGTGAGTACAACTAGGTGAGTACACAAACACACACACACAACAGAAATAATGGGAAGACCAGAACGAGCCCTTGGTTTACCCGAAGGTGTAGGGAGGCAAAAACTAAGTGCAACAGAAAATGAAAAAAGTACAGAAGACAAAGAACCCAGGAAAATAAAGAGATTAGTTGAAGAGCCAGAAACGAGCATCCACAGATAAGGAGGGAGGCCCAGCAACAGTACGAAAATAACATAGCATCGACAGTCAAGTCTGAGCCAAAGCTGTTGTATAGCCACATCAGGAGGAATACAACAGTCAAGGACCAGGTAATCAGGCTGAGGAAAGAAGGTGGGGAGCTCACAAGAAACGATCAAGAAGTATGTAAGGAGCTCAACGTGAGATTTAAGGAAGTATTTACAGTGGAGACAGAAAGGACTCTGGGAAGACAGAACAGACGGGTACACCAACAAAAGACATACCAACAAGTGTTGGATCAAATACACACAACTGACGAGTAAGTGAAGAAGCTGCTAAGTTACCTTGATACCTCAAAGGGGGTGAGACGGATATCTCTCTTTGGGTCCTTAGAGAGGGAGCAGAAAAACTGTGTGTGCCACTAATCACAATTTTCAACACATCCCTTTAAACTTGGCAACTACCTGAGGTACAGAAAACAGCAAATGTAGTCCCATTTTTGAGAAAGGAGACAGAAAAGAGGGACAAAACTATAGACCAGTGTCAATGACGTGTACAGTATACAAAGTCATGGAGAAGATTATCAGTGGGAGAGTGGTGCAGCACCTGGAATGGAACAAGAATATAAAAGACAACCAGCACAGATTCATGGAAGGCAAATCCTATGTCACAAACCTACTGGAGTTTTATTACAAGGTAACAGAAGTAAGACACGAGAGAGAGGGATGAGTTTGTTGCCTTTTCATGGACTACAAGAAGGCTTTCGACACAGTTCCTCACAAGAGATTAGTGCAGAAGCTAGAGGATCAGTTCACGTATAACAAGAAAGGTACTGCAATGGATCAGAAAATACCTGACAGGGTGGTAACAACGAGGCAGTGTGCGAGATGAGGTATCACAGTGGGCGCCTGTGATGAAGTTAATGTGGAGAATTAAATCAGCTGAAGATCAGGCCAGACTCCAAAGAGACCTGGACAGGCTGGATGCGTGGTCCAGCAACTGGATCCTTGAATTTAACCCCGCCAAATGCTGTCATAAATATCGGGGAAGGGCAATGAAAACCGCAGACAGAATATAGGGTAGGTGGCCAAAGACTGCAAACTTAACTCAAGGAGAAAGATCTTGGGGTGAGTATAATACCGAGCACGTTTCCGGAAGCACACATCAACCAGATAACTGCTGCAGCATATGGGCGCCTGGCAAACCTGAGAATAGCATTCCGATACCTCAGTAAGGAATCGTTCAAAACTGTACACCGTGTATGTCAGGCCCATACTGGAGTATGCAGCACCAGTTTGGAATCCACACTTGGTCAAGCACATCAAGAAATTAGAGAAAGTGCAAAGCTTAGCAACAAGGCTAGTTCCAGAGCTAAAGGGAATGTCCTACGAAGAAAGGTTAAGGGAAATCGACCTGACAAGACTAGAGGACAGGAGGGTTAGGGGAGACATGATAACGACATACAAAATGCTGCGTGGAAAAGATAAGATGGACAGAGACAGGAAGTTCCAGAGATGGGACCCAGAAACAAGGGGTCACAATTGGAAGTTGAAGACTCAGTTTAGTCAACGGGATGTTAGAAAGTATTTCTTCACTCATAGAGTTGTCAGGAAGTGGAATAGTCTGGCAAGTTATGTAGTGGAGGCAGAAGCCATTCATAGTTTTAAGACGAGGTATGATAAAGCTCATGGAGCAGGGAGAGAGAGGACCTAGTAGCAGTGAAGAGGCGGTCAGAACACAACAGCTTAGAAGCATATACCTATAAAGATACCAAACATATCCTTCCAAACTGCTAATATCCCGAACCCCTCCTTTAGAGTGCAGGCATTGTACTTCCCATTTACAGGACTCAAGTCCGGCTATATAAAAATAACCCGTTTCCCTGAATCCCTTCACTAAATATTACCCTGCTCACACTCCAACAGATCGTCAGGTCCCAAAATCCATTCGTCTCCATTCACTCCTATCTAACACGCTCACGCACGCTTGGTGGAAGTCCAAGCCCCTCGCCCACAAAACCTCCTTTACCCCTTCCCTCCAAACTTTTCGAGGACGACCCCTACCTCGCCTTCCTTCCCCTACAGATTTATATGCTCTCCATGTCATTCTACTTTGATCCATTCTCTCTAAATGACCAAACCACCTCAACAACCCCTCTTCAGCCCTCTGACTAATACTTTTATTAACTCCACACCTTCTCCTAATTTCCACACTCCGAATTTTCTGCATAATATTTACACCACACATTGCCCTTAGACAGGACATCTCCATTGCCTCCAACCGCCTCCTCGCTGCTGCATTCACAACCCAAGCTTCACTCCCATATAAGAGTGTTGGTACTACTATACTTTCATACATTCCCTTCTTTGCTTCCATAGATAACGTTTTTTGTCTCCACATATACCTCAACGCACCACTCACCTTTTTTCCCTCAGCAATTCTATGATTAATCTCATCCTTCATAAATCCATCCGCCGACACGTCAACACCCAAGTATCAAAAAACATTCACTTCTTCCATACTCCTCCCCAATTTGATATCCAATTTTTCTTTATCTAAATCATTTGATACCCTCATCACCTTACTCCTTTCTATGTTCACTTTCTACCTTTACACACACTCCCAAACTCATCCACTATATATATATATATATATATATATATATATATATATATATATATATATATATATATATATATATATATATATTATGTCGTGCCGAATAGGCAGAACTTGCGATCTTGGCTTACATAGGAACGCTCATCTTGCCATATAGTATGCAATAATTTCCCCAAAATCATTCTGAACCTAACTAAAAAAATATGTTTCATTGTGTTTATTTAGTGTTAAATTACTGTAAACAAACCTAAAATATATTTAGTTGGGTTAGGCTAAAATAAATCGTTCTTGTTATAACAAGGTTAGGTAAGTTTTCTAAGTTTCTTTTGGTGCAAAATTAAAAAAATTTACATTAACATTAATGAAAAAAATATATCTTCAAACGTATAAGAGAAAATTTTAGAAAGGACTTAATTTTAAATGAGTTCTTGCTAATTGACCAGTTTTACATATTCGGCACGACATATATATAACCTTAGAGGTCTGATTATTTAGAGAATGCATAAAGCGTATGTTGACCTCTTATTGACAAGTGTTCATTGCACTTTGTTGCATCTACATAAATATCTATTAATATGTAGTTAAATACACAGATGAGAGGATGTATCAGCAAACATACATTATATATATGTCGTGCCGAATGGGTAAAACTGGTCAATTAGCTAGAACTTATTTAAAATTAAGTCCTTTATAAAAAATTTCCCTTATACGATTAAAGATATATTTTTGTCATTTATGTTATTGTAAAAATTAATAATTTTATACCAAAAGAATCTTACAAAACTTATCTAACTCTATTATAACAAGCTCAATTTAATTTAGCTTAATCCAACTAAATATATTTTAAATAAGTTTACAATAATTTAATAATAAACAAACACAATTAAATATATTGTTCTCGTTACGATAAGAGTGATTTTTGCGAAATTATTGCATGCACAAATTTTCGCTTGCCTTATTCGGTAAGAAGAGCGTTGCTATTTAAGCCAAAATAGCAAGTTTTACCTATACGGCACGACATATATATATATATATATATATATATATATATATATATATATATATATATATATATATATATATATATATATATATATATATATATATATATGTAGATGAATGGTTCAGAGAACCGACATGTTGATAAATTAGACACATGTGCAACTCTTGTGTATCTTTATTGAGGAAACGTTTCGCTACACAGTGGCTTCATCAGTCCATACAAAGGAGAATCTTCAAGATTCTCCTTTGTATGGACTGATGAAGCCACTGTGTGGCGAAACGTTTCCTCAATAAAGATACCCAAGAGTTGCACATGTGTCTAATTTATCAATATATATATATATATATATATATATATATATATATATATATATATATATATATATATATATATATATATATATATATATATATACATATATGTCGTGCCGAATATGTAAAACTGGTCAATTAGCAAGAACTCATTTAAAATTAAGTCATTTCTAAAATTTTCTCTTATACGTTTAAAGATATATTTTTTTCATTAATGTTAATGTAAAAATTTTTAATTTTGCACCAAAAGAATCTTAGAAAACTTACCTAACCTTATTATAACAAGAACAATTTATTTTAGCCTAACCCAACTATATATATTTTATATTTGTTTACAATAATTTAATACTAAACAAACACAGTGAAATATATTTTTTTCGTTATGTTCAGAATGATTTTGGCGAATTTGTTGCATACACATATTTTCGCTTGTCCTATATGGCAAGATGAGCGTTGCTATTTAAGCCAAGATCGCAAGTTCTGCCTATTCAGCACGACATATATATATATATATATATATATATATATATATATATATATATATATATATATATATATATATATATATATATATATATATATATATATATATAACAACACTGCGCTAGCCAAGGAGACAAACCCACGCTGTTTTGGCCCGCCTTATGGTGAGAGAAAAGGCATGACGCTTTAGACCACTAGACCACACAAACCTGTGTGGTCTAGTGGTCTAGCATTTGCAAATGCTCACATATTTGTAAATCGTCATACCTTAACCTCATATATTAAGTTGATTTGAGAGAATAAGTAATATTACATTTAATTAAGACTTATTTTCATTCCTGTACTAGTAAATCAGGCTTATTTACTGTAAAATCGAAAAAAATTACATATGACTACAATGTGAATTACAACGCGCGAAAAAGCTACTAAGGCCACCCACACAAAAAGTATTATTCCCCAAAAAACCCATATAACCATTTCCACTCTGAAAATTATGCAGCTGAACTTCCAAAGCAGTTCCAGAGTGTAATGGCTTCCAGTTTTCCATTAGAACAAGTTCACACACTATTCCGCGGACTCTGCCATATATTCCCCACCCAAACTTTTAATTGTTTACCAGATTTCATCGGAAAAGGGGCCCCACAAACGTCATTAAATTGAAGTAGAGACAATTAACCTTTGCAAAGCTAACGAAACACTACCTTGCCATTTTTTGCGAAGTTGGCACCCTCTTCAGGATTTTAATTGGTGCTAGGCTGGTGCTCGTTAGCCCGAGGACCATCAGTTAGTGGGAGCTGAGGTGGGGGAGGGGGAAGTCTTACAGTGTGTGGGGGGAGGAGATTGCGAGGCAGTGCGAGTGTGTGCGTGTGCGTGCATGTGTGTGCGTGCATATGTGTATGTGTGTGTGCGTGCATGTGTGTGTTTGTGCGTGCATGTGTGTGTGCGTGCATGTGTGTGTGTGCGTGCATGTGTGTGCGTGCTTGCATGTGTGTGCGTGCTTGCATGTGTGTGTGTGTGCGCGCGTGCATGTGTGTGTGTGTGTTAGCTATCAGTTGTCAAAGGCGCTTGTCGTTACACACTTGACCTGTTGTGTATGTATGTGTGATTGAGTTCGGGTGTGTACTCACCTATTTGTGGTCGTAGGGATTGGCTAACATCTCCTGGTCCTGCCTCTTCACTGGGCCCTACTAGCTTCACACTCTTCCTTCTCCAGGAGCTTTATCGTACATGTACGTGTGTGTACTCGCCTACTTGTGGTTGCAGGGGTCGAGTCACAGCTCTTGACCTCGCTACTAGGTCACTCTTCCTGCCCCATGAGTGCATATGTGTGTGTGTGTGCGTGAGAATGAATGCGAGGACGAGTTTTAAAGAGTTAGTTAAACAGGTAAGTTTCTGATGGATAGAACCAGAATGGAAGGAGCGTGGAAGCGGAACACGATAAGGGAAGGAGTGAAGAGAAGAGGTGGGGAAGAATAAGGAAGGAAAGAGAGAATAAGGGAGAAGAGGAAGAGTGGAGAGGTAGAAGGTGGGTGAGGAAGGCTGAGTAAGTGGAGCTTACACACTATGTTAAAGGGTGAGAGGGATGGAGATATGAAAGTTTGTTATGGGATCATTCGCTTTTTCCTTCTGCTGCTACTGATAGTGGCCAACACCTGACATACACACACACACACACTCACACACACACACACACACACACACACACACACACACACAGCCAGAAGCTGTGACTCGACTGCTACAACCATATATAGGTGAATACATGCACACACACGTATCAGCACAGACAGTCACAAGCAAATATATATATATATATATATATATATATATATATATATATATATATATATATATATATATATATACATATATATATATATATATATATATGGAACTAACTTTATGCAAATATTGCTTTTTAAGATTTTTAAGCACAAAAATAGTTAATTATATCATAGAATGCACAGTGCAATAGTAAAATGTAAGAACCTTGAACAACAGAGAAAACTGACATTGCACGAGTCCTGAGAGTTTTTCCGGACGTCTAATGGCTGAGAAGTTAACTCCGTTATTTATCGTCCAATTTCTTTCATTTTTGGTGTACTTTAAGAAGCATCTTTGTATCATACATTGCCCAAGTTTCAATAAGATAGCCCAGCAAACAACTGAGAAAAAAATATTTAACAATAATCATATACGGCAAGCCTTAGCCGGGTACTGGCACTGCGGGAAGATGTTTGTGCAGTACCTGCTGATAAAACATTGCTAATCCGAATTCATCACCGTCGTAATTACTGTAATTTATGAATAACTTCCGAGATAATCGACGACAACAAGCACGCACCGAAAAAAAATCGAGAAAATAAGTCACTCTGTCTGACTTGTTTTAGGTTATCCCAGGTTCTTTACACATATGCTGCTATGTATGTAACTGTATTTGTGTTTATCTGAACAAACTTACTTAGTTTTATGGTACATTACGAGTGTATATCACAGTCAGCACTGCACTACACTACATTTTCTCTAATATAAGTACTCTCAAGTTCACAGCGAATGATCGCACGTCTGACCGAGACCAACTACAAGTCGAGGGTCTTTGTTAGGTGTACATAAACAACAGGAAGTGGGGAAAATTGGCGCGTGCAAAAAAAAAAAATGTGAAAATTGGCTGTGTGTGTTCGCACCATTATGTGTTCGTGACTTGATGCAAAAATTTGGCAAATTTGTTGGTCGTGAACGGATTTGTTCGTGTTCGTAAGTGTTTGTGACCAGAGATTCCACTTTATATATATATATATATATATATATATATATATATATATATATATATATATATATATATATATATATATATATATATATATATATATATATATATCGTGCCGAATAGGCAGAACTTGCGATCTTGGCTTAAATAGCAACACTCATCTTGCCATGTAGGACAAGTGAAAATTTGTGTATGCAATAATTTCGCCAAAATCATTCTTAGCCTAACGAAAAAAATATATTTCACTGTGTTTGTTTAGTATTAAATTACTGTAAACAAATCTAAAATATATTTAGTTGGGTTAGGCTAAAATAAATTGCAGTTGTTATAATAAGGTTAGGTAAGTTTTCTAAGATTCTTTTGGTGCAAAATTAAAAATTTTTACATTAACATTAATGAAAAAAATATATCTGTAAACGTATAAGAGAAAATTTTAGAAAGGACTTAATTTTAAATGAGTTCTTGCTAATTGACCAGTTTTACGTATTCGGCACATGTATATATATATATATATATATATATATATATATATATATATATATATATATATATATATATATATATATATATATATATACAATGTAAAACGCGATTTTGGCTTAAATAGCATTGCTCTTCTTGCCGAATAAGGCTTACGTAAATTTGTGTATGCAATAATATCACAAAAATCGTTCTGAACCTAAAGTAAAAAAATGTATTTCATTATGTTTCTTCATTATTAACCATTGTATATTTATCTAAAATATATTTAGTTGGATCAGGCTAAATTAAATTGCGCTTGTTATAAGGTTAAGTAAGTTTTCTAAGGTTGTTTTGGTACAAAATTATTAATTTTTACATTAACGTTAACGAAAGAAATATATCTTTAAACGTACAAGAGAAAAATTAGAAAGAACTTAATTTTAAATGAGTTCATGCAAAGTGACCAATTTTACCTATTCGGCACGACATATATATATATATATATATATATATATATATATATATATATATATATATATATATATATATATATATATATATATATATATATATATATATATATTATTATTATCACACTGGCCGGTTCCCACCAAGGCAGGGTGGCCCGAAAAAGAAAAAATTTCACCATCATTCACTCCATCACTGTCTTGCCAGAAGGGTGCTTTACACTACAGTTTTTAAACTGCAACATTAACACCCCTCCTTCAGAGTGCAGGCACTGTACTTCCCATCTCCAGGACTCAAGTCCGGCCTGCCGGTTTCCCTGAATCCCTTCATAAATGTTACTTTGCTCACACTCCAACAGCACGTCAAGTATTAAAAACCATTTGTCTCCATTCACTCCTATCAAACACGCTCACGCATGCCTGCTGGAAGTCCAAGCCCCTCGCACACAAAACCTCCTTTACCCCCTCCCTCCAACCTTTCCTAGGCCGACCCCTACCCCGCCTTCCTTCCACTACAGACTGATATACTCTTGAAGTCATTCTGTTTCGCTCCATTCTCTCTACATGTCCGAACCACCTCAACAACCCTTCCTCAGCCCTCTGGACAACAGTTTTGGTAATCCCGCACCTCCTCCTAACTTCCAAACTACGAATTCTCTGCATTATATTCACACCACACATTGCCCTCAGACATGACATCTCCACTGCCTCCAGCCTTCTCCTCGCTGCAACATTCATCACCCACGCTTCACACCCATATAAGAGCGTTGGTAAAACTATACTCTCATACATTCCCCTCTTTGCCTCCAAGGACAAAGTTCTTTGTCTCCACAGACTCCTAAGTGCACCACTCACTCTTTTTCCCTCATCAATTCTATGATTCACCTCATCTTTCATAGACCCATCCGCTGACACGTCCACTCCCAAATATCTGAATACTTTCACCTCCTCCATACTCTCTCCCTCCAATCTGATATTCAATCTTTCATCACCTAATCTTTTTGTTATCCTCATAACCTTACTCTTTCCTGTATTCACCTTTAATTTTCTTCTTTTGCACACCCTACCAAATTCATCCACCAATCTCTGCAACTTCTCTTCAGAATCTCCCAAGAGCACAGTGTCAGCCGCAAAAAGCAGCTGTGACAACTCCCACTTTGTGTGTGATTCTTTATCTTTTAACTCCACGCCTCTTGCCAAGACCCTCGCATTTACTTCTCTTACAACCCCATCTATAAATATATTAAACAACCACGGTGACATCACACATCCTTGTCTAAGGCCTACTTTTACTGGGAAAAAATTTCCCTCTTTCCTACATACTCTAACTTGAGCCTCACTATCCTCGTAAAAACTCTTCACTGCTTTCAGCAACCTACCTCCTACACCATACACTTGCAACATCTGCCACATTGCCCCCCTATCCACCCTGTCATACGCCTTTTCCAAATCCATAAATGCCACAAAGACCTCTTTAGCCTTATCTAAATACTGTTCACTGTAAACACCTGGTCCACACACCCCCTACCTTTCCTAAAGCCTCCTTGTTCATCTGCTATCCTGTTCTCCGTCTTACTCTTAATTCTTTCAATTATAACTCTACCATACACTTTACCAGGTATACTCAACAGACTTATCCCCCTTTAATTTACATATATATATATATATATATATATATATATATATATATATATATATATATATATATATATATATATATATTGGGAATGAGGGTAACATGTGTGATGGTATACAATGCATATTCCAAATGATTCGTTTATTTCTTATGAGATAGGTCATGTACCTAGGATGCAGCACGCATATCCTCTCTGGATCGCCTAACTAATTTTCTAAAAAAAAAAATAGAAGTGCTTTAGCTGCTCAGGAGTTCTGGATTCTTATGAGATGTTTATTTTCAAACTCTTTAAGGAACTTGAATCTGCACTTTCACTATGATCGAAGAAATTTCGTTCCTTTCAAGACTAATGTATAGTGTTTCGTGAGATCTCTCTATGGGGTGTAATGTGTCTCTTTGTAACTTCAGTTCATAGGAGGTAAGAATAGTAACCCCCATGATGCTGTTGGCTGCCATTAGCTGTGCCTAATGGCACTGTGTGAGAGAGAAAAAAAAACCTGTGATAAGCAAGGGTCTGTAGTGAACCTTCTCTTGATGCTACTGACCTCCTCTTATCTTGCCTTGTTTCCCGCTAATCTTATGTCTCAGTAAGTATTGCAAACTCTCATATCGATAAGGAATAAAGAGACACAATACCGTGACTTAAGCAATACACAAATAACCCTCACAAAGGGTTTCGGTCCGACTTAGGCCATTAACTAGTCGCACAGAAAAACGGGAAGGGAAAGGAGACGGAATATATATAAGAGAGGTAGTTGTGAGTAGTAGTAGCCGTAGTAACAGTAGCAGTAATGGTAGCTGCAACACAACACTCCAGGTTCAACACAACTCTCATCTTATTTGGTTGTATGCTTCCTTTAACACCGGCCCATATTTGTCTTTAAATTTTATCTTACCTACCACCATACCATCTTCTAATTTCTTCATTCCTTATTCTCTGGATAAAATTCTTACCATACACTGATTTCAAATGAGTTATGTCCACTACTTCCAAAATCGCTCCTTGCTAGGCCTGGTCATGGGCCGGACAGCGGGGGCGTCGACCCCCGGAACACCCTTCAGGTAGGCCATTCATATTTAGGATTGGGACCACTTGACTTTGTATTCATTGAAAAAATTGTTTCCACCGATTCGTCCAAAATTCTGGAGTGTGCTTATATCATGCCCCAGGGATCAGTAGATTTTAGTACTAGGCACGTTTTTCTTATTGTTAATTGATTTTTCTTGCTATTTACATAAAGGTCCTCGTAAAATAACTTTCTAAACTAGAAAGAGCAGTACACTAATCGATTGTGTGTGAAGAAGCTGAAGGAGGAAATTAAAGGTGGATTGTGTGTTAAAGTAGCTCACTGGTGTAAACAAATTGGTGTAAGTTGACACACAGTGGTAGAGTGGTTGACTCACCCAAAAAGATACACGGATTCAATCCCTTGGTGAGTAGAGATTTATGGACAAGTTCCCTTACACATGCTGCTCATGTTCACCTGTGGACTACCCGCATGTTGTGGGTCGCATCCTAAGGAACAAACTAAAAATGAACCATAATAGAAACAAGTAACACTGACTTTATTGTGATTTCTCGATTAACCCTTCATGGTAAATCCTAAGCAATTATTATTATCATTATTCAGGATTCAGAAGATGCGTTAACTCACTCTTATGTAGCATAGTGACCACAAAAATCACGAGGCAAAGAGAGAGCGGAATAATTGACTAATAAGGATACTTAGAACAACTGTGGAAAGGGGCACTAGTATACCTTTTAGTATTATTACTAAAAACACATTTTTTTTATTAAATTCCAGTTTAAAACTTTGAGAAATAATACAGACAGGTGAGGAATAAAACAAAATAGCTGGCACTCAAAACGAGAGTTAGGGAAAGCAAATCACATATAATATAGGATAAATGGAATGTTATAAATAATGTGGGGCAGTCAGCGCTGTGAGCACTGCATGAATGCCCACTGCTGACTCATCTTTCCAGCTCCAGACTCTGATCCTAATTGACTTTCTGACTCATTTATACTCCCCTGGCGACCTCATAGGGAAGCGTGACTCACAAGAAGGCGTGGCTTACACGCGGCTCACTCTTTTTCTTTCCAGTGCTCAAATGAAAACACACTTTACTCGTTATCAAAGTATCGAAAGTCTCTTTCTCGTTCTAATATATCGCTTACACGGATTGTGTCAATTGCTTAAAGCTACCCATATACTTTTCTAAGATATAATTATCAGTTTTGCTCCTAGACGATGTTAGGGGTTGTTTCAGGTACATAGGGTCACTGTCTCCGATTTCTCCGGAAAAATTAGTCAGCCCATTCTCAAAATGTAACTAAGAGAGACGCGGTTACCATTAATGATTATTCTTCTAGTGGGAGAAAATAAACAGGAGAGGGAACGGGTGTTAAATGATCGAAACCAACTGGTGAATATAGTTTAGGAATCGAGTCTGACTCGCGATTGCGCTGAATAATCCACATTGGTACATTGCCACAAAAAGTACAAAATATTGTACAATCAAGCCCTTTTGTTATTATTTATACCATATATTGGCATTTCACTTCATTTTGACAGTAACGTAGGATCACATAATCAATTGTTACAGTGCAGCTAAGCTCGTTACAGAAGCTATTCACACACACACACGCGCGCGCACACACACACACACACACACACACACACACACACACACACACACACACACACAAAGGCTGGTGGCCGAATTTAGGAGGATGTGTAATAGAAGGAAATTAAAAATGAACTTAGGATAGAGCAAAGTGATGAGGAATAAAAATATTTCGTTAATGAAAGATTGGAATCAGATTGGAGAGAGGGAATATGGAGGAAGTAAATGTGTTTATGTATTTGGGAGTGGACTTGTCAGCAGCCTTCAGCCTTAGAGTTGTCAGAAAGTGGAATAATCTGGAGATTGAAGTAGTAGAGGCAGGATCCAGACATAGCTTTCAGATGAGGTACGATAAGGCTCTTGGTTCAGAGAGAGAGAGAGAGACAGAGAGTGGACTTAAAGTAGTGTGCATATTAAATGGGACGAGTCATTTTTTTTCTACACAGGGTTTGACAAGGTTAGGTTAAGGATTCCTAGCTTTATTGACAAGCTATTTACAGGTTAAGGATTCCTAACTTTATTGGCAAGCTAAGAGCTGTTACCTACATCAGCTCATTTGAAAGTATTTTTATTGTTATGAGACATACAAGTAGGGAACAGGATGAAGTTGGAGCCATCTGTGGGCCAGCATTTTCATTTGATCAACTGACTTTACATCGTTGACATTATTATGCTGTACGAATGTGTTCCATACTCGAGTCATCCTGGGTATATATGATCTCAGATGGAGTGATATTCTGGAGAAGGGTACAGCTAGAGTGAAGTTGCTGCTTTCTGCCCGTCTTGTAGCATAAAAGCTTGTTTCACGCTGTCGTCCTCGAAGTGGATCCAAGTGTGGTACTTTGACAATATTGGCCTTGTACATAACAGTAAGGCCACCCACATCCCTCCTGTGTTGAAGGCTCTGTTGAAATGACAGATCTATCCAGGATGGGTCCAGGCGAAAGATGAGACGTCTTGCCCTGTTCTCTACTCTGTCAAGCAGTTGCACATGAGAGTGGGGGCAGGCAAACCAAGAAAGTGGAGCATACTCAAGGTGTGAGCGTACTTGTGCCTCGTACAGAATCTTGCAACCCCTACTGTCAAGCAGATGCGAGATACGGCGAAGTGCTGTAAGCTTCCTGGATGCCTTGTTTGCAAGATTTACAACATTGTTCTTCATGGTTAGTTTGGAGTCAAATTTCACCCCAAGGATATCAACTTCTTCTCCAGATGCCAACACCCTCCCATTCATCCTTACTACTGCACCAGCATTACCATCATGGTGCCTAGAGATGATCATCATTTGCGTTTTCTCAGATGCAAATGTTACTTGCCATCTATTTCCCCAAGCTGATATAGCTCTTAGCTGGTGATTGATTTAGCTTAGAGCAGTTGGATTTTCTTCTCTTGGATAAGTGAATGTCAGTGTACAGTCGTTTGCATATGCATGGGATTCTGGGATGAGATGAAGAAGGTCGTTGAAGTAGACATTCCATAACAATGGTCCCAGCACGCTTCCTTGTGGAACATGTTGCAACCACTGAATGGGTTGCAATGTATATGTATACATTATATTATCTTGTCATATAATTTTATATTGCTTATACTTGTGATAATAGCTAAATCGTAAATATATTGCTTTATATTATTATTTGATTTACGTTGTTAGGTAGGATGTAACACATATATTATGTGCTCAGTTCAAGTCTTGATTGTCTAACTACTGTAATTATCGCTCTTTGCTCGTTATTCTGCCGGCTTCTGTTGCTGGGCAGCGACCCACGGAGCTATCACATGATCGAGGGGGGGTGTCCTCACATCGCCTGAAGTATTCAGTCTGGTCTAGACTCACTTGGTGGTTGGACGTATTTTTGACAAGAAGAGCCTAAATCTACCTTATTGGCCCTTGTTGGAAGATCGTCTCTTGTCTCATTATTATTGTTAGTTCTGGAGACTCTGCTCACAGAACATTGTATAGACTTAGTGATTTTCGACGTTGTACTGAGGTTGTGTCTCTCAAAGACACTCTGAGCAACTCAGGTCCTGAGCTGTAGCTTCTGACCTAATTTGTACTGGTATCTGTGTACTGTCACAATCGGGTATTTTCTTATGCTGAACTTAGATTCAGTAGTATGGGAGTTTTGTGACTTTTGTGGAGGATCTGCAGATGGTCCCTACTTAGTGTCGTTATATTATCTCCTAGATCCTGATTGTGTCGCAGTTGCATGTTATATTGCTATTGGGCTTAGCATTCTTTTTATTGTTCAAGCAGACTGTTCTGATAGCCAGTTGGTCAAGAAATTAGCTTATTTGAGGACTTCGTCAGTCACTTGTTTAAGTCAAGTCAAGTCTTGAGACATAGCGAACTACTTAGAGCACTTACACACATACACAAACTTACTTGTACATACTTATAATATCTTATTAAATGTTAATGTACCAGACGGTACTTAAGAATTATAAATGTGATATGTGCTTTCAGCACAATAATACTGTAAACGAGAGAAGTGATTATTATTTTGATTACTGTGATTAATTTAATTTAATTTGATATACCTCTAGACTAGACGATACTTAATAAATTTATTAAATTTTAATTTCTATAGTTAGTAGCCTACCAGTTGTAATCCTGAAGCACTATTGAATCATACTGAATTCTAATGGATAATTGGACAAGGATACTGACTAATTGTTACGAAAACCCAATAACAGGCTGGACGCTAGAAGGGCAGTCCTTTCTAGTATTCACTGGAGATCTCTAAGCTTTTAGAATCGCGTTTTTTGTAACAAATGGGGGCCTGTCCGGGATGCTCTTGATCCAAGGTGTTGGAGAAATTGTCCAGTTTGACATACTAGTAATTCTATGATCAAACACTTTGAGTACTTTCCTAATCTGAAGACTTTGAGTTTAGTCTTGTACAACATACCAGGTGGATGTATGTACCTGACTGAGTCTCTTGATCCAAGGAGATGGAAATACTATTTAAGAGCTCTAGCTCTAAGACAACCAACACTAAAATTCCTATTAGGATTATAGTTTCCAATAATCACTCTCTCGTAGTACATTTATTTTCGTGATGTATGCCGAAGTGAAACAGTTAATTGATACTCTGACTTTGTCTGAGTTAAGTACATTAAAACTTCAGACGTGTTGGCAAGTAGCCAAATATCTCGGTGTGACGTATAACAGGAATTACACACCGCAGAAACTGTCAGAGCGTTAATTAAAGATATATTGTTTCCTGCTCATACAGGGATGTCTGATTATGATTCAGATTCAGAAAGCCTAGTGTCACAATTAGGAAGTATGACTCTATATGATGACTTAGAAGAAAGAGCATTTAAGGCAGAAGTGAGCCTAGTGTCTGAGCCTAGTGTAGCTCAGTTCTCGCTCACGCCTTCCCTCCTAACTGTTAGCTTGACGCAGCCTCATACTAGTAGTGTATGCTACACCTGAATCTACTTATCCTAGACCAGATCTAGACTCTCTAGGGACGGCTGGACGAAATTTCCGACCTAAGGACAGTCCAGAAAGACTTGTTAATTTCCCTACTCCTCCATTGCCTACTGGTCCTATCTCTCAGGAACAGTTTGAGAGGTTAGAACGCCTCATTATGTTGCAGACTGCACAAATAGAGGCACAGAGAAAATTGAACGAAGAAGATTTCCTGAGAGAAAATGTTCGTCTGGGAAGACAACAGACTGATAGATCACAGGACACATTTAATGTGCAGAAAGCTGCCTCTATGGTTCTTAAGTTTTTTGAAAGTGACTTAGACACCTACCTATTTTGATGTGTTTGAGAACCAGGCACGTGCTATGAACTGGCCACGTAAGCACTGGGCTACCTTGTTGCACACAGCTTTGACAGGAAGAGCTCAAACTTGTACTGCTGCTCTACCATTTGCCAAGTACATTAGTTATGACGCTGTCAAACAAACTATTCTAGAGACATATAACTTGTTGCCTGTAAGTTATCAACGTGCATTTCGTACGTTACAACGACGACAAGATCAAACTTGTGTAGAGTTTGCTCGTGAGAAAAAAGTTGCATTTGACAGGTGGTGTAGGTCTGTCAAGTGTAACAACTACGACAGCCTTGTTCAGTTGTTACTACACGAAGAGTTTAACAACTGTATGTCTGCTGACATACAAGAATATCTGATCGATCACACTACCTCAGATATTCTGGAAACTGCAGCATTAGCAGACAATTACGAGATTTCTCACAAACTTGTACATACTAAAACACAAAGAAACAAGGTAACTAAAGATTGTCCTAGACGTTGGCAACCTAAATCAGCTGCTCATTGCCGGCCTGATGTATCTGCTACTGTAACTTCTCGTACCTTTACCAGGAAAACTCACAATCCTGAATCTGTCTCTGTGGCTAGACAGAAATCTGATATCGAGAAGAAGAAAGTTAAATGTACCTATTGTAACAGAAAAGGACATGCTAGAGAGTATTGCTATAAGTTAGAAAGAGATTCGAGAAGCAGTCGTACGGCTGGCGCCCCCACACAAGTCGTATCTTCTTCCGAGCAACAAAGGCACCAAAATCCTAGTAATACCTCTGATCCTACTGTTTTAGATAATATTACTCAGAACAGATGACTAGTGTCAGAAAGTGTATCTGACGAAAAGATTCGTTCAGCGATGAGTCCTTACTTTTCGAGAGGTAAAGTAGGATTTGACGAATCACATCTGAGATAATTACTTTCAGAGACACTGGCAGTTATCTCACGTTATTAAGAGAAGATGTACTGCCCATAACTGATGATACCTATTGCAAGATAGATGTACCTCTTCATAAAGTTTACATTGAAACAAGCTATTATACTGGTTATATTTCAGTGGGTATATCCAGTGGTGTATTTCCCATCAGGTCAGTGGACTTGTTGATAGGGAACGATATCCTTCATGCTGGTATATGTAAAGAACCACTTGTGATTGTTAATAACACTGATGCTAATTATGCCATTGAAGCTTGTAGAGAAAAACCTATTTTATTTCCTCTCAGCGCAATTACTAGAGCTATGTCAAAGATTCAGCAACCATCCTTGTCTCCTGTTGAGTTAGTGGATGACAATGTTTTGGGCTTGAATATGTTGTTTAGTGATGCTCTGCATCCAGGATCATTAACATTGACTCCCCCCTGTCTTCAACCTAGTCAGGACACAACTGACATTAAATTTCTTACTCATGATGATTTAATCAAGGATCAGTTTGTTGATCAGTCACTGGAAAGACTGAGAGATATAGCAATTACTGAGAGTGAAGCAAAGGATCTCGATAATTGTTACTATTATAGTAATGGTGTACTGATGGAGAAAAATACATGCAAGTTGTAAGCTGATAGTGTTTCCACCACAGTCAAGCATCTCGTAGTGTTACCAGTTACATTTCGTGAACAAGCCATTGATTTTGCTCACAATAGTCCCATTGGAGGACATTTGGGTGTCAAGAAGACACTCGGTAAACTTGCAAAACATTTTACTTGGCCTGAAATGAAGGAAACAGTAGCTGATCATGTGCGACGTTGCCACGTGTGTGAAGTGACAGGCAAGCCAGCACACACACCTCCACCTGCGCCTCTCATTCCTATCACCGTGGATGGTGAACCATTCTCACGTCTTAATATTGATTGTGTTGGTCCTTTGCCTAGAACCAAAATAGGGAACCAATACTTATTTACTATTATGGACGCTGCAACACGCTATCCCGAAGCTATTCCTATGAGAAAAATTAATGCTCGTGCTATTGTGAGAGCGCTGATGAAATTTTTCTCCCAGGTTGATTTCCACGAGAGATACAATCAGATCAGGGATCTAACTTCACTTCTAAGATCTTTCGAGAAGCATTATCCCACCTAGGAATAAAGTCTGTACTTTCAACCAGTTATCATCCACAGTCACAAGGTGCTCTAGAGAGATTTCATCAGACACTGAAGTCCATGATGAGAGCTTATTGTGAACATTTTTCTAGAGACTGGGATGAGGGTATACCTTTTCTTCTGTTCGCTATGAGAGAAAGTGAGCAAGAAAGTCTCGGATTTAGTCCATTTGAATTAATATTCGCACATCAAGTGCGTGGTCCTCTCGCAGTGTTAAAAGACGTGTGGACAGGAAAATCAAATCCATCATTGAGCACATCACCTTCATTAATGCAGCAACATTTGACAGCCGCTAGAGAGCTAGCTTCGAAAAACCTAGTTTCAGTCCAAGCTAGAATGAAGCAACATTCTGACAAGCGTGCTGTCTCTCGTTCTTTTAAAGCAGGAGACAAGGTGATGGCGCGGAAATTAGTACCAGGTCATGCTCTACAAGCCAGGTATGATGGTCCCCTGGAAGTAGTGAAAAGGCTTAGCGACGTAAATTATTTGGTACGTACGCCTGGGAAAAAGAAATCTAATCATGTGAACCATGTTAACCAGCTTAAGGCATATTACGCTAGTCCTCTACCTAATACATCTATTCTTCCTAGGACAGAGGAAGAAAACGTCAGTCTACCTGACATCTCTAGAGGTATAGAGGTGCGTTTAGAAAATTCAGCGACTCTACAGTCACTAGACGATTTTCTTAGTAACCTTGGGATTGATAAAGCTGGTGATATTAAAAACATGATTTTGCATTTCCCTGAATTGTTCAGTGATGTTCCTAAACGTTGTACTCTAGGTGTACATGACGTTGATGTACAGGGAGCATCACCCATTAAGCAATCACCATATAGGATGAGTCCAACAAAGCATAAAGCATTGAGAGAAGAGGTTGATTTTCTGTTATCTCACGGACTTATTGAGCGCAGTAAAAGTCCATGGGCATCTCTCTGTATTTTAGTGCCTAAACCTGACGGTATTTTCAGGATGTGCACTGATTACAGGAAAGTGAACTCTGTCACCTTGCCTGATGGTTATCCTCTACCTCGCATTGACGACCTTATTGACCGTGTGTCAGGAGCCCAGTTTGTCAGCCGTTTAGATCTCTTACGAGGCTATTATCAAGTCCCGCTTACTGAACGTGCTCAAGAAATATCTGCTTTTACTGTTCAAGACGGATTGTTTAACTACCTCGTCACCCCCTTCGGCCTATGTAACGCGGCTTCTTCATTCCAACGTATAATGAACGAGTTGACCCACAACTTAGGAGTAGAAGCCTACCTTGACGACTTAGTGGTGTACAGTGACGAGTGGGAACAGCACTTGACGCGTCTCAGAGCATTGTTTGAGAGACTGACGCACTACAACTTCACTGTTAACTTAGCTAAATGTAGTTTTGGTCAAGCCAAGATTACCTATCTAGGCTTTTGTATCGGCCAAGGTGAGGTTGCTCCTATTGAGGCTAAGGTTCGTGCAATTTCTGAATTTCCAGTGCCACAGGATAGGAAGGGAGTACAGAGATTCCTGGATATGGCCGGATATTATCGCAGGTTCTGTCCAAACTTTTCTCAGATTGCAGCTCCTCTCACTGAGCTTACTAGTAGCAAAGTTCAGTTCACCTGGACTAGAGATTGTTCAGACTGGTTCAAAAGATTGAAACGTTTGCTCTCCTCTGCTCCTGTGTTGAAGAGTCCTAATTTCAATCTTCCCTTCTTTTTACATATAGATGCGAGTGGTTATGCAGTGGGCGCTGTGCTGCTCCAACAGTCAACATCCACTGACATTCTCCATCCTATATGTTACTATTCATCTAAGCTTAAACGACACCAGAAAAATTATGCCACTATTGAGAAAGAGGCTCTAGCTCTTGTGGTGTCCTTGGAACATTTTGACGTGTATTTGGGCACTTCCCCATTTAAAATTAACGTTTTTTCAGACCACAATCCACTCCCTTATATTAACACTATGAAAAGTAAAAATGCTAGGATCATGAGGTGGGCCCTCAGAATCCAACCTTATTCTATTAGTATCAAACACATAAGTGGTTATTGTAATGTAATTGCTGACGCTCTGTCACGACCTTAATAATTATCAGTTACATTAAATTAACGTAACTTTATGCCCAAATACCTTTTGTTACTTGCTATGTCAAATTCAGTAGAGTAACTTAATCCCTCCAGCCCATATTAACTATGTATACTCATGTCTAATTATTATATTTTTATATTCACAGTATTGATGATATGTGTGTAAGGAGACAGAAGCTGAGTGTTGAGTGGGTAGTGTTGTGTGGGCGATGTTTTGCGTGACGGAACACTGTCCTGCCGCAGACCCCCCCCCCCTCACTACACACCTTAAGCTGTTTAATACTCAGATGTCCATACTGCATAGCATCCCACAACCACTACTTAAGAGTGGAATGCTGTCTCCTGTCTATAGCACAAGACTATTATGCTGTCTACACTACTATGATCGAGCCTCAACATGTCAGGCTTGTCTACGCTATCCTGTCTCTACACTGATGTACATAACCACGAGTATGCAAAGATACGATACTGTGTACTGCCCTAGTACTAGGGGCATATCTTAGTGTACAGATGCTGTGAAATTATAGAAGTGCTTGGCACAAGAGTGACTCTGATTAATGTTTATATTAATTTGTATTGATATGAGTAATCAGTAATAATGTGAAAGACAATGCAACTCCTAGTGCGACCGTTTGTCGTGTTGGGGGGTGTTGCAACCCCTGAATGGGTTGCAATGTATATGTATATATTACATTATCTTTTCATATAATTTTATATTGCTTATATTTGTGATAATAGCTAAATCGTAAATATATTGTTTTATATTATTATTTGACTTATGTTGTTAGGTAGGATGTAACACATATATCATGTGCTCAGTTCAAGTCTTGATTGTCTAACTACTGTAATTATCGCTCTTTGCTCGTTATTCTGCCGGCTTCTGTTGCTGGGCAGCGACCCACGGAGCTATCACGTGATCGAGGGGGGGGTGTTCTCACCTCGCCTGAAGTATTCAGTCTGGTCTAGACTCGCTTGGTGGTTGGACGTATTCTTGACAAGAAGGGCCTAAGTCTACCTTATTGACCCTTGTTGGAAGATCGTCTCTTGTCTCATTATTATTGTTAGTTCTGGAGACTCTGCTCACAGAACATTGTATAGATTTAGTGATTTTCGACGTTGTACTGAGGTTGTGTGTCTCAAAGACACTCTGAGCAACTCAGGTCCTGAGCTGTAGCTTCTGACCAAATTTGTACTGGTATCTGTGTACTGTCACAGTCGGGTATTTTCTTATGCTGAACTTAGATTCAGTAGTATGGGAGTTTTGTGACTTTTGTGGAGGATCTGCAGATGGTCCCTACTTAGTGTCGTTATATTATCTCCTAGATCCTGATTGTGTCGCAGTTGCTTGTTATATTGCTATTGGGCTTAGCATTCTTTTAATTGTTCAAGCAGACTGTTCTGATAGCCAGTTGGTCAAGAAATTAGCTTATTTGAGGACTTCGTCAGTCACTTGTTTAAGTCTAGTCGAGTCTTGAGACATAGCGAACTACTTAGAGCACTTACACACATACCCAAACTTACTTGTACATATTTATAATATCTTATTAAATGTTAATGTACCAGAAGGTACTTAAGAATTATAAATGTGATATGTGCTTTCAGCATAATACTGTAAATGAGAGAAGTGATTATTATTTTGATTACTGTGATTAATTTAATTTAATTTGATATACCTCTAGACGATAATAAATTAATAAATTTATTAAATTTATTAAATTTTAATTTCTCTAGTTAGTAGCCTACCAGTTGTAATCCTGAAGCACTATTGAATCATACTGAATTCTAATGGATAATTGGACAAGGATACTGACTAATTGTTACGAAAACCCAGTAACAGGCTTTATGCTAGAAGGGCAGTCCTTTCTAGTATTCACTGGAGATCTCTAAGCTTTTAGAATCGCGTTTTTTGTAACAAACACTTGCCCCAGTAGGATGTCTTGCTGATTCTGTTCCATTGAGAACTACCCTTAAAGATCTACCATGAAGGTAATCACTGAGTAGGCATAGCGTAGAGCCTGCTTGAAGTTTTGCTAAGAGGCCCTGGTGCCACACCCGGTCGAAAGCACCAGCAATGTCCAGTGCAACCACACAGCTGACTTTGGATTCATCCAGTGACTGGTGCCATTTAGTGGAGAGGTTTAACAGATCTGCAGCAGAGTAACCTTTTCTGAAGCCAAATTGACGATCACAAAGTAGTGAGTGGTAGTCAAAAAGCTCTGTCATTTGTCTTGAGATTATAGTCTCAAGGATCTTACCAGTGATTGACAGGAGTGACACTGGTCTGTAGTTGCTGATTTCTGCTCTGCTCTTCTTTTTGTGAACAGGGACTACATTTGCCTCTTTCCACAGAGAGGGTCATTTACACTGTACTAGGCAGTGATGAAAGATGCGAGTTAGAGGTGCTGCTAGCTGGTCTGCACATCTCAGCAATCTTGGGCTCAACTTGTCTGGGTTCACAGCTTTTTCTTGGTCAAGCGATTTAAGAAGGAAATGCACCTCCTCCTGCCTTATTGTCACCACTGACAATTTTTACACAGTTCTTGCAGCTAGCCAAGGAGGGTCCCTTGCTGGATCAGGAACTTGCATTTTGGTAGCAAAGTGTTCGGCAAAGAGGTCCGCCTTCTCTTGACTACTAGTAGAGGTGGTCCCATCCTGTCGATTTAGAGGTGGAATGAGCTCATCAGGCAGATAACCTTGTCTGCCCTTGACCAGGGACCACCAGGTTTTGGAGCCTACCCTACCTGATGCTAGCTTTCTTTTTGTGTTCACCTTCCACTTAGCAATGGCCCACTTTTGATCCTCACCCGTATGCCTACAGGCTTGCCCGTGCAAGTTCCTGTTATAGGTGGTAGGATGTCTCTTATACCTTCGCCATGCTTTGTACTTATCAGTAGCAGCCTCTCTGCAACGAAAGCCAAACCAAGGCTGATCTGTAGGCTTCGTCTCATAATATGTCTTAGTCCCCGGCTTAATTGTAGTTTGGGTTCTTTTCTTCTCACAAAAGTTTGCTATTGACTTCTGGCAACCGACTAACTGTGGTGTTACCCTGCTACTTTCATCAGACCTATAGCAGCTGTTGTTTTGTAAGGCTATTTCTGAAAGCGTGCTCCATGAGTGAATATATTTTTGCCAAGTTCTCCCCTTCAGTTCATGATTAACACTGAAATTTATGATGGATGTTACACCTAGGAAGCGTGCAGGTATTGTAGTTTTTAGAAAACATGCTAATTTGAGAATCAGACAGGTCGTCGAAAATTTGAGCCTAGCAAAATCAACTGTTGGTCAGAGTCTGAAGAGAGACGACACTGGTGATTGTGGAGTGCTGCGTCGGGGAGGAGGAGGGGGAACAAAATGCAAGACAACACCTCACGATGTCAAATTTTCATTACAAATAGTGTGAAGGGTCTCAATAAAACCAGCAAATATCTACAGAGAGATTTGGCTTTAGCTGGCGAAAATGTTGATTCTTCAACTTCTCGACATAGGCTTCTTGAAGTAGGCAGAACTGCATGAAAGCCGGTAAAGAAACAATTATTGACTGTTGTTAAGAAGAAAAAAATGGCTGACGTGCGCACTCGATCATAAGGGATGGACGACATGTGAATAGAGAAATTTATGTTTTCAGATGAGGCACATTTTGAAGTAGGATCACTATCGACAACCAGTAACTAATACAAGAGGCCAAGTAATAAGTAATGACATTATCATCTCAAAAATATGAAGATATATAATAAAGTTTCCTGTGTCATTGCATACCCATTGTGCAATAAGCATTCTCTCATATATTCAACAGAGTTATTATAATTTTACAAATAAATATTATAGGAAAAGTATGAGCCGAAAATTGGGTGAGATTAACAAGTTGAGAAAGACTAAGAGACAAGAATGGATTGGATAGTTGAAAACAGAATAGATTTATTAGATGGGGAGTCGGAGGTATCTGGAAGATGGAGGGAATATTCTGAGGAATTGTTAAATGATGATGAAGAGAGGAAACCTGTATTGCGCCACCTGAATGGGGGCCAATGTTTATAATGTATATAATGTAAATTTTATGTATATATTTACCCTTTCATATAATTTTATATTGCCGATTTTTTCATTAATAGTTAAAATGAAAATATCTTACTTTATATTATTATTTGACTTATTATATTAGCTATGTTAGTAGGTGAGATGTAACATACTACACTTCTCACTGCGCTCACTGTTGAAGAGATGTGATTGGGTGTCCGCTGTCGCAAACTGCCTGGCTAACTACCAGTCGCTTGTGTCAGGCAGTACCTGGCACCGTTGCTGGAGTGGCACAGGCGAGTCACTTGATATCACCTGATGTGAGTCCAGAAATCGCTCTCTCTCCACCGCTGGTCATTGCTCGACCAGCACTCTTTTCTCTCCATCCAGGGATCTCTCTCGTCTCTGGCTATTTGTTCGTTATTTAGACTCTGGTAGAGTATGGTTTTACTGGTGAATCTAAACATACTTTTTGTAACTCTATGTAACTCTGTACACAGAGCATTATTCTGATTTAGTGAATTTGGTGGGCGAAAGCAAAAACGTCTAACCGAGTTTGTGTGGCATCTACGCACCGTCGTAGTCGGGGATTTGGTTATGCTGAACTTGGATTCAGTATTCAGGAAGTTTTATGACTTTTACGGAGGATCTGCTGATGATCCCCAGTTAGGGTCGTTATTTTGTTTCCTGACGCTATGCTGCTGCTTGTTACATTATTGTTGTTGGTGAATGATCCGTTAAATAGTTCAAGTAAGCTGTTTTGTTGATTGCCTTGTTGGTCAAGAAGATATAATTATTTGAGGACGTTTAGTCAGTCACTGTTTAAGTCTAAGTCGAGTCCAGTCTTACTGAGATATAACAAACAATTTTGAGCACACACACACATTATCACACACACGCTTGTATATGCTGGTATTATTTTAATAATTGATGATAACGTACGAGACGGTACTTATGAGTCGTACTATTACGAAATGTGCCTTCAGCACTCTACTAATATATGTACATTTTAACTTTACACTGCAAGAGAAATGTAGAAGCCGGTATCCTAAATTATATCAAATTCGTTTACTTTGATTTTGTCCACCTAGACAACTTTGTTAATAAGCATCTCAATTTTTATTTCGATAGTATCTTATCAGTTGCAATCCTAAAGCACTATTAAAATTTATCATAATTTTAAAGGATAACTGGACCAGAATACTTTCGGATTACTTGTTACAAAAACCAGAAACAGGTTGAATGCTAGAGCGGGAGACCCTCTAGTATTCTCTGGAGATGTCACTGCTTTATAGATATCGCCTTTTTGTAACAAGCTGTGATTTCATGCATTAGTCAGGGAGATATAGCATCTCTTAGGAGTGAGGAAAAGCCAGATGTGAGTATGGGGGAGGTGAGGCTCTGGGTAAAATGAAGCGTGATAAAGCAGCTGCGATTGCTGGAGTCAAGACAGAAATCTTAAACGTATGAAAGACGAGAAGGATTGGTAGAGAACGTACAAAGTTCCTTTGGATGAAGGCAAAGGGAAGCAAAAGAATGTGTAAGAATTAAAGGGGAAATAAACCTGGTGAGTTTACCTGGTAAAATGTATGGTAGTTATTACTGATACAATTAAGGGTAAGATGGAGAGCAGGATACCAGATGAACAAGAATGCTTTAGGAGGGGTAGAGGATGTGTAGACCAAATGTTTACATTGAAGCATATAAATGAACAGTATTTGGATAAGGGTAAAGAGGTTTTCGTTGCATTTACGGATTTGGAAAAGGCATATGATACGGCGCATAGAGACCAATACCAGATATGTTGCAAGTGTTTGGAATAGGTGGTAGGTTACTGAAAGCAGTTAAAGATATTTTACGAGGATGGTGAGGCTTAAGTTAGAGTATTTAAGAGAGAGATTATTTCTCAGTAAAAGTTGGCCTTAGAGAGGGTTGCGTCATGTCACCATGGTTATTTAATATATTTTAAGATGGGAATATAAGAGAAATGAATGCAAGAGTGTTGGGAAAGGTGTGGGATTGCAAGATAAATAATCTAACACAAAGTGAGAGTTGTGACAGTTGCTTTTTCTTGATAACACTGTGCTTTTAGAAGATTCTGAAGATAAGTTGCTAAGGTTGGTGAGTAAATTTAGGAGAGCATGTAAAAGAAGGAAATTATAGGTAAACACTGGAAAGAACAAGGGGATGAAGGTAAAATATCTACGTAATGAAAGATTGACTATATTGGAGGGAGGGAGTATGGAGGCAGTAAATGTACTTAGATACTTGGGAGGGAACTTGTCAGCATATGGATCTATGAAAGACAAGGAGAACCATAAAACTGAGGAGTGAAGTTTTGAGGAACTGCGAAGGTAAAGAACGTTATTCATGGAAGCAAAAAGGGGAATATATGAGAGAACAGTGGTACCAACGCCCCATTGTTGTCAATGTTGCAGCAAGGAGGTGACTGAGGGCAGTAGAGATGTGTTTGAAGGCAATGTGTTGTGTGAATATTATATACAGAATTCGCATCTAGGAGATTAGAAGTAGGTGCGGTGTTTCTAAAAATATTTATTATCCAGAGGGCCAAAGAGGTGTTGAAATAGTTCGGACGTTTAGAGGGGAAGGAAGAAATTAAGATGACTTGGAGTCCTGGAAGTGAGAAGTACGTTGCCTGCACTCTGAAGGAAGGGTGGGGATATTTGCAGTTTTCAGCTGTAGTATCACCGCCGGTTTCTTAATATATATATATATATTTGGATTATGCTGCTCAGTTTTGGTCCCCTTACTACAGGATGGACATAGACTCATTAGAGAACATACAGAGAAGAATGACTAAAATGATTTACTGTGTAAGGAACCTCCCGTATGAAGATAGACTTAAAGCCTTCAATCTCCACTCTCTGGAGAGGCGTAGAATGAGGGGAGATATCATTGAAGTGTATAAGTGGATGACGGGCATAAACAAGGGAGACATTAATAAAGTACTGAGGGTGTCGAACCAGGTAAGAACCAGGAATAATGGATTTAAGTTGGATAAATTTAGATTCAGAAAGGACATAGGTAAGTACTGCTTTTCTAACAGAGTTGTAGATGCGTGGAACAGTCTTCCCAGTGGGCTGATAGAGGTTAGGGCCTTGGGTAGCTTTAAGAAGAGACTGGACAAATATATGAGTGGGAGGGGCTGGGTTTGATTGGTGTCAAGGGGTACGGGAGTTATTTCTTGAGTAGCTTTAGGTAGATGTCGTTTTGATAAGGACCTGCCTCGTATGGGCCAGTAAGCCTTCTGCAGTGTTCCTACATTCTTATGTTCTTATGTTCTTATATATATATATATATATATATATATATATATATATATATATATATATATATATATATATATATATATATATGCAATAAGATCACAGTAAACAGGTGATTTCAAAATATGCAAAACAACCACTCTGAAAGAATAGAGAAATTCCAAGCGCTTTCGTGACTACTCACATTATCAAGGAACTATGAAAGTGAAGCATCCAAGGAAGCTATATAAGGGGTCCGGCCAGCACCTCACTATCAGATCCCACAACGGTTAAACACGTGACGCGCGGCGAGCCAACTTGGATAGGTCCTTTACACAACTCACCCCCAAGCTATTTATTTGTCCAGTGTATTATTAAATTCTTCCCAAATTCTATTAATTATAAATGGATCTAATTTATATAAACCAAAGGAAATATTCATATTATTGTCAAAACTGCTTTTTATGAAACAAGATTCAATTATATTCCTGTCGACCATGGACTTGCTTGATACTGCTTTCTCAACTTTTTGAAAATCAATTGGATGGTTAAAATCTCTTACATGAATAAATAGAGCATTGGAATCTTGTCCAGTTCTAATGCTATATTTATGTTGTTTTAATCTTAGTTCGAGATTTTTACCAGTTTGACCGTAATAAACTTTATCGTAAATTTTACAAGGAATCTTATAGACACATCCATCAGCATTTTGGGGGGAATTCTTTATCAAAAGTTTTTTTTACTGTATCAAGATTTTTGAATACAACTTTAATATTAAAAGTCTTAAGAAGAGAAGGCATATCAACCAAGTTTTCATGGTAAGGGAGAACCAACATATTTTTAGTTGAATAAGGCTGGTTGCCCCTTTTTGGATTATAAAAAGTGTTTCTAGCAACTTTAAAAGATTTATCAATTACATTTCTTGGGTATTTTAAATCATTACCTATTTCATAAATTTTGGATATTTCCTCATCTATGAACTCAGGACTACAAATTCGTAAAGCTCTCAAAAACATTGATGAGAAAACAGACAGTTTGACTCTATCTTGATGCGAGGAATAATAGTGGACATAGGAACAGTTATTTGTAGGTTTTCTGTAAATTTTAAATTTGAATTCATTATTACCCTTAATAATTAAAACATCTAGAAAAGGCAATGAGTTATTTTCTTCAAACTCAACAGTAAAGTTTATAGAATGGGCTAAGCTATTTAATTTTCCAAGAAAATGGTGTATATCTACATTTTTGGGCATAAGACACAAAATATCATCAACATATCTGAACCATTTAGCTCTATTAGGGAGGATTGTGTTAAGCAACCTTGTTTCAAAAAATTCCATGTATAGGTTACTAAGAACAGGTGAAAGAGGATTTCCCATTGCCATACCAAACTTCTGTGCGTAAAACTTATCATTAAATACAAATTTTGCATCAACAATGATAGTTCTTACTATCATTAAACTTATTAAACTTTGCATTGTTGATGCAAAATTTGTATTTAATGATAAGTTTTACACTCAGAAGTTTGGTATGGCAATGGGAAATCCTCTTTCACCTGTTCTTAGTAACCTATACATGGAATTTTTTGAAACAAGGTTGCTTAACACAATCCTCCCTAATAGAGCTAAATGGTTCAGATATGTTGATGATATTTTGTGTCTTATGCCCAAAAATGTAGATATACACCATTTTCTTGGAAAATTAAATAGCTTAGCCCATTCTATAAACTTTACTGTTGAGTTTGAAGAAAATAACTCATTGCCTTTTCTAGATGTTTTAATTATTAAGGGTAATAATGAATTCAAATTTAAAATTTACAGAAAACCTACAAATAACTGTTCCTATGTCCACTATTATTCCTCGCATCAAGATAGAGTCAAACTGTCTGTTTTCTCATCAATGTTTTTGAGAGCTTTACGAATTTGTAGTCCTGAGTTTATAGATGAGGAAATATCCAAAATTTATGAAATAGGTAATGATTTAAAATACCCAAGAAATGTAATTGATAAATCTTTTAAAGTTGCTAGAAACACTTTTTATAATCCAAAAAGGGGCAACCAGCCTTATTCAACTAAAAATATGTTGGTTCTCCCTTACCATGAAAACTTGGTTGATATGCTTTCTCTTCTTAAGACTTTTAATATTAAAGTTGTATTCAAAAATCTTGATACAGTAAAAAAAAACTTTTGATAAAGAATTCCCCCCAAAATGCTGATGGATGTGTCTATAAGATTCCTTGTAAAATTTGCGATAAAGTTTATTACGGTCAAACTGGTAAAAATCTCGAACTAAGATTAAAACAACATAAATATAGCATTAGAACTGGACAAGATTCCAATGCTCTATTTATTCATGTAAGAGATTTTAACCATCCAATTGATTTTCAAAAAGTTGAGAAAGTAGTATCAAGCAAGTCCATGGTCGACAGGAATATAATTGAATCTTGTTTCATAAAAAGCAGTTTTGACAATAATATGAATATTTCCTTTGGTTTATATAAATTAGATTCATTTATAATTAATAGAATTTGGGAAGAATTTAATAATACACTGGACAAATAAATAGCTTGGGGGTGAGTTGTGCAAAGGACCTATCCAAGTTGGCTCGCCGCGCGTCACGTGTTTAACCGTTGTGGGATCTGATAGTGAGGTGCTGGCCGGACCCCTTATATAGCTTCCTTGGATGCTTCACTTTCATAGTTCCTTGATAATGTGAGTAGTCACGAAAGCGCTTGGAATTTCTCTTTTCTTTCAGAGTGGTTGTTTTGCATATATATGTATATGTATGTATATATGTATATATATATATATATATATATATATATATATATATATATATATATATATATATATACAAATCTCTCATCAATTATATGATTAACCTAGTCTTTCATTGATCCATCTGCTGACACATCCACTACCAAATATCTGAATACATTCACTTCCTCCATACTCTCTCCCTCCTATCTGATATCCAATGTTTCGTTACCTAAAGTTTTAGTTATCCTCATCACATTACTCTTTAATATGTTCACTTAATTTCCTTCTTTTACATACCCTACCAAACTCGTCCACCAGCCTCTGCAACTTCTCTTCAGGATCTCCCATAAGCACAGTGTTATCAGCAAAAAGCTACTATGACAACTTCCACTTTGTGTTAGATTCTTTATTTTTGAATCCCACACCTCTTGCCAACACCCGAGTATTCATGTCTCTTAAAATCCCATCTATAATTATATTGAAGAACTATGGTGACATCACACATCCTTGTCTAAGACTCTTACTTTAACCTGAGCCTCACTATCCCCGTGAAAGTTCTTCACTGTTTTCAGGAGCCTACCTCCAATTCCATACCTTTGCAACATCTGCCACAGTGCCCCCCTGTCTGCCTATCATATGCCTTTTCCAAATCCATAAATGCAGCAAACACCTCTTGACACTTTTCTAAATACTGTTCACCTATATATTTCACTGTAAACACTTGGCATACACACTCCCTACCCTTCATAAAGCCTCCTTGTTCATCTACGATCCTGCTCTCCATCTTAGTTTTAATTTTTCAATAATAATCCTACCATACATTTTACCAGGTATACTCCCAATAATTTTTACATTTGCCTTTATACAAAGGAACTATGCATGTTTTCTGCCAATTCCTAGGTACCTTAGCTTCTTCCACATATTTATTAAATAAAATAGTTTACCACTCCAAAAATACATCCCCACCTAGTTTTAATATTTCTGTCTTAATCCCATCAGTTCCAGCATCTTTACCCTCTTTCATTCTTCCCACTGACTCACGTACCTCTCCCACACTCACGTGTGATCCTTCCTCACTCCTAGAAGATGTTGTAATTGTCCCCAGGTTTGTCCCTGGAGTCCCCAGGTTTGTCAGTGGGGTTCCCAGGTTTGTCAGCGGGGTTCCGAGGTTTGTCAGTGGGGTTCCCAGGTTTGTCAGTGGAGTCCCCAGGTTTGTCAGTCGAGTCCCCAGGTTTGTCAGTCGAGTCCCCAGGTTTGTCAGTGGAGTCCCCAGGTTTGTCAGTGGAGTCCCCAGGTTTGTCAGTGGAGTCCCCAGGTTTGTCAGCGGAGTGGCCAGGTTTGTCAGCGGAGTCTCAAGGTTTGTCAGTGGAGTGGCCAGGTTTGTCAGTGGAATGGCCAGGTTTGTCAGCGGAGTGAACAGGTTTGTCAGCGGAGTGGCCAGGTTTGTCAGCGGAGTCCTCCAGGTTTGTCAGCGGAGTCCCTAGGTTTGTCAGTGGAATCCCCAGGTTTGTCAGCGGAGTGGCCATGTTTGTGAGCGGAGTGGCCAGGTTTGTCAGAGGAGTCCTCCAGGTTTGTCAGTGGGGTCCCCAGGTTTATCAGCGGAGTGGACAGGTTTGTCACCGGAGTGGCCAGGTTTGGCAGCGGAGTCCCCAGGTTTGTCAGCGGAGTGGCCAGATTTGTCACCGGAGTGGCCAGGTTTGTCACCGGAGTAGCCAGGTTTGTCAGCGGAGAGGCCAGGTTTGTCAGAGAGTGGCCAGGTTTGTCAGCGGAGTGGACAGGTTCCTCAGCGGAGTGGCCAGGTTTGGCAGCGGAGTGGCCAGGTTTGTCAGCAGAGTGGCCAAGTTTGTCAGTGGGAGTGGCCAGGTTTGTCAGTGGAGTGGCCAGGTTTGTCAGCGGAGTGGCCAAGTTTGTCAGTGGAGTGGCCAGTTTGTGAGCGGAGTCCGCAGGTTTGTGAGCGGAGTCCGCAGGTTTGTGAGGGGAGTCCTCAGGTTTGTGAGCGGAGTCCGCAGGTTTGTGAGCGGAGTCCGCAGGTTTGTGAGCGGAGTCCGCAGGTTTGGCAGCGGAGTCCCCAGGTTTGGCAGCGGAGTCCCCAGGTTTGGCAGCGGAGTCCCCAGGTTTGGCAGCGGAGTCCCCAGGTTTGGCAGCGGAGTCCCCAGGTTTGTGAGCGGAGTCCGCAGGTTTGTGAGCGGAGTCCGCAGGTTTGTGAGCGGAGTCCGCAGGTTTGTGAGCGGAGTCCCCAGGTTTGTGAGCGGAGTCCCCAGGTTTGTGAGCGGAGTCCCCAGGTTTGGCAGCGGAGTCCCCAGGTTTGGCAGCGGAGTCCCCAGGTTTGGCAGCGGAGTCCCCTGGTTTGGCAGCGGAGTCCCCAGGTTTGGCATAGGAGTCCCCAGGTTTGGCAGCGGAGTCCCCAGGTTTGGCAGCGGAGTCCCCAGGTTTGGCAGCGGAGTCTTCAGGTTTGGCAGCGGAGTCCCCAGGTTTGGCAGCGGAGTCCCCAGGTTTGGCAGCGGAGTCCCCAGGTTTGGCAGCGGAGTCCCCAGGTTTGGCAGGGGAGTCCCCAGGTTTGGCAGCGGAGTCCCCAGGTTTGGCAGCGGAGTCCCCAGGTTTGGCAGCGGAGTCCCCAGGTTTGGCAGCGGAGTCCCCAGGTTTGGCAGCGGAGTCCCCAGGTTTGGCAGCGGAGTCCCCAGGTTTGGCAGCGGAGTCCCCAGGTTTGGCAGCGGAGTCCCCAGGTTTGGCAGCGGAGTCCCCAGGTTTGGCAGCGGAGTCCCCAGGTTTGGCATAGGAGTCCCCAGGTTTGGCAGCGGAGTCCCCAGGTTTGGCAGCGGAGTCCCCAGGTTTAACAGCGGAGTCCCCAGGTTTGGCAGCGGAGTCCCCAGGTTTAACAGCGGAGTCCCCAGGTTTGGCAGCGGAGTCCCCAGGTTTGGCAGCGGAGTCCCCAGGTTTGGCAGCGGAGTCCCCAGGTTTTGCAGCGGAGTCCCCAGGTTTTGCAGCGGAGTCCCCAGGTTTGGGAGCGGAGTCCCCAGGTTTGGCAGCGGAGTCCCCAGGTTTGGCAGAGGAGTCCCCAAGTTTGGCAGCGGAGTCCCCAGGTTTGGCAGAGGAGTCCCCAGGTTTGGCAGCGGAGTCCCCAGGTTTGGCAGTGGAGTCCCCAGGTTTGGCAGCAGAGTCCCCAGGTTTGGCAGCGGAGTCCCCAGGTTTGGCAGGGGAGTCCCCAGGTTTGGCAGGGGAGTCCCCAGGTTTGGCAGGGGAGTTCCCAGGTTTGGCAGGGGAGTCCCCAGGTTTGGCAGGGGAGTCCCCAGGTTTGGCAGGGGAGTCCCCAGGTTTGGCAGGGGAGTCCCCAGGTTTGGCAGCGGAGTCCCCAGGTTTGGCAGGGGAGTCCCCAGGTTTGGCAGGGGAGTCCCCAGGTTTGGCAGGGGAGTCCCCAGGTTTGGCAGGGGAGTCCCCAGGTTTGGCAGGGGAGTCCCCAGCTTTGGCAGGGGAGTCCCCAGTTTGGCAGCGGAGTCCCCAGCTTTGGCAGCGGAGTCCCCAGGTTTGGCAGCGGAGTCCCCAGGTTTGGCAGCGGAGTCCCCAGGTTTGGCAGCGGAGTCCCCAGGTTTGGCAGGGGAGTCCCCAGGTTTGGCAGGGGAGTCCCCAGGTTTGGCAGGGGAGTCCCCAGGTTTGGCAGGGGAGTCCCCAGGTTTGGCAGGGGAGTCCCCAGGTTTGGCAGGGGAGTCCCCAGGTTTGGCAGGGGAGTCCCCAGGTTTGGCAGGGGAGTCCCCAGGTTTGGCAGCGGAGTCCCCAGGTTTGGCAGCGGAGTCCCCAGGTTTGGCAGGGGAGTCCCCAGGTTTGGCAGCGGAGTCCCCAGGTTTTGCAGCGGAGTCCCCAGGTTTTGCAGCGGAGTCCCCAGGTTTTGCAGCGGAGTCCCCAGGTTTTGCAGCGGAGTCCCCAGGTTTGGGAGCGGAGTCCCCAGGTTTGGGAGCGGAGTCCCCAGGTTTGGGAGCGGAGTCCCCAGGTTTGGGAGCGGAGTCCCCAGGTTTGGGAGCGGAGTCCCCAGGTTTGGGAGCGGAGTCCCCAGGTTTGGGAGCGGAGTCCCCAGGTTTGGGAGCGGAGTCCCCAGGTTTGGGAGCGGAGTCCCCAGGTTTGGGAGCGGAGTCCCCAGGTTTGGGAGCGGAGTCCCCAGGTTTGGGAGCGGAGTCCCCAGGTTTGGGAGCGGAGTCCCCAGGTTTGGGAGCGGAGTCCCCAGGTTTGGCAGCGGAGTCCCCAGGTTTGGCAGCGGAGTCCCCAGGTTTGGCAGCGGAGTCCCCAGGTTTGGCAGCGGAGTCCCCAGGTTTGGCAGCGGAGTCCCCAGGTTTGGCAGGGGAGTCCCAAGGTTTGGCAGCGGAGTCCCCAGGTTTGGCAGGGGAGTTCCCAGGTTTGGCAGGGGAGTTCCCAGGTTTGGCAGGGGAGTTCCCAGGTTTGGCAGCGGAGTCCCCAGGTTTGGCAGGGGAGTCCCCAGGTTTGGCAGCAGAGTCCCCAGGTTTGGCAGGGGAGTCCCCAGGTTTGGCAGGGGAGTCTCCAGGTTTGGCAGGGGAGTCCCCAGGTTTGGCAGGGGAGTCCCCAGGTTTGGCAGGGGAGTCCCCAGGTTTGGCAGCGGAGTCCCCAGGTTTGGCAGGGGAGTCCCCAGGTTTGGCAGGGAAGTCCCCAGGTTTGGCAGGGGAGTCCCCAGGTTTGGCAGGGGAGTCCCCAGGTTTGGCAGGGGAGTCCCCAGGTTTGGCAGGGGAGTCCCCAGGTTTGGCAGGGGAGTCCCCTGGTTTGGCAGGGGAGTCCCCAGGTTTGGCAGGGGAGTCCCCAGGTTTGGCAGGGGAGTCCCCAGGTTTGGCAGGGGAGTCCCCAGGTTTGGCTGGGGAGTCCCCAGGTTTGGCAGGGGAGTCCCCAGGTTTGGCAGCGGAGTCCCCAGGTTTGGCAGCGGAGTCCCCAGGTTTGGCAGCGGAGTCCCCAGGTTTGGCAGCGGAGTCCCCAGGTTTGGCAGGGGAGTCCCCAGGTTTGGCAGGGGAGTCCCCAGGTTTGGCAGGGGAGTCCCCAGGTTTGGCAGGGGAGTCCCCAGGTTTGGCAGGGGAGTCCCCAGCTTTGGCAGGGGAGTCCCCAGGTTTGGCAGCGGAGTCCCCAGGTTTGGCAGCGGAGTCCCCAGGTTTGGCAGCGGAGTCCCCAGGTTTGTGAGCGGAGTCCCCAGGTTTGTGAGCGGAGTCCCCAGGTTTGTGAGCGGAGTCCCCAGGTTTGTGAGCGGAGTCCCCAGGTTTGTGAGCGGAGTCCCCAGGTTTGTGAGCGGAGTCCCCAGGTTTGTGAGCGGAGTCCCCAGGTTTGTGAGCGGAGTCCCCAGGTTTGTGAGCGGAGTCCCCAGGTTTGTGAGCGGAGTCCCCAGGTTTGTGAGCGGAGTCCCCAGGTTTGGCAGCGGAGTCCCCAGGTTTGGCAGCGGAGTCCCCAGGTTTGGCAGCGGAGTCCCCAGGTTTGGCAGCGGAGTCCCCAGGTTTGGCAGCGGAGTCCCCAGGTTTGGCAGCGGAGTCCCCAGGTTTGGCAGCGGAGTCCCCAGGTTTGGCAGCGGAGTCCCCAGGTTTGGCAGCGGAGTCCCCAGGTTTGGCAGCGGAGTCCCCAGGTTTGGCAGCGGAGTCCCCAGGTTTGGCAGCGGAGTCCCCAGGTTTGGCAGCGGTGTCCCCAGGTTTGGCAGCGGAGTGCCCAGGTTTGGCAGCGGAGTGCCCAGGTTTGGCAGCGGAGTGCCCAGGTTTGGCAGGGGAGTCCCCAGGTTTGGCAGGGGAGTCCCCAGGTTTGGCAGCGGAGTCCCCAGGTTTGGCAGCGGAGTCCCCAGGTTTGGCAGCGGAGTCCCCAGGTTTGGCAGCGGAGTCCCCAGGTTTGGCAGCGGAGTCCCCAGGTTTGGCAGGGGAGTCCCCAGGTTTGGCAGCGGAGTCCCCAGGTTTGGCAGCGGAGTCCCCAGGTTTGGCAGCGGAGTCCCCAGGTTTGGCAGCGGAGTCCCCAGGTTTGGCAGCGGAGTCCCCAGGTTTGTGAGCGGAGTCCGCAGGTTTGTGAGCGGAGTCCGCAGGTTTGTGAGCGGAGTCCCCAGGTTTGGCAGCGGAGTCCCCAGGTTTGGCAGCGGAGTCCCCTGCTTTGGCAGCGGAGTCCCCAGGTTTGGCAGCGGAGTCTTCAGGTTTGGCAGCGGAGTCCCCAGGTTTGGCAGCGGAGTCCCCAGGTTTGGCAGCGGAGTCCCCAGGTTTGGCAGCGGAGTCCCCAGGTTTGGCAGCGGAGTCCCCAGGTTTGGCAGCGGAGTCCCCAGGTTTGGCAGCGGAGTCCCCAGGTTTGGCAGCGGAGTCCCCAGGTTTGGCAGCGGAGTCCCCAGGTTTGGCAGCGGAGTCCCCAGGTTTGGCAGCGGAGTCCCCAGGTTTGGGAGCGGAGTCCCCAGGTTTGGGAGCGGAGTCCCCAGGTTTGGGAGCGGAGTCCCCAGGTTTGGCAGCGGAGTCCCCAGGTTTGGCAGCGGAGTCCCCAGGTTTGGCAGCGGAGTCCCCAGGTTTGGCAGAGGAGTCCCCAGGTTTGGCAGCGGAGTCCCCAGGTTTGGCAGCGGAGTCCCCAGGTTTGGCAGCGGAGTCCCCAGGTTTGGCAGCGGAGTCCCCAGGTTTGGCAGGGGAGTCCCCAGGTTTGGCAGAGGAGTCCCCTGGTTTGGCAGTGGAGTCCCCAGGTTTGGCAGAGGAGTCCCGAGGTTTGGCAGCGGAGTCCCCAGGTTTGGCAGCGGAGTCCCCAGGTTTGGCAGCGGAGTCCCCAGGTTTGGCAGGGGAGTCCCCAGGTTTGGCAGGGGAGTCCCCAGGTTTGGCAGGGGAGTCCCCAGGTTTGGCAGCGGAGTCCCCAGGTTTGGCAGGGGAGTCCCCAGGTTTGGCAGGGGAGTCCCCAGGTTTGGCAGGGGAGTCCCCAGGTTTGACAGGGGAGTCCCCAGGTTTGACAGGGGAGTCCCCAGGTTTGGCAGGGGAGTCCCCAGGTTTGGCAGGGGAGTCCCCAGGTTTTGCAGGGGAGTCCCCAGGTTTGGCAGGGGAGTCCCCAGGTTTGGCAGGGGAGTCCCCAGGTTTGGCAGGGGAGTCCCCAGGTTTGGCAGCGGAGTCCCCAGGTTTGGCAGGGGAGTCCCCAGGTTTGGCAGCGGAGTTCACAAGTTCCACGAGTAGTTTACCAAATTAGGGAGAAATATGTATTTCATTGTTTTTTTTTTTACTTAAAAAAATATTTCATGTGTTTATAATATAATTTTTTATTGCTTTATATAAATCAACTTTAACCTATCCTTACCTAACTTATCCTCAACCAATTACTTTTTTCTATTTTTTTTTTGTTTCCTACCCTAAGTTACCCTAAGATAAAATAAAGAATTTTCTGATTGCCATACAAGCTGACAGCTGTTCCTCTGTCTGCTAATCTTTCGTTATAGTAATAGTAACTGCTCATCAGTAATTACTTACCGTTTATAAAATAAGATTTTCTGGCATAAAACACTTACAGTTACATTTGAAAAGATGTCGGGATGCATTCAGTTTCTTACACAATACAAAAGTAACCCGCACATAGGAGAGAGAAGTTCAGACAACATTCCGGTCCGACATGGACCATTTACAAAGTCACACTAACAGAAAAAGAGAGAAGGAGGGAGTATATATAGGCCAGCAGACAGGGACGGGACAAGAGAGGTAGTAGGAAAAGAAGAAGAGGATGTAGTAGCCGGACCGAAACGTCGTCGTAAGTTCCCCTCTCCTATGTGCGTGTTATTTGTATATTGTTCCAGTCACGGTAGTGTGCCTTTTGTTATTTATTTGTGCCTCTTTGCTCTTCAGCTAATTAGCAGACTTTCGCCGAAAGCTGACTGTTGTGACTGGCATCCTTAGGAATTGGTGGAGTAGTATAACTTAGGGTCCGGTCAGATTGGAGGTGAACTAATGTAAGATAACAATTGTTAGGCTGTAAATTCAACGTTATGTAAGTCCTGGTTCTAAAACCTCACTCCCCGTCATTCATCATTGTCCACTATACCTCATTCATATTGTATCATTATTGGTTGTCCGTGCGTGTGTCCGTGTACGTGAGGTGAGGACATCCTCTCGTTTTATGTCCAATGAAATTCTAATCATCGTCCAACTTTCCCTTTAAACCCAGATGTTCGACAATACGTTCCGTTGCTTAAGATTTCTGAGACGCTGCTGTTGCCTGAGACTCCTGAGACGCTGTTGTTGCCTGAGATTCCTGAGACACTGTTGTTGCCTGAGATTCCTGAGACGCTGTTGTTGCCCGAGATTCCTGAGACGCTGTTGTTGCCTGAAATTCCTGAGACGCTGTTGTTGCCTGAGATTCCTGAGACGCTGTTGTTGCCTGAGATTCCTGAGACGCTGTTGTTGCCTGAGATTCCTGAGACGCTGTTGTTGCCTGAGATTCCTGAGACGCTGTTGTTGCCCGAGATTCCTGAGACGCTGTTGTTGCCTGAAATTCCAGAGACGCTGTTGTTGCCTGAGATTCCTGAGACGCTGTTGTTGCCTGAGATTCCTGAGACGCTGTAATACTATACATTTCTTTCATCCCTCTGCCTTGCAAAGGTGAAACTCACTCTCCTCTCATTTATATTTGACCGCAGTGAAGGGTTCTTAATCCAAGGAGCCTTTAGCTATTTCCCCTCCCTTTCCTCTGTTCAAACCTGATTTAACAGAGGAAGGGTAATATAGAGGGCTATGTAACTCTTATGATGATAACTAGGTCATAAAACAATATAACACAGAATCATTATTTTTTTTAACACATCAGCCGTCTCCCACCAAGGTAGGGTGACCCGAAAAGGAAAAGCTTTCATCATCAATCACTCCATCACTGTCTTGCCAGAGCGCGCTTACACTACAGTTATAAAACAGCAACACACCCCTCCTTCAGAGTGCAGACATCTCCAGGACCCAAGTCCGGCCTGCCGGTTTCCCTGACTCCCTTCATAAATGTTATCTTGCTCACACTCCAACAGCACGTCAAGTCCTAAAAACCATCTGTCTCCATTTGCTCCTATCTAACACGCTCACTTGCTTGCTGGAAGTCAAAGTCCCTCACACAAAACTTCCTTTACTCCCCCCCCCCCTTTAACCTTTCCTAGACCGACCCCTACCCCGCCTTCCCTCCACTATAGATTTAAACACTCTCGAAGTCATTCTGTTTTGTTAAATCCTCTCTACATGTCCGAACCACCTCAACAACCTCTCCTCAGCCCTCTGGATAATAGTTTCGGTAATCCCGCAAATCCTCTTAATTTCCAAACTACGAATTCTCTACATTACATTCACACCACACATTGCTCTCGGACGTGACATCTCCACATCGTCTCTGCATAATGCAGCAATATTTTTCGAAGAAGACTTTGTCGGGATTAATAATACCGGAGGATTAATAATCCAGGAAAACCCAAGATAGCCAGTCAGTGTGGCTTGATACTGTTTTGATATTTAGGTTGTCTTTCTTGGATGTATTCCACAACTGCCAATAACACCTTGGTATATGTTTTCTACTAAGGTGTTAGGAAATGTGCCCATAAGTCTTGCTTCGCCATGGGACTGAAACAGGTTCTCTGGATTGTGAACCGATCATCCCTATTATGTAGAGTGTCCCGAGGATGTTATTGTTTCTTGCTATAGTCGTATACAGTACCGAGGATCTCAGTGTATGTTGTTACAGTCATATATATAGCACCGGGGATCTCAGTGTATGTTGTTACAGTCATGTATAGTACCGAGGATCTCAATATATGTTGTTATAGTCGTATATAGTACCAAGAATCTCACTGTATATTGTTATAATCATATATAATACCGAGGATCTCAGTGTATGTTGTTACAGTTGTCTACTTTTTTGCAGCCTCTATTCCCTATTCTTCCCTCTTAATCTGTATTAAAAAAAGGAGAATTAGCGATGGCCCTTGGCATAATTTTGGGCGGGGCTAGAGTGAAGTACAGCTCATCGCACCGAGGCACACACGACCCTTGAGCTTACCACTGCAGAAAAAATCATTCATCGCATTTAACTTTTATTAATAACTCTTTTCCAGGATGTTTGCTATGTGAGGAGAGAAAATTCTCCTTCTATAGATTATTCAGGTTATGTAAGTTTCTGCTTGAGGATGAAAAGAGGAGGGGGTAGGAGGGAGGAGGAAAACACGTTGAGAATGAGGGGTGGGGTAGAGGGGAGGAGATGGGGTATTGTGGGACGAGGAGTAACTGGCGTATTCCTTTTTGTACTAATCGAAACTGGGTACCTCTACACTGTGCTGTTACCTTATTTCATATGATATTTACATATAAGGAACAAACGCTAGATGTGTTTCGCTGTTATATTTCTTTATACAAAAAGAGTTTCAAATATCAAGGAATGAAATCGGTCAGCCTGATCTTCGAGACTTCAGATTGGCGATGAGAGTATCGTAAATTATTGCACTTAGCATTCGGTTGCTAATTATCGCTTGGGAATTAGCCACTCTCAGGATGGCTCGTCCCACACGCAGGGAAAATAGAATTCATGAACTACGATGTCAGCATTTTCTGGCATGACAGCGACTGAATGATAGTGAATGTGTTTGCCTTTTTACGTGTCACCCTTCGTTGGTGGGAGACGACCGGTGTATTAAAAAAGGCTTTTCTTAACGACTACTACAAGGCTGAACTCGGGCATTTTTATAATATATTCAGCTTATGTAAACAGTGGAGCAAGAATTGTTTGTAGATATATTTATTTTAGGAAACATTACCAATAACAGTACATTTATTATAGATGCGTAGATTATGTGAGCCAATCTAAGCTCAGTCTGAGTTTTGTCACGCGCATGGTCAAACGCAAACAAAGACGCATATCTACCGATGGCAGAGTAATGCTCAATTACCTTAGGTTACGTTATATCTAGTTGGCTAGGTAGGTTTCATTAAGTTAGGTTACTTTCTTTACTATACTCACGACAAATTAATACATATCCTTAATATAAAACGAATTAATATTCTGCAATTCAAAATATAATTAATGGCCAAAGTCCTCGGAGGAGCAGTCGCTGATTATTACCAAAAAAAAAAAATATTTATCGGAGAGTGAGAATTAAAAACAAAAAAATAAATATAAAAAATACTAACATACATTTAAATACCAATAAATATATAAAAAATAGATAATGTAAACTTAAATGACAAGATTCGGTTCACACTAGCTAGAAAATCTTGAAACAATTATTAGTTCATTCATACTAAGCAACAAGTATCAAATCTAAGCTTACCCAAGATAAGTTAGGTAAGATAAACAAGCTTTATATTGCGTTAAATTAACATTGGCAGGCTAGGTCGCAAAAGCTAGTTTAGGTCAGAATAAAACGCAGTACACCACGCTTCCACACAGACACATGTACAAGTATTTATCACTGCAGAAGAAAAACATTTACAGGGCTGCTTGGTCCACTTAACTAGTTATGGCTATAAAACTTGGCAGTCGCAGTCGATGTATTCAAATACACACACACTCACACACACACACACACACACACACACACACACACACACACACACACACACACACACACACACACACACACACACACACACACGACGGGAGTAATAGTATCGTATAGTGCTCGTGAATCTTTAGTGGTTTTTGGCCCACCTAGGTATTAGAAGTATCACGACAGCTGTCAGTGTCAATGATCAACCTGAGTAGTGATTAACAAGCTGCCCTAAATCAGAAAAGGGAATTTGAAAGTGGAATCAGTGCCAAGAAAGAGAGGCTGGAGGCCATGTGTCGGGTGTAGGTGGTGTTGCCACAAGCCAGTAACTCCAAATTCAAACAGAACGAGTGTGATGTAAACCAATAAGATAAGAGATAAATGAGGATAGATGGCGTAGTGAATAATAAAACAATCATAAAGTGAGGGGAATAACGATAGGGCAGTAAGTGAGGGGAAAGAAAAGGAAAAATCGAATGGAATATATCCAGTTTTTCTCGAAACAAGTGTGGAAAATAAGGTTTTAAAGTGTTCACCTGATACATAGTGTAAACGAGTAATATGAATAGAATAATTGAAGAGACGAAACTGAGGAGGAACCAGTGACGTTACAACGAGAATCATCGTACAGCCACAACATCCGGGATCCAGACAACACCTCTGCCAGGCGTGATGCACAAATCACCTATGTTGTGGTAACATGTCGCATGTTGAGTGATCTGAGTTCGACCCTGCAATGCTGGTAGCTGGAGGTCACAAACCCTGCTCTGGCGTGATTATCATACATAGAGCACTTAACATTTAGCAAGGAAGATAAATTCAGTAGTATAGTTTTGGGTCACACACACTAGTGAAGGCACCTGCAGGAGTAACAACAGGACGAGGAGAGTTATAGAATTGACAGAGTAATTTTAAGCACACAAAGACAGTGTGTACATAGTGCACAGTGTGAAAGAAGTGATTTGGTACATGTGAAAGGTACATACGAAGGGACTCATAAACACATACATATACATGCACACACGCATAACGGCACACACATGCGTGTATGCACTAACTTACACAGTCTTCTGACCGTTAGTGCCTCCTCTATCCCCCTCCGTCCTCTTCCTCCTCCTCCAACACTCTCCATCCTCTTCCTCCTCCTCGAACCCCCTCCCTCCTACTCCTCTTTCACACCCTCCCTCCTCTTCCTCCTCTTCCACCCCCTCCCTCCTCTTCTTCCTCCTCCTCCACACCCTCCCTCCTCTTCTTCCTCCTCCTCCACACCCTCCCTCTTCCTCATCCTCCTCTACTTTGTCCTCCTTTCCCTCCTCCTCTTCCTGCTCCTCCTCCTCACTCCTTTTGCTCCTCCTCCTCCCCTTCCTCATCGTTCTCTCCCTCCATTTCCTCCTCTTCTACCTCCTCCTCCTTCCCCCTCTCTCCCCTTCCTTGCCTTTCCCTGTTCTTCTTTTCCCCTCTCTCGCTCCTTTTTCTCCCACTCCCTTCCCCCCATTCCCCCCTCTCTCATTTTTCCCTCCTCCCTCCCTTCCCCCTCTACCCCCACCTCTCACTTTCCACCTCTCTATCACTCTGTCTCCCTACCTCTCTCTCCCTCTTACAACGTACCCACCTCCCACACACATACAGACAGGCACACATGCGTAATGCACACACACGTCCACGTATGACTCAAACTCAAGACTAATGCTCACACAAGCACACACGTACACACACACACTCACATTTATGCACACACACCAAATGACATGTGAATAGAGAGAATTACCTGACTGTCTTCTCTCTCTCTCTCCACAAAGAAATAGGTGAGGACATGACTGAAATGGTAAATTTTCAGAGAATAGAGGGGTACTTGAAGGGGAGAAACCAGTTGGTCAAGCTGATTTTCAAGACAGAAACGGTACAAAACAGGATCCTGTAAGAGAAATGGCTGCAGGAATCGTCGACATACAGAAGGGTGTTCCTAGACCGAGACAGTACAAAACAAAACGACAGCAGCTACGGGAGAGGACATAGAAGCGTAAGGGGCTAGGAGGAGAGACAAGGACAGAAAAAGCAGAGGACAAAAAGTGCAGGGAAGAGTAAGAAGTGCAGGCACACACAAACCACCCCTAGAACCCCACAAACAAACACGCTATCCCAACACAAGCCACAATCCATACATACAGCCCCTCCCACACTACACTGTAGAATCCCACAGCACACTGCCAAGTCCCCCACCCTCACAGACCCCAAGAACACAATAGTGGAGAGAAAACTTAAGGTATGGTACACCAACACTGATGGGATAACTTATTAAGTGGGAGGAGTGGCACAAAAGAGTCAGAGTCATCACCGGACATCATAGCTCTCACAGAAATCAAGCTCAAAGGAATGATAACACATTCCAACTTTCCAATTGGATATCAGATCCTGAGGAAAGACAGAGGGATCAGAAGGGGTGGAGAAGTGGCATTGTTCATCAAAAACCACTGGGAGTTTGGCGAGCTGGAAAGAGGAGATAGAGGAGAAGCAAGATAGTACATAATCGGAACACTCCAGTCTGGAGGTCCCAAGGTGGTAATTGCAGTGATGTATAACCCACCACAGAACAGCGGGAGACCAAGGCAAGGGTATGATGAGAGTAATAGAGCAATGGTTGACACACTGACTGAAGTGGCCAGAAGGGCTCATGCAAGCAGGGCAAAGCTGGGCAAAGTTGCTGATTATAGGTGACTTCAACCACAAAGAAATCAACTTTGAAAACCTGGAGCCACATGGGGGCCCAGAAACGTTGAGGGCTAAAATGATGGAGGTGATACTGGAAAACCTCATGCACCAACACGTAAAGGACACTACTAGAGGGAGAGGAGAGAATGAACCAGTGAGACTAGACCTAATATTCACCTTGGGTAGTGCAGATATTGAGGACATCACATAAGAAAGACCGCTCGGGGCCAGTGATCACGTCGTTATGAGCTTCGAATACATAGTAGAGTTACAAGTGGAGAGGGAAGCAGGAAGGGCAGGACAAATGTAGCCGAACTACAAGAGAGGGGACTACACAGGCATAAAGAATTTCCTGCACTGGGTTCAGTGGGACAGAGAACTGGCAAGAAAGTCAGTAAACGAGATAATGGAATATGTGACAACAATATGCAAGGAAGCTGAGGAGAGGTTTGTACCCAAGAGTAACAGAAATAGCGAAAAGGCCAGGTTGAGTCCTTGGTTCACTCAAAGGTGGAGAGAGGCCAAAAGCAAGTGTGCTAGAGATTGGAAGAAGTATAAAAGACAAAGGATCCAGGAGAAAGGAAGCCCAACGATAAGAGGAAAGTGACACAGCAGCAAAAGCTAAATTTGACCCGAAGCTGTTCTACAGCAACATCAGAAGGAAAACGACAGTCAAGGACCAGGTAATCAGGCTAAGGATGGAAGGACGGGAGATCACAAAAAATGGCTGTGAAGTATGTGAGGAGGTCAACATGAGATTTAAAGAAGTGTTCACAAAGGAGACAGAAGGGAATCCAGAAAGATGGAGATATGGGTACACCTTCAAGTGTTGGACACAATACATGCAACCGAGGAAGAAGTGAATAGGCTGCTAAGCGAGCTAAATACCTCAAAGGCGATGTGGCCGGATAACATTTCTCCATGGGTCCTGGGAGAAGGAACAGAGGCGCTATGTGTGCCACTAACAACACTCTTCAACACATCTATAGAATCAGGGCGACTGCCTGAGGAATGGAAGACAAATATGGTCTCAATTTTTAGAAAAGGAGACAGACACGAAGCACTAAACTACAGACCAGTGTCACAGACATGTATAGTAAGCAAAGTCACGGTTTCAGAGACGGGAAATCCTGTGTCACAAAGCTACTGGAGTTCTATAACAGGGTGGCTGCAGTAAGACAAGAGAGAGAGGGGTGCGTAGATTACATTTTCTTCGACTGTAAGGTTGTTTGACACAGTTCCACACAAGAGACTAGTGCAAAAGCTGGAGGACCAGGCAGGGATAACAGGGAATGCACTGCAATGGATTAGGGAATACCTTTCAGGAAGACACCAGCGGGTCATGTACATGGCGAGGTGTCAGAGTGGGCGCCTGTGACGAGCGGGGTTCCACAGGGGTCAGTCCTAGGACCGGTGTTGTTTCTGGTATTTGTGAACGAAATGACGGAAGGAACAGACTCCGAAGTGTCGCTGTTTGCAGATGATGTGAAGCTGATAAGAAGAATTCAATCGGACGGGAACCAGGCAGAAATACAAAGGGATCTGCAGAGATTGCAGATCCCTTTATAAGTGCAAAGTCATGAAGATTGGGGAAGGGCAAAGAAGACCGCAGACGGACTACAGTCAAGGGGGCCAGTGACTATAAACCTCACTCAAGAAAAAGGACCTTGGGGTGAGTATAACACCAGCCACATCTCCTGAGGCGCACATCTACCAAATAACTGCTGCAGCTTACGGGCGCCTAGCAAACTTAAGAACAGCATTCCGACAGGTTAATAAGGAATCGTTCAGGACCCTGTACATTGTGTATGTTAGGGTCATATGGGGAATATGCAGCACAAGTTTGGAACTCACACCTAGCCAAGCACATAAGGAAACTAGAGAAAGTGCACTGGTTTGCGACTAGACTGGTCCCGGAGCTAAGGGGTATATCCAACGAGGAGAGGTTGAGAGAAATCTACCTAACGACACTGGAGGACAGAAGAGATAGTGAGGATACGATAACGACATACAAAATACTGAGAGGAACCGACAAGGTGGACAGAGACAGGATGTTCCAGAGATCCTCTCCAGGATACTTGTTATTTGCTGAAAAAACTTGTATTACTTTAATTAAATTCACTCAGAACACAGCCATTCACGCGCACACACACACACACACACACACACACACACACACACACACACACACACACAAACTAAGTCTTGAAGCCATGAGTGAGTCTCAACCCCTAAATTATCTACTGTGAGGATTTCGTTAATATGAAGAACCTCTGTTTACCAAGGTACAAGTTGATTAGGTACTGGAATTTGTCAGATAAACTCCATCCCCATCAAGATCAATTTTCCATCAAGATTGATAAAATCGCTGCGCTCACCAACTTGTGTCGGCACCAATATTTTCACGTTCAATGGAGAATTCTTACAACAAAAGAGTGATGCAGCATATGGAGACACTCTCATCATTTTTATCGAAATATATAACACTGAATCAAACATACTTCCCAAAATCCAACCACCAGGTGAAATGTGGTTTTGATATGTAGATTATATTTTAACTGTCTGGGATCAAACTTGGAGTGATTTCACTATATTCTTCATCACTTATCCATCCAGTACCATCCATCAAATTCAAAGTAGAATAAAGACTCATAATCAACTACATTACTGTTCTATGTATTAGTTATCAAGCACAAACATCGCCTAGAATTCACAGAAACCCCATAGGACCACCAATTATATTTATTTATTCATCATCCCCCACAAATAACAAAAAGAAAAACGCAGTTTCCTGCCTCATTGATATGCAACTCCTGGCTCCTTGGTCAGGAGGAAGAGACAATCAGAACACAATTCTTCAGCCTCGGTTACCCAGATGGGTTCATACAGGCAGAGTTAGGCAGATCCAACAAAAGATTCAAAAGAGTTAGGCAGATCCAACAAAAGATTCAAAAGAGTTAGGCAGATCCAACAAAAGATTCAAAAGAGTTAGGCAGATCCAACAAAAGATTCAAAAGAGTTAGGCAGATCCAACAAAAGATTCAAAAGAGTTAGGCAGATCCAACAAAAGATTCAAAAGAGTTAGGCAGATCCAACAAAAGATTCAAAAGAGTTAGGCAGATCCAACAAAAGATTCAAAAGAGTTAGGCAGATCCAACAAAAGATTCAAAAGAGTTAGGCAGATCCAACAAAAGATTCAAAAGAGTTAGGCAGATCCAACAAAAGATTCAAAAGAGTTAGGCAGATCCAACAAAAGATTCAAAAGAGTTAGGCAGATCCAACTAAAGATTCAAAAGAGTTAGGCAGATCCAACAAAAGATTCAAAAGAGTTAGGCAGATCCAACAAAAGATTCAAAAGAGTTAGGCAGATCCAACAAAAGATTCAAAAGAGTTAGGCAGATCCAACAAAAGATTCAAAAGAGTTAGGCAGATCCAACAAAAGATTCAAAAGAGAAAACCAAAGATAAAGGGCGGACTAAGTAGTCATATCATTCCTGATATATATAAAGATAAAGATATTTATTTTGATAAATTAGACACATGTGCAACACTTGGGTATCTTTAATGAGGAAACGTTTCAACATTCTCCTTTGTATGGACTGATGACGCCACTGTGTGGCGAAACGTTTCCACATTAAAGATACCCAAGTGTTGCACATGTGTCTAATTTATCAGCTTGTCGGTTCTCCGAACCATTCATCTACATATTTATTTTGACAATTTACATGGCTATACAGAGGAATATAATAGTTAAGTGTACATGCCAAAAGCCCCTTTATATGCAGAGCATTTCGGGCAAACTTAAAATTAACTTAAGATTAGTAATGACCATAGTTCATATGGTCATCTGTGACCATAGTTCATATGGTCATCTATGACCATAGTTCATATGGTCATAGATGAGTTACAGTAAGCACAGGAAAACTGCATATTCTATCAGGTAATGCTACATGGTTTTCATAAGTCTAGTAGAGACTTATTACACTATTAAATTGGTTAATGAAGATTACAATATTACAATATAACAATTTAAAACAATTTACACTATAATGTATTGCGGTTTAGTACTATTTAAAACAACGAAATTTGGTATTACAATGGAACAGTTTACATTGTGATGTACTGCATTGCAATCTACTATTTAAAATAATGAAAAAAATAGACATCCTAATTTCGTAGTAGTAAATGGTTGAGCATTCATCAGTGATTAGGTACGGTTTGTCTGGTTAATATTAGGTGATGAGGTAATTTCTTATTAGGGCCTTAAACTGATTTGCAGATAGGGGTCCTATAGTGTGCTCTGTCAATGAATTCCAGATCTCCGTAGAAAAGGACATTAATCAGCTCACATTTCCTTCCCCAAACAAATTAGGTAATTGTTTTTCTAAGAATCACAAAAAAACAGCTTGTACTTAACTCGGGGAGTTTACCAAATCCATGCAACAATTGTCATTTGGTGTATATAGGAAAAACTGTCCTTGACCACGGGACCCTGATAACTGTACACAAGTATACAGTGAGGTACAGGCAAGAAGTTTTGCGCTGTTTCAAGTTTTAATTTACTGTGTCGCCTAAGCAGCTAGTTAAGTATGTATCCCATGCTTACCCTGTGAGTGGCTCACTGGTTTAACATATCAAGGATTTTCACAATACAATCCCTTGGGACGGCTCCAACAACATTTACGAAATGGATAATCCATGTAAAGGAAAATCAATTGAAGCAACACTAAATGAAATATTACGTGATGTGATAAATAAATATACAGTAAAGAAATGGACAAACAAATATGAGAGTCTCGTCCCCAAAGAAGGTTGCCTCATTCATGACCCCGAAAAATGTTACCCATAAGTTGGTATACAGCACCTTGATAACCCAAGAATCTCAGCCTGTACTCACTACTCTCCTCACTGCTTTTGTATTCTCCTGAAGAGAACATCAGCAGCCGTTCGAGAGCAGTTCCATAGTATTTTCCTTTTTATTTCAGCTGGCTACAGCAAAAAAAAAAAAAAAAAATCCATTGAGCATGAAATCATCAGAGGGTGGTCAGCAGGGAGACCCACTTGCTCCATCTTTCTTCTGTATAGCAATAAGATAACTCACATCCAGTTTGCAAAGTGAGCTTAATATCTGTTACCTGGACGATGTCACTGGTAGGTACGGAGGCGTCCCTCGTACCGGACATTCCACTGGTGAAGTCACCGGGAGATGCTAAGAAGTGTCAAATCATCTCGACAAGCAAGGAAACGAACCAACCACACTTTCACCTCCGGGGACTTTAACATCGCAAAGACTTGACCTCATCATCTCGGAATCATTGTAAAGTGGTTGAATAATAAAATCTGAGCTTGCTTAGGGTTCTGCGGGTCTCCCCCCCTCCCTTGATGGTTGTGGGGAATATCCACCCCCGTTGATGATTCTAGAGGTCTTAGCTTCCTGTTGATGATTCTAAGGGCCTTAGCTCCCTATTTATTCTGGGGACATTGACCCCCTATTGATGATTCTAAGGCTCTCCTATCCCTGTAATGATGATTATTTTTATCTCCACCCTTTTTGATGGTTCTGGAACAGCGTCCCTTTTTGATGGTTCCACCAGTCACTGCTCCATGTTGATGGTTCTACTGGTCACTACCCTTGTTGATGGTTCTACGAGTCCTTGGTGGTTGATAATTTTAAGGGGTCACCTCCCCTATTGATGGTTATAGGGGTCACCGCCCCTATTGATGGTTTTAAGGGTCTCCGCCCCTTGTTCATGGTTTCTAGGGGTCATCACCCTTGTTCATGGTTCAGGGAATCATTGCTTCCTTTTGATGGTTGGGGGGGGACGGCACCGCCCATGCTCCCAACTGCTTCTTCATGATCGTGATTGTTTCCACACACACTCCGTGAACACAACACACTCGCTATTTTTTTTCATTTACTTTGACAGAGATCGTAAAATAAACATAAACTGTGTTTTATCCTCGTCATTGTATTGATATTTTATTCTGTTAGTTAAATTGTTTTCTTTAATGTCGTATAAGAGCATCCAGCTTAAAATTTCATTATTAATGTAAGGTTGACGTTGTACTGTCTTCGTTATTCCTAGATTAAATATGAGAGTGGAATAAAAGTTGGTTAATGGCGTAAACGAACAAACTGCAAAAACATAAAACTGAAGTTTAGACGACTGCTGTAAATTCAGGGTAAAAGTGAGACTATCTTCGTCTAAACTGTAGACAGGAACATACAGAACCTGCATCATTTTTCTTTTTCTTAAAAAACTGGCTAGTACTATAATATAACCCATTCTGCAAATTAAAAGTACTTTTTTCACATGCTTTACAATGCGTCAATTTCTTGTATGGTCTAAACTGAAACTATAATTGCAAATAAATTATAATAAAATAATTTGATCTGATTGTCTTAATGTTACAACAAAATCACATTAACAGGAGGCATAATTTATTCTGTCCTCATATCCTAGTAGATTAAGCAGGATTTACTTTCAATCTATGTTTATTTTCTGTAACGAAGTTCCTCAACCAACTTCTTCCCGGTTTCTTCTCCAGTTCGATGGGCAATTTATATATCAGCGCCATTTTCCTGTAATTCAAACCAATGTGTCTCCAAATATTTGTAGTTGCAGGGTTTCAACTAACCGTTCCCAGGTTCATGCCTCCCTAGCCTCGAGGCCTCTATGTGTTCTTAACTCTTTGTATGGAGCCTGGCTTTACCGCTTCTTCATCTGGGTCATTCCACTTTCTGTCTACCCTGAAGCAGAAACACTACTTTGACTTACCTGTCACCCATCCGTATCCTAAATTTAAGCTTTTCCGTTAAGTACCTGATCTCCACCTCTTTATTAGACAGTCTATCCTGTCCACCGTATCAAGTCCTGTCTATGTTTTGAATTTTGATATATTTCCCTTGTTCTTCTTTCCTCTACTGTTGTCCGGCTCAGTCTTGAAGATAGAAAGTATAACTATACCAATAATAATTATGAAAAAAAGCACATTTATTGGACATATTGGAGTTTTTTCGACGCTGGGACCTTAGTCACCACACCTGATTATTTGAAGTGACCAAAGTCCTAGCACCAAAACGTATGCAATACATATACCCTACGTGCATGCACCTTATGACCTATAACTTTTATTTCTCCTCATAATTGCAGCTAACTCCGGAACTAGCCTTGTTGCGACCTCTGTGAGTTCCAAAATTTTGTGTTCCAAAATTGTGAGTTCCAAAATTGGACATTGCTTGCCTGCAAAAACTGGAGAATGCATCTTCCACTCGGTTTCATACTTTTCAAAAGTAGAATTTTCTACTCTGACAAGACTGCTGGTGTTTTTTTTTTCGGCTAGGGGATTACTTGAGACATTAAGTAATAAACTTCTGTTTATGTTCAACATATGTTATACATTCTTATGCTTTCATATTAGCTCCAAATCCCTATTTATTTTTTTCCAATTAAAAAGGGCTGGTCCGAGACGCGGAAGATGGAAGGTCAGGGCTATAATTCCCGGACCCATTAACATAAAGAAATAATACAAATGGAAATGAAATGTCAAGTAAATATCAAAATCAGCCGGAGCACTCAAGGTGTTAGCTTGAAGGCAAGAAAGAGCCGTGCTGAGGCAGTAACAAAACTCACATAATGAAAGGTCGCTCCAGGCAATATGACAAAATGCATTTGCGCAAATAAATACTTAACGAGCAGTAATGGACAAGTCACAACACAGATACACAGCTCGCAAGACGCGCCACCTGAAACCATTTTCTCCTATTAAATGTTTTAGGCATGATAAATGTGTTATTCATGTTAGTTTTTTCTGAAACCAATATATATATATATATATATATATATATATATATATATATATATATATATATATATATATATATATATATATTATCGTACCGAATAGGTAAAACTGGTCAATTAGCAATAACTCAATTGAACTTAAGTCCTTTCTAAAATTTTCTCTTACATATTCAAAGTTAAATTTTTTTCACTGTTAATATAAAAATTAATGATCTTGTACCAAAAGAACCTTAGGAAACTTACCTAACCTTATTATAACAAGCGCAATTTAATTTAGCCTAATCCAGCTAAATATATTTTATTTAATTTTACAATAATTTAATAATAAACAAACACAATGCAATTTTGTCTAAAATATATTTTGTTGGATTAGGCTAAATTAAATTGCGCGTGTTATAATAAGATTAGGTAAGTTTCCTAAGGTTCTTTTGGCACAAAATTATTAATTTTTACATTAACACAAATAAAAAAATATACATCTTTAAACGTATAAGACAAAATTTTAGAAAGGCCTTAATATTAAATGAATTCTTGCTGATTGACCAGTTTAACCTATTCGGCACTATATATATATATATATATATATATATATATATATATATATATATATATATATATGTCGTGCCGAATATGTAAATCTGGTCAATTAGCAAGAACTCATTTAAATTTAAGTCCTTTCTAAAATTTTCTCTTATACCTTTAAAGATATATTTTTTTTCATTAATGTTAATGTAAAAAAAATTTAATTTTGCACCAAAAGAGTCTTAGAAAACTTTCCTAACCTTATTTTAACAAGAGCAATTTATTTTAGCCTAACCCAACTAAATATATTTTAGATTTGTTTACGATAATTTAATACTAAACAAACACAGTGAAATATATTTTTTTCGTTAGGTTCAGAATGATTTTGGCGAAATTATTGCATACACAAATTTTCGCTTGTCCTATATGGCAAGATAAGCGTTGCTATTTAAGCCAAGATCGCAAGTTCTGCCTATTCGGCACGACATATATATATATATATATATATAATATATATATATATATATATATATATATATATATATATATATATATATATATATATATGCTTCCTGAGATGCTTCCCAGCCTTCAGCAGTTCGAAATTCAAGGAATATGACTGTCTTCTTAAGACCATGCTTGAGAGTGTATTGGATCTTTCCTTCGAAGATGGACAGTGGTTGCAGCTTTACTTCCAGTCAGGCTTGGGGGGTTGGGAGTACGCAAATCCTCCCAGATTGCCTGATTAGCTTTCCTATCCTCTTCCATAGCATCAAATGAGTTAATAAAACAAATTCTTCAAGACAAACTCAGTGACTCAGCAAGAATAGCTGCGCCAGTGCCATCACTGAATGGGAGACTCTTGCTGCTCCAGCACCGAAACCTAATGCAACCCTGGCCTGCAAACGGTCAAGTTGGGATGGCCCCATCGCTGAAAAGGTGTTTGCCAACATGCGAGACTGCCCATCTCCAAGCTGTGAGTGCACATCACTCCGGGAACTTCCTCAAAACAGTTCCCATTTCGGCAATGAGAACACTTCTCGACCCTATTACCCTATGCATTGCAGTGGCTCTGCGCCTTGCTGCCCCAATTAACACGGAATATACGTGTATTTGCTGCGATGCGCAAGCCGACCAATGTGGTCTTAACTGTTCCAAAACCAAGGGTTGGCATGCAAGACACAATGAAGTCGACGACATAAAGAGAACCATTGCTACAGCTGGATGCCCAGCCCAGAGAGAGCCCCGATCACTGGCAGCCAACAATACCCACAACCCAGCAAACTGCCCCAACGGGATCATCATCTATCCTTGGAAGAATGGCAAGCTCTTAGCATGGGACAATACCTGTGCGTCGACGCTGGCTGACACCTACCTCCATCACAGTGTCGGGCGACAGTTAGGAGTAGAAGATCAGCAAGTACAGGGACATAAGCCAACAATATCAATTTGTCCCAGTGGGATCAGAGGCCTTGGGATCATGGGGAAAAAATGCTACACGTTTCCTTAAAGAATCGGGTTCCAGACTCATCGACACCACCTGGCGCCCAAGGGCAGCCACTCTCATGTTCCAACTCCTCAGCATGGCCATCCAGAGTAGAAATGCCTACTGCATATTTGGCTCACGTCCGGCTTTGGAGGAGCTGGAGGAAATTCCTAATCTTTGATATATTGTACCAATGAATTCATGCTTGTGTTTTCTATAAATGTATTCCGTCTATTAATAAAATTTCCTATAGAATTTAAAATATAGGGGGTGGTAGAAGAAAATATTCAAACAGCTCAGGGCAGAACCTTGAGTTTTTCCTGAGGTACATTTATTGTCTTCTCTGAGGATGAGGGTGCCAAGTCCAATTATAGAGGTGGTATCTCCTATATTTTTTCTTGCTGCAATTTATATATATATATATATATATATATATATATATATATATATATATATATATATATATATATATATATATATATACACACACACACACACACACACACACACACACACACACACACACACATCGTACCTAATAAACCAAATCGTCCTGATTGGCGTATTTGGCAAGGGTTCACTTTGCCGAATAAACCGAACGAAAATTTGGTTTTGCCTTAAATCAGCGGAAATGAAATAGATCTGAGCATAACGTTGAAAATATTTATCATAGATTTACTGTAATATTAGAGATAGTATTTAAGTGGATATATATATATATATATATATATATATATATATATATATATATATATATATATATATATATATATAATCAGGATTTAGCTAAAGAACATTATGTTTTAGGGAGGTCAGGTGAAATTCCTAAGTTACTTTTGGTCCAAAAAAAATTGGAACAGTTTAATTCCCTATTCGGCAATTTCGGTTTATTTAGTACGACACATTCACACGCGCACACAAACACACAACATACACATACACACACACACACACACACACAAGGGATGTTAGGAAGTAATTATTCAGTCACAGAGTTGTCAGGAAGTGGAATAGTCTGGAAATTAATGTAGTGTAGGCAGGAACCATACATAGCTTTAAGACGAGGCTTGATAAAGCTCATGGAACAGAGAGGACCTAGTAGGGCCAGGAGCTGAGTCTCGACCCCTGAAACCACAAATAGGTGAGTACACACACACACACATACACACACACACAAACTAGGTGCGTTTTCTCCGAAAATAGAGAAGAGGATGGAGGCAGAGTTTTCTGTGGAAATGGAGAAGAGGATGGACGCAGAGAAGAAGAAATGGGAGTCTCACACCAAAGCCACAGAAGCCAGTATAAGGGCCCTAGAATATGAAGTAAATAGGCTGAAGTGAGTTACAGGGCTGTTGCCCAGAGGAGCCATAGCATCTGAAGCAGGTACACCCCTACTGAATTAAAAAGGCCCAGTGGAGAGGAAGTATCATGACTTACACTAAGACCCTATCAGTCCACCAAGGAGGGTCAAGGAATGAAAGGGTAGATCAGTTGGGAGCAGGGATAGTAGTAAGAGAGGGGGAGAAGGTGGTGGGTGGGATAGGTCCCATGCAGAGGCACAACCATGCCACTAAGAGCTACAGGAAAAAATAAGGGAAACAATGGTCATGCACAAATGGGACTCAGAGACATGGAGTGAAAGGCAATGGGAGGAGGAGTGGGAGAGATCAGTGTTTATTCATAGGCTTCAGGAGAGTGAGGGTAGGATGCACAATAAAAAATAGGGAGAAAAACAGGAGATTGAACACATCAAAGAAATAGGTTAGGAGGACATGACTGAGTAAATTTTCAGTGAATGGGGGGGGGGTATTTGAATGGTAGAAATCGTCCGGTCAGGCTGATTTTTAAGACAGAAATGGTGTGAAACAGGAACCTACACGATAAACCATGACTGAGGGAATTGTCAACATTCAAGAGGGTGTTCCTAGAGCAAGACAGAACAAGAACAGAACGACAGCAGCTGAGGGAGAGGACACAGAAGCAAACGGGTCTAAGAAGAGAGACGAGGACAGAATCAGTAGAGGATAACCAGAGCAGGGCAGAGCAACAAGTGCAAGCACACACAGAACCACCCTCAGAATACCACAACCAAACACGCTATCCCAGCACATACCACAATCCACACAGCCCCCACCCTACCCTACACTGTAGAATCCCACAGCACACCACCAGGTCCCCCACCCTCACAGACCCCCAAAAACACAGTGTTGGAGAGGAAACTGAAGGTATGGTACACCAATGATGATGGAATAACGAATAAGTGGGAGGAGTGGCACGAAAGAGTCAAAGTGGCATCACCGGACATCAAAGCTCTCACAGAAACCAAGCTCACAGAAATGATAACAAATGCCATCTTTCTAACTGGATACCAGTTCCTAAGGAAAGACAGAGGGAATGGAAGGGGTGGAGGAGTGGCACTGCTTGTCTAAATAAGATGGGATTTTGAAGAGCTGGAGAGAGGGGACAGAGGAGAAGCAAGAGACTTCATAATAAGAGCACTTCAGTCTGGAGATCCCAGGGTGGTAATTGCAGTGTTGTATAACCCACCGTAGAACAACAGGAGGCCATGGCAAGAGTATGAAGAGAGTAATAGAGCAATGGTTGACACACTGACTGAAGTGGCCAGAAGGGATCATGCGAGCAGGGCAAAGCTGCTAATTTTGGGTGACTTCAACCACAATGAAATCGACTGGGAGAACCTGGAGCCACATGGAAGCCCAGAAACGTGGTGGACTAAGATGATGGAGGTGATACTGGGAAACCTCATGTACCAACACGTAAGGGACACTACCAGAGAGAGAGAGAGGGGAGGATGAACCAGCAAGACTGGACCTAATAGTCACCTTGAGTAGTGCAGACATTGAGAACATGACATATGAAAGACCCCTCGGGACCAGTGATCACGTGGTTCTGAGTTTCGAATACATAGAGTTACAAGTGGAGAGGGAAGTTTAAAGGGCAGGACGAATGAGGCCAAACCACAAGAGAGGGGACTGCACAGGCATGAAGAATTACTTACATGGGGTTCAGTGGGACAGAGAACTGGCAAGGAAGTCAGTAAACGAGATGATGGGATATGTAACAACAATATGCAAGAAAGCTGAGGTGAGGTTTGTACCCAAGAGTAACAAAAATAGCGAGAAATCCAGGATGAGCCCTTGGTTTACCCAAAGGTGAAGAGAGGCCAAAAGCAAGTGTGCTAGAGAATGGAAGAAGTATAGAAGGCAAACGAGCCAGGAGAATAAGGAGAGAAGTTGTAGAGCCAGAAATGAATATGCACAGGTAAGAGGGGAGGCCCAACGACAATATGAAAATGACGAATGAGCGAAAGCCAAGTCGGACCCGAAGCTGTTGTGCAACCACATCAGGAGGAAAACAACAGTCAAGGACCAGGTAATCAGGCTGAAGAAGGAATGAGGAGAGATCACAAGAAACGACCAAGAAATATGTGAGGAGCTCGATATGAGATTCAAAGAAGTGTTCACAGAGGAGACAGAAGGGACTCCAGAAAGACAGAGAGGTGGGGTACACCATCAAGTGTTAGACACAATGCATACAACCAAGGAATAAGCGAAGCTAGCTAGATACCTTAAAAGCGATGGGGGCCTGATAACATCTTTCCATGGGTCCTGAAAGAGGGAGCAGAGATGCTATGTGTACCACTAAGAACAGTCAACACATCTATAGAATCCGGGCGACTACCTGAAGTATGAAAGACAGCAAATGTAGTCCCGATTTTTAAAAAAGGATACAGACACGAAGCATTAAACTACAGACCAGTGTCACTGACATGTACAGTATGCAAAGTCATGGCAACGATTATCAGGAGTAGAGTGATGGAGCACTTAGAAAGGAATGAGCTTAACGACAGCCGGCATGGTTTCAGGAACGGGAAATCCTGCGTCACAAAGCTATTAGAGTTCTATGACAGGGTGACAGAAGTAAAACAAGAGAGAGAGAGGGGTGGGTAGATTGTATTCTCTTAGACTGTAAGACGTTTGACACAGTTTCTCACAAGAGATTAATGCAAAAGCTGGAGGACCAGGAAGGGATAACAGGGAAGGCACTGCAGTGGATCAGAGAAGACCTGTCAGGAAGACAAAAGCGAGTCATGGCACGTGGCGAGGTGTCAGAGTGGGCGCCTGTGACGAGCGGGGTTTCACAAGGGTCAGTCCTAGGACCAGTGCTGTTTCTAGTATTTGTGATCGACATAACGGAAGGTATAGACTCCGAAGTGTCTCTGTTTACAAGTGATGTGAAGTTGATGAGAAGATGATTGGATGGTAGTGTTGTAATTGATATTTTGAAAAAAATGTGTGATCTAGGCTTGTGCGAGACATCTCTAGGATCCCACAGCCATTAGTTAACACACATCTAGTTTACTAATTTGATGTTGAATTTTATGGTAGTTTCAACAGTGATGCATTCACATAAACATTCTGCACTGTACCCCGTTTTCTTTTAACGTTATTAGGGAGAGGTTAGGTTAGGTTAGGTAAGGTTCGTCAGGAAACAGGACAAATGTTTCCTGACGCGGGTCTTAGTCAGATGATGACCCGCCTTTGGAGCTTTTGGTCATCTGACCGAGGCCTTCCGCTGGCTTACCGGTCCACCCCTTTAAAACTTATGGTCATTTATAACCATTGTTATTTCCTAACTAGGGAGAGGTAAGATTTCTCTTTGTGGCAGAGAAAGAGAGAGATTAAGAATGGAGAGTGTGATACCATCCTCATGGGATATATTAAGGAAGGAGACAGTTATACCATCCTCATGCGATATATTAAGGAAGGAGACAGTTATACCATCCTCATGCGATATATTAAGGAAGGAGACAGTTATACCATCCTTATGCGATATATTAAGGAAGGAGACAGTTATACCATCCTCATGCGATATATTAAGGAAGGAGACAGTTATACCATCCTCATGCGATATATTAAGGAAGGAGACAGTTATACCATCCTCATGCGACATATTAAGGAAGGAGACAGTTATACCATCCTCATGCGACATATTAAGGAAGGAGACAGTTATACCATCCTCATTTAACGAAGGAGACAGTTATACCATCCTCATGCGACATATTAACGAAGGAGACAGTTATACCATCCTCATGCGACATATTAACGAAGGAGACAGTTATACCATCCTCATGCGACATATTAACGAAGGAGACAGTTATACCATCCTCATGCGACATATTAACGAAGGAGACAGTTATACCATCCTCATGCGACATATTAAGGAAGGAGACAGTTATACCATCCTCATGCGATATATTATGTAAGCCAACTGTGATACCATTTTTGTGCGATATAATCATATCTAATTTTTAATTATGTATTAAGTTTTCAAAATAATGAATACGGAAGTGTTTCCATTTCACATTTAACATTTTCAAAAGTGCTCTCTTTGCGATATCAAAATTAACTTTCCAGAAATGATTGTTCTTCGTAGTCAAAATTAAGTTTTTAAAAGTTTTCTCTTTTTGGATTCAAAGTTAACTTTTCAAGAGCATCCTCTCTTCACATTCTTGGTATTCAGAGGCCAAGTTTTCAAAGCTTATGTTCAGGCCCCTATATGGAGGCTCCTTGATGCCGCAGAGGGGCTCTTGATTAGCGAAATTGAACCTGTTCTCCTCTTAGATTAAACATGTGTGCCTCCTATTCACCAAGCGCTGTATGAACCCTTCGGATTTAGCGCTTCCCTCTAAATCTACTACTACCACTATTGAATCTACTGATACATCTATTGTAACTACTACTACCGCAACAATTATCACTACTAAATAATAATAAGATATAATCATTGGAAAGTTCAAAGACCGTAAGGACCGTGCAGCGCCTGTGAACTGGAAAGTAATCAGATTCTAGGATAAAGAAAAGCAGCAATACTTAAGACATTTAATAAAAAGACTTTTTGTGATCCAAACTTTTCCTTATAACAATGTACTAAGTGTTTGCTTGTGTCTTTACCCTTAGCTTTTTAACCAAGTTTAATCCAGGGAATGAAAAGCAGGGTAGGGGAATAGCTCCAGCTCCTTGACTCAAGAGCCCTTCAGCTTAGCAAGCTCTACTGTCCCTCTCAATGGGAAACTGCGTAGAGCGGTTCAGTATAATAATATCCATTATGCAAAGGCGTAGTTAGGAGGACACTGTTGATGGCTGTCACCTCATTTAGCCCCGCTGTTCCCCAGCTGACGGCCATCACAGAGATACTCGGCTTTTATACCGTCCTCCGAGTGAACCTGCCAGAGTTGATTACTGGCGCGTGATGGCTTTAGAGCTGACTGAACCCTTGGTTATGGACCAGAATGTTGCATTTTTGTTAGTTAAGGAAGTTTGATGTACGGGCCATTACCGGCATCAGAGGCGCCGGTTAATACCCGACGCGAACAACAAAGGCCTCTCTCGCTGATTCAATAAACTCTCCCTTAGTCGCTTACTCCCTCCTTTTGCTTTCCCCCTTCCAACCCCTCCCCCTGTACACTCTTTCGTCACTCTTATACCCTGCGTTACTCTCCTCTTTTTCCCACCCTTCTCTATTCGTTCCTTTTCACAATGCTGATTTTCCACCGTTGCCTTTTTTTGTTTCCAGCCAGTGAAAACCAAACCTTGACGTTTCTCATGTTTATTCATTTACTATTGCACTGCATTTATTTTCCTAATATTGCGCTGTTTCCCCATTTTCTCGTATTCATCCGTTGTATGTTATCTCTTACTAAGGTTTACTCATACTTTCTATTTCTTGTCATTTACTGTTAGTCACGTTTTTCATTTGTGTTAATAAAACTGAATATCCTTTCAGTTTTCAGCTGTATTTGTAAATAATACATAAGACACATTTAGAGCTTCATATTATTAATGGTATACAATAATAAGCTGATGAATAAGGGTTATGTGCAACACTTTACCTGGAGAGGATTTCGGGAGTCAACGCCCCCGCGGCTCGGTCTGAGACCAGGCCTCATGGTGGATCAGGGTCTGATCAACAAGGCTGTTACTGCCGGCCGCACGCAAATTGATGTAAGAACCACAGCCCGGTTGGTCAAGTACTGACTTTAGGTGTCTATCCAGTGCCTTCTTGAAGACAGCCAGGGGTCTATTGGTAATCCTCTTTATGTATGCTGGGAGGCAGTTGAACAGTCTTGGGTCCCGGACACTGGATATCTTTATTGCAGAACCGCCTCCCCTGCACAAAAGGTTTCTTCACTCGAGTACTGGCGTATATAATTTTGAGATCATTCGTATAGCCTAAACTGGAGGTGGTCAGTCCCTGATCACTAGTCCCTAAGGGACCAAACGGTTTAGAAATGCCTGAAGAATGATTCATCCTCGTGTTTGCACACCATAGCGTTCATAAACGTTATCTGTCCCTCTGGTTTCTTCTTTGGAAAATTGTATTCGAGGGTCTGCAGAGTTCGCATAAAGAAGGTTTAGCGTGTTGAAGCAAAACCAGAATATCATGAACGTCATTTATTTATGCTACCTCCCTAGGGATATGGAGCTTTTACATGTCGTTTTCCAGTTGTTTTATGTGCAAGTTTCCCTTAAAATATAGGGGGATCACGTTGAGGAAGTCTTTGGCAGGAAAAGGGAGGCTGAGTCACTCGTAATATGATGATGGATGAAGAGGAATCCGAGATGCTAATGAAGAAATTGGATACCCTATAATTCAGAGGGAAAATTTGTTTATGAAATAAATCTGCTAAATTCAATCAAAACATAACGAAAACTATAAATTATTGGTTTTAAATAATATTCAATTAATTTAAACTGATATATTTAGTAGGATTTGCTAAAAAAAAATGCGTTAGGTTAAGTTAGGTAAGTTGATGTTCCTAAGTTAGGTTTGCTACATCGTTGTCAATGAAAAAATATATCATTCAACAAATATTTTTTAAAAAAATTGCAAATTCTAAGGAAGTTTGGTCTATTCGGCAAGTTCATATTATATATATATATATACATACATATATATATATAATATACATATATATATATATATATATATATATATATATATATATATATATATATATGCAATAATATATGCATATATATATATATATATAGGTAGTAGGTTGGTAGACAGCAACCACCCAGGGAAGTACTACCGTCCTGCCAGATGACTGTGAAACAAAAACCTGTAACTGTTTTGCATGATGGTAGGATTGCTGGTTTCTTTTTCTGTCTCATAAACACGCTAAGATAACAGGGATATCTTGCTACTCCTACTTACACTTTCGTCACACTTCATAGACACGCACATGCATATATATATATACATACATCTAGGTTTTTCTCCTTTTTCTAAATAGCTCTTGTTCTTTTTATTTCTTCTATTGTCCATGGGGAAGTGGAAAAGAATCTTTCCTCCGTAAGCCATGCGTGTCGTATGAGGCGACTAAAATGCCGGGAGCAATGGGCTAGTAACCCCTTCTCCTGTATACAATTACTAAAAAAGAGAAGAAGAAAAACTTTATAAAACTGGGTTGCTTAAATGTGCGTGGATGTAGTGCGGATGACAAGAAACAGATGATTGCTGATGTTATGAATGAAAAGAAGTTGGATGTCCTGGCCCTAAGCGAAACAAAGCTGAAGGGGGTAGGAGAGTTTCAGTGGGGGGAAATAAATGGGATTAAATCTGGAGTATCTGAGAGAGTTAGAGCAAAGGAAGGGGTAGCAGTAATGTTAAATGATCAGTTATGGAAGGAGAAAAGAGAATATGAATGTGTAAATTCAAGAATTATGTGGATTAAAGTAAAGGTTGGATGCGAGAAGTGGGTCATAATAAGCGTGTATGCACCTGGAGAAGAGAGGAATGCAGAGGAGAGAGAGAGATTTTGGGAGATGTTAAGTGAATGTATAGGAGCCTTTGAACCAAGTGAGAGAGTAATTGTGGTAGGGGACTTGAATGCTAAAGTAGGAGAAACTTTTAGAGAGGGTGTGGTAGGTAAGTTTGGGGTGCCAGGTGTAAATGATAATGGGAGCTCTTTGATTGAACTTTGTATAGAAAGGGGTTTAGTTATAGGTAATACATATTTTAAGAAAAAGAGGATAAATAAGTATACACGATATGATGTAGGGCGAAATGACAGTAGTTTGTTGGATTATGTATTGGTAGATAAAAGACTGTTGAGTAGACTTCAGGATGTACATGTTTATAGAGGGGCCACAGATATATCAGATCACTTTCTAGTTGTAGCTACACTGAGAGTAAAAGGTAGATGGGATACAAGGAGAATAGAAGCATCAGGGAAGAGAGAGGTAAAGGTTTATAAACTAAAAGAGGAGGCAGTTAGGGTAAGATATAAACAGCTATTGGAGGATAGATGGGCTAATGAGAGCATAGGCAATGGGGTCGAAGAGGTATGGGGTAGGTTTAAAAATGTAGTGTTAGAGTGTTCAGCAGAAGTTTGTGGTTACAGGAAAGTGGGTGCAGGAGGGAAGAGGAGCGATTGGTGGAATGATGATGTAAAGAGAGTAGTAAGGGAGAAAAAGTTAGCATATGAGAAGTTTTTACAAAGTAGAAGTGATGCAAGGAGGGAAGAGTATATGGAGAAAAAGAGAGAAGTTAAGAGAGTGGTGAAGCAATGTAAAAAGAGAGCAAATGAGAGAGTGGGTGAGATGTTATCAACAAATTTTGTTGAAAATAAGAAAAAGTTTTGGAGTGAGATTAACAAGTTAAGAAAGCCTAGAGAACAAATGGATTTGTCAGTTAAAAATAGGAGAGGAGAGTTATTAAATGGAGAGTTAGAGGTATTGGGAAGATGGAAGGAATATTTTGAGGAATTGTTAAATGTTGATGAAGATAGGGAAGCTGTGATTTCGTGTATAGGGCAAGGAGGAATAACATCTTGTAGGAGTGAGGAAGAGCCAGTTGTGAGTGTGGGGGAAGTTCGTGAGGCAGTAGGTAAAATGAAAGGGGGTAAGGCAGCCGGGATTGATGGGATAAAGATAGAAATGTTAAAAGCAGGTGGGGATATAGTTTTGGAGTGGTTGGTGCAATTATTTAATAAATGTATGGAAGAGGGTAAGGTACCTAGGGATTGGCAGAGAGCATGCATAGTTCCTTTGTATAAAGGCAAAGGGGATAAAAGAGAGTGCAAAAATTATAGGGGGATAAGTCTGTTGAGTGTACCTGGTAAAGTGTATGGTAGAGTTATAATTGAAAGAATTAAGAGTAAGACGGAGAATAGGATAGCAGATGAACAAGGAGGCTTTAGGAAAGGTAGGGGGTGTGTGGACCAGGTGTTTACAGTGAAACATATAAGTGAACAGTATTTAGATAAGGCTAAAGAGGTCTTTGTGGCATTTATGGATTTGGAAAAGGCGTATGACAGGGTGGATAGGGGGGCAATGTGGCAGATGTTGCAAGTGTATGGTGTAGGAGGTAGGTTACTGAAAGCAGTGAAGAGTTTTTACGAGGATAGTGAGGCTCAAGTTAGAGTATGTAGGAAAGAGGGAAATTTTTTCCCAGTAAAAGTAGGCCTTAGACAAGGATGTGTGATGTCACCGTGGTTGTTTAATATATTTATAGATGGGGTTGTAAGAGAAGTAAATGCGAGGGTCTTGGCAAGAGGCGTGGAGTTAAAAGATAAAGAATCACACACAAAGTGGGAGTTGTCACAGCTGCTCTTTGCTGATGACACTGTGCTCTTGGGAGATTCTGAAGAGAAGTTGCAGAGATTGGTGGATGAATTTGGTAGGGTGTGCAAAAGAAGAAAATTAAAGGTGAATACAGGAAAGAGTAAGGTTATGAGGATAACAAAAAGATTAGGTGATGAAAGATTGAATATCAGATTGGAGGGAGAGAGTATGGAGGAGGTGAACGTATTCAGATATTTGGGAGTGGACGTGTCAGCGGATGGGTCTATGAAAGATGAGGTGAATCATAGAATTGATGAGGGAAAAAGAGTGAGTGGTGCACTTAGGAGTCTGTGGAGACAAAGAACTTTGTCCTTGGAGGCAAAGAGGGGAATGTATGAGAGTATAGTTTTACCAACGCTCTTATATGGGTGTGAAGCGTGGGTGATGAATGTTGCAGCGAGGAGAAGGCTGGAGGCAGTGGAGATGTCATGTCTGAGGGCAATGTGTGGTGTGAATATAATGCAGAGAATTCGTAGTTTGGAAGTTAGGAGGAGGTGCGGGATTACCAAAACTGTTGTCCAGAGGGCTGAGGAAGGGTTGTTGAGGTGGTTCGGACATGTAGAGAGAATGGAGCGAAACAGAATGACTTCAAGAGTGTATCAGTCTGTAGTGGAAGGAAGGCGGGGTAGGGGTCGGCCTAGGAAGGGTTGGAGGGAGGGGGTAAAGGAGGTTTTGTGTGCGAGGGGCTTGGACTTCCAGCAGGCATGCGTGAGCGTGTTTGATAGGAGTGAATGGAGACAAATGGTTTTTAATACTTGACGTGCTGTTGGAGTGTGAGCAAAGTAACATTTATGAAGGGATTCAGGGAAACCGGCAGGCCGGACTTGAGTCCTGGAGATGGGAAGTACAGTGCCTGCACTCTGAAGGATGGGTGTTAATGTTGCAGTTTAAAAACTGTAGTGTAAAGCACCCTTCTGGCAAGACAGTGATGGAGTGAATGATGGTGAAAGTTTTTCTTTTTCGGGCCACCCTGCCTTGGTGGGAATCGGCCGGTGTGATAATAAATAATAAAATATGCAATATATATATATATATATATATATATACATATATATATATATATGCAATATATATATATATATATATATATATATATATATATATATATATGCAATAAGATCACAGTAAACAGGTAATTTCAGAATATGCAAAACAACCACTGTGAAAGAATAGAGAAATTCCAAGCGCTTTCGTGACTACTCACATTATCAATAATGTGAGTAGTCACGAAATCGCTTAGCATTTCTCTATTCTTTCACAGTGGTTGTTTTGTATGTATATATATATATATATATATATATATATATATATATATATATATATATATATATATATATATATATATATATATATTTTTTTTTTTTTTTTTTTTTTTTTTTTCAACAAGTCGGCCGCCTCCCACCGAGGCAGGGTGACCCAAAGAGAGAAAATACTTTCATCATTCAACACTTTCACCTCACTCACACATAATCACTGTTTTTGCAGAGGTGCTCAGAACACAACAGTTTAGAAGCATATACGTACAAAGATACACAACATATCCCTCCAAACTGCTAATATCCCAAAACCCCTCCTTTAGAGTGCAGGCATTGTACTTCCCATTTCCAGGACTCAAGTTCGGCTATATAAATATAACCGGTTTCCCTGAATCCCTTCACTAAATATTACCCTGCTCACACTCCAACAGATCGTCAGGACCCAAATACCATTCGTCTCCATTCACTCCTATCGAACACGCTCATGCACGCCTGCTGGATGTCCAAGCCCCTCGCCCATAAAATCTTCCTTACCCCTTCCTTCCAACCTTTTCGAGGACGATCCCTACCCCGTCTTCCTTCTCCTACCGATTTAAATGCTCTCCATGTCATTCTACTTTGATCCATTCTCTCTTAATAACCTCAACAACCCCTCTTCAGCCCTCTCACTAATACTTTTATTAACTCCACACCTTCTCCTAATTTCCACACTCCGAATTTTCTGCATAATATTTACACCACACATTGCCCTTAAACAGGACATCTCCACTGCCTCCAACCGTCTCCTCGTTGCTGCATTCACAACCCAAGCTTCACTCCCATATAAGAGTGTTGGTACTACTATACTTTCATACATTCCCTTCTTTGCCTCCATAGATAACGTTTTTTGACTCCACATATACCTCAACGCACCACTCACCTTTTTTCCCTCATCAATTCCATGATTAATCTCATCCGTCATAAATCCATCCGCTGACACGTCAGCTCCCAAGTATCTGAAAACATTCACTTCTTCCATACTCCTCCTTCCCAATTTGATATCCAATTTTTCTTTATCTAAATCATTTGATACCCTCATCACCTTACTCTTTTCTATATTCACTTTCAACTTTCTACCTTTACACACTCTCCTAAACTCATCCATTAACCTTTGCAATTTTTCTTTAGAATCTCCCATAAGCACAGCAAAAAGTAACTGTCAATTTCCATTTTGTATTTGATTCCCCATAATTTAATCCCACTCCTCTCCCGAACACACTAGCATTTACTTCTTTTACAACCTAATCTATAAATGTATTAAACAACCATGGTGACATTACACATCCCTGTCTAAGACCTACTTTTACCGGGAAGTAGTCTCCCTCTCTTCTACACACCCTAACCTGAGCCTCACTATCCTCATAAAAACTCTTTACAGGATTTAATAACTTACTAACTATTCCAAATACTTGCAACATCTACCACAATGCTCCCCTATCCCCTTTTTCTAAATCCATAAATGCAATAAAAACTTCCCTACCTTATCTAAATACTGTTCACATATATGCTTCAATGTAAACACTTGATCTACACATCCCCTACCCACTCTGAAACCTCTTGCTCATCCGCAATCCTACATTCTGTCTTACCTTTAATTCTTTCAATTATAACCCTACCGTACACTTTTCCTGGTATGCTCAGTAAACTTATTCCTCTATAATTTTTACAATCTCTTTTGTCCCCCTTCCCTTTATATAAAGGGACTATACATGCTCTCCGCCAATCCCTAGGTACCTTCCCCTCTTTCGTACATTTATTAAACAAAAGTACCAACCACTCCAACACTATATCCCCCCCCCCTGCTTTTAACATTTCTGTCATGATTCCATCAGTTCCAGCTGCTTTACCTCCTTTCATTCTACGTAATGCCTCACGTACCTCTCCCACACTTGCATTCTGCTCTTCTTTACTCCTAAAAGATGGTATACCTCCCTGGCCAGTGCATGAAATTACCGCTTCCCTTTCTTCCTCAACATTCAAAAGTTCCTCAAAATATTCTCGCCATCTACCTAATACCTTCCTCTCCCCATCTACCAACTCCCCTACTCTGTTTTTAACTGACAAATCCATACGTTCCCTAGGCTTTCTTAACTTGTTTAACTCACTCCAAAATTTTTTCTTATTTTCATTAAAATTTCATGACAGTGCCTCTCCCACTCTATCATCTGCTCCCCTTTTGCACTCTATCACCACTCTCTTCACCTTTCTTTTACTCTCCATATACTCTGCTCTTCTTATAACACTTCTGCTTTATAAAAACCTCTCATAAGCTAACTTTTTCTCTTTTATCACACCCTTTACTTCATCATTCCACCAATCACTCCTCTTTCCTCCTGCCCCCACCCTCCTATAATCACAAACTTCTGCCTCACATTCTAATACTGCATTTTTAAAACTATTCCAACCCTCTTCAACCCCCCCCCCCACACACTACTCATACTTGCATCAGCCCACCTTTCTGCCAATAGTTGCTTATATCTCACCCGAACTTCCTCTTTCCTTAGTTTATACACTTTCACCTCTCTCTTACTTGTTGTTGCCACCTTCCTCTTGTCCCGTCTACCTCTTACTCTAACTGTAGCTACAACTAAATAATGGTCCGATATATCAGTTGCCCCTCTATAAACATGTACATCCTGGAGCCTACCCATCAACCTTTTATCCACCAATATATAATCTAACAAACTACTTTCATTACGTGCTACATCATACCTTGTATATTTATTTATCCTCTTTTTCATAAAATATGTATTACTTATTACCAAATCTATTTCTACACATAGCTCAATTAAAGGCTCCCCATTTACATTTACCCCTGGCACCCCAAATTTACCTCCTGGTCCCTCCATATATATATATATATATATATATATATATATATATATATATATATATATATATATATATATATATATATATATATGTCGTGCCGAATAGGCAGAACTTGCGATCTTGGCTTAAATAGCAACGCTCATCTTGCCATATAGGACAAGTGAAAATTTGTGTATGCAATAATTTCGCAAAAATTATTCTGAACCTAACGAAAAAAATATATTTCACTGTGTTTGTTTAGTATTAAATTATTGTAAACGTATCTAAAATATATTTAGTTGGGTTAGGCTAAAATAAATTGTTCTTGTTATAATAAGGTTAGGTAAGTTTTCTAAGATTCCTTTGGTGCAAACTAATAAATTTTTACATTAATATTAATGAAAAAAATACATCTTTAAACGTATAAGAGAAAATTTTAGAAAGGACTTAATTTTAAACGAATTCTTGCTAATTGACCAGTTTTACATATTCAGCACGACATATATGTATATATATATATATATATATATATATATATATGTCGTGCCGAATAGGCAGAACTTGCCATCTTGGCTTAAATAGCAACGCTCATCTTGCCATATAGGACAAGTGAAAATTTGTGTATGCAATAATTTCGCCCAAATCATTCTGAACCTAACGAAAAAAATATATTTGATTGTGTTTGTTTAGTATTAAATTATTGTAAACGTATTTAAAATATATTTAGTTGGGTTATGCTAAAATAAATTGCGCTTCTTATAATAAGGTTAGGTAAGTTTTCTAAGTTCCTTTTGGTGAAAAATTATAAATTTTTACATCAACATTAATGAAAAAAATATATCTTTAAAAGTATAAGAGAAAATTTTAGAAAGGACTTAATTTTAAATGAGTTCTTGCTAATTGACCAGTTTTACATATTCGGCACGACATATATATATATATATATATATATATATATATATATATATATATATATATATATATATATATATATATATATATATATATATATTATTGCAACCACGAACAAGAGGTATTGAATCAATTACAACACTGCGACTAGCCGAGGATTCTAACTCATGTCGTTTTGCCCCGCCTCATGGTGAGCGAAAATCACGTGACGCTCTAACCCACAGGACCACACAATCCAACAAGAATCAAGCACCCAGCAGATCTAGGTATTTTACCTTGATCCGAGGACATACGGTGGTGTGGGTTCCTCAGGGCTAATTTCATTCTAATCCCCATTTGGTGTACTAGCCTTCACGAGCAGTATATATATTATTGTAACCACGAGCGAGTGGTATTGAATCAATAGCAACACTGCGACTAGCCGAGGACTCGAACCCATGCTGCTTTGGCACGCCTCATGGTGAGCGAAAACACATGACGATTGGCAAGTCGCAGTGTTATTATAATAAAATATACAGCTCGTGGAGGCTAGTACACCAGACAGGGAGTAGAATGAAATTAGCTCAGAGGCACCCACACCACCATATGTCCTCGGATTACGCTAAAACACCTAGGTTGACTGGTGCCTCATTCTTGTAGGAGTGCGTGGTCGTGTGGGTTAAAGCGTCATGTGTTTTCGCTCACCATGAGGCGGGCCAAAGCAGCATGGGTTCGAGTCCTTGGCTAGTCGCAGTGTTCTTATTGATCAATACCACTCGTTCATGGTTACAATAATATATATATATATATATATATATATATATATATATATATATATATATATATATTTCAACAAGTCGGCCGTCTCCCACCTGACTTTGTGAATTACTGCTTGCTTTAGCGATCTCTGTATTAAGGCTGAGAAAGTCGTTTGTGGCAAACATTTCCTCAATAAATTTCACCAACTGTGCATAAATGTCTTCATCCTCCAATAATCTCACCATTTTGTTCAGTAGCTCTTCTGAGACCGCCAGAAAAATAGCATCATCTGAATATAACAAGTGTGGTAAATTCCAATTAGTTCCGCCATGGCTCATTTGTACAGCAGAATTACACACTCATCTCACGTATCACCGCATCCGTGGACATGCTATTAATAGCCCCGGCGACGTTACACATCCTCGTATCTCTTTCGTTTGAATACCAAGCCACAAGACAATCCTAAACAATACATCTAAAACTCATCTAGCTCGCATCAACACATTGTGAACATATATATATATATATATATATATATATATATATATATATATATATATATATATATATATATATATGTCGTGCCGAATATGTAAAACTGGTCAATTAGCAAGAATTCATTTAAAATTAAGTCCTTTCTAAAATTTTCTCTTATACGTTTAAAGATATATTTTTTTCATTAATGTTGATGTAAAAATTTATAATTTTGCACCAAAAGGAACTTAGAAAACTTACCTAACCTTATTATAACAAGAGAAATTTATTTTAGCCTAACCCAACTAAATATATTTTAGATTTGTTTACAATAATTTAATACTAAACAACCACAGTGAAATATATTTTTTTCGTTAGGTCCAGAATGATTTTGCCGAAATTATTGCATATACAAATTTTCACTTGTCCTATATGGCAAGATGAGCGTTGCTATTTAATCAAAGATCGCAAGTTCTGCCTATTCGGCACGACATATATATATATATATATATATATATATATATATATATATATATATATATATATATATATATATATATATATATAGATATATATATATATATATATATATATAGGGAGGTACCACCTCTAGAACTGTCCTGGGGACCCTCATCCTCAGAGAAAAGAATAAACTTGCTTCAGGGAAAACTCAAAGTTCTTCCTGAAGCTGTTTGAAAATTTTCTCCTTCCACCACCTATATTTAATATATATTTTATTTAAGAACAAAATACATTGACAAAATACATTGACAAAAATACAATAGAGGGTAAAACAACACATAACTCAGAGCTACATCTCGAATACTTCATCCAGCTCCCCGGCAATGGGTCGAGTGCCTAGAATGCTGCAGGCATTTTCCCTCTGGATCGCAACACTGAGTCTCTGAAAAAGGAAGCTGGTCGCCCAGTGGTCTTTGGTTTCTATGACGTGTTTTTCACCCAGCTCTTTGAGAAACTTTAGAGCACACCTGCCCCATGCTCCACGGGTCTCCGACCCTATTGGGATGAAGTTATAGCAAGGGGTGATGTCTTCATCTTTGCGGATCTTCTGGGTCTCCCTGTGGCTGGCAGCGAGACCCCCTTCAGCTACGGAGTATGGCAAGTAGGTGTCTGCCAATATGGCGGCGCAGGTGTAATCCCAGGCAATCTGCTTTCCATCCTTCCAGGGTAGCATAGTGGCTCCATCAAGACGCTTTTGACTTCCGTCAGACCTCTGCACTTGGGGTTCCCGTTGGGCTGGGCAACGGGCCTAAGGGGATGGAACTCTTTTCCACAAGATCTTTCACTCATGTTTGTGCGTCATCAGGAGGTATGCAATGTTGGAAGAACAGGTAGATTGAGGGGAAGTTTTCTCAGAGGAAACGTAGTGTGTTGGCTCCGACTTGTCCTACTCAGAATGCGGGTAAGACGCTGTCCCCAACCATCCTGTCCTTTTAACTCCCTCTCTTATGTTGCGTAGGGTAGGTGGAAGGGACCTCCGATATTTACTGAAAGCAAGTTACAGAATAAGATGAAAAAATAATAACCAGCCCAAAGCTGCATCTAGTCAAGTGCGATATGAGATTACGTTAACCTAGTGAAATTATTTGTATACCATAGAAATAAATGAATTGAATGTGCTCATTTTCTGCTTAAGGAACTGTGCATCCAGGAAGGTTCTAGAAATTTCTGGATCATGTTCAGAGGAATCCCTTCATAAATTCCTAAATACTGCACAGAGAATTCCTAAATATCACTTATTATGACTATTTCTTGGTATTCTGAATATTCTACATAAAACCCTGAGTATTCCTGAGTTTTCCTTAGAATTCCGAATTCCTTATCACATTTTTCTTCCCTAATATTTGTGAGGGAAAAGTTCAACAAACAGGAGTAGCGAGCGAGTATATGGTAATAGTTTGATTGCCGGCTGCTTGTTAAGGTATGGTCAGTCTAGCTCCCGCTCCCCCCCCCCTTCCCTTTCTCCCCACCCCGAAAGGTGACGTGTGGGGCTCCGGCCAAACAGTAATCACTCGACTCACAGCTCCCAGCACAACTGTAAGTAAAAGCCTCTGCTCCTATTCTAGTGGATATTGGTTGAAAGCTTCACTTTTGACTAATAATAAACTTAGTCCTTTCAGTTTTAAGCTCCACATGAGACTTTTAGATAATCACCACCTTTTTTAAGTATCTTACACTTATCACGGAGAGTGATTTCTTAAGCAGTGGGTAACCTGTCTCTCTTTCCAGCTTGGAATGAAAGCTCGGGTCACCTGCCAACCAACGAGAAGTGTTGAAGGAGACGGACTGAAACCGGTCTTGAGACGTCACTTTATGATCTACCTACCTGATTAATTGTACAGGACACTACCCCTCATCTTTATAGTGGTAAAGAACCTGAGTTTCTGTCATCTGGACTGACTATTCAAGACTATAGACTCTGTGAAGAACTAGTCGTTGGGTTGTCACTCAACACCTGTGGAACACCCCCCCCCCCATCATTAACGGCTTCAATTTCTACAAGACGGTGTCAACATCAACCAGACACCCCAATTTACTTGTACATATTAGCGTTGAATTCAAATGTCATTTTTCCATTTCATTTTTCATTTTTCTTTCAAGTAGGATACACCTTCATGTTTCTATGTTTTATCTTTGCATTACTAAATAATAGTGTTTATCTTTGTGAATTATTTCTTTTTCTATTCATTAATTTTCCTGAGGAGGAGCCAGCCTTGGTAATACTATCCAAAGTTGTTACAGGGCTGAGTAAGCCTTTACAAGTGGCGACCTTGCCAGGATCAACTATACTGAATCAAGATTCAACTCCATCTCGAATCTATCATTGAAACTTCAACGCCGCATACCACAGACGGTTACCTCCAGCCATGAGTAAGCATTCTCTATGGTAGGACTACAGTACAGGTATTTAAAAGGTTTGGTGATTGTTATAGCCTCAATTTATTGTAAGTCAAGTCAGGCAGGATATACTAGTTAATTCTGTCACCTTTATGTTTGAGCTTGAAACGATTTCGAGGAATAGACTCTAGGGACCCGAGATTTTCCAGTGACAAGTTATTTCATTGACCTCTATTTATTGTATCAAGGGAACTGTCGTAGGACACTCTTGATTTGTTGGTGAGAAGATTGGATGGTCAAGGGACCCCATTCTACTTACTGTTTGCTCGGAGCCGGCATGGAACCCTCTGCTTTCATTTACACATACTGTTTAATCGAAGCAGGGATCGAACCCTCCGATTTACTTACAGTTTGAGCGGACCAGGAATTGAACCCTCTGTTTTCTTTGATATATCCGTTTCATTTTCCCCTGGTAGTTTAAGTTATTCTTACAAGTATGGAGGAATACCAGTTTTGGATGAACACTGGGAGTAAGTTAGGAATAACAGGGAAGAATTTAGAAGTTTTCATTAGCGCTAAGATCCAGGAAAGAGAAAGAAAGGAGAGAGAGAGAACCTTGAGAGAGAGGAGAAAAAGGAGAGAGAGAACCTTGAGAGAGAGGAGAAAATGGAGAGAGAATCGAAAGAGAGGAGAAAAAGGAGAGAGATCGAATTGAAAGAGAAAACCAAGATAGAAAGAGAGAGAAGACAAAAAGGAGCGTGATAGACTTGATCGTGAGGAGAGAGCTAAAGTACGTGAGGAACAAGCTAAAATACGTGAGGAACAAGTTAGATTAAGAGAACTTGAGGAAAGAGCAAAAGATAGAGAAGTTGAGGAAAAAGCTAGAGAGAATGAACTGCGAGAGACAAAAAGATCACGAGCTCGAAAAATCTCGCCTTGAATTAGAGAATAAAAAGTTAACTTTTACTCAACAATTAGAGGAAGGAGTAATTGAACATCATGCAGCTAGTGCACATATTCCAACACATAATTTACCTCCCTTCACAGAGGGTGAAGGCATTACTTCATACATTATCAGGTTTGAAAATACCACTACCCTCTGTGAATGGCCTGCTGACACCTGGGCTACCAGGTTAGGAATGTTATTTTCTGGTACAGCCTTGAATATCTATGCAACTTTGTCGCAGGATATTATATGTAATTATAACCTACTGAAGAAGGCAATCCTTAAAGCATATCAAAAAACCACAAATTCTTATAGGAAAGATTTCAGGTATGCCACCTTACAGCATGGCCAAAACTTTCAGCAGTTACAGGTAACACTCTTTCGTTTGTTCGACTTTTGAATAGAGAGTTCAGGAATTGATCACAGTTATGAATCTCTTAGAGACTTCATGGTTGCTGACCAGTTCCTGACAGCTCTTCCTCACCAGATACGAACATTCATTAGAGAACGTAACCTGATTAAAGCTGATGAAGTTGCTGAGGCCGCTGACTTGTATGCTGAGGCTCTCAATTCCTATAAAGACTTAAAGGGATCGATCCCTAGGGGCAATGGTTCACCTGAACCAAAGATTAAGAAACCTACAGTAGAAACAAAGTCACCGGCTATTATATCAACATGTCATCGATGTGGTGGTATCGGACATAAACGTCCAGATTGTCCTTCCAAGAAAATAGAGAAAGTTGGTAGATGTTTTGTTGACGGTAATGACCAAGCACCCTTCTGTTCAGGAGCAGTTAATGGTACAAAAGTCTCAGACATATTACGTGACACTGGATGTACGTGCATCGTAATTTCGGACAAATTGTTCCCTTACTTTAAAACCTCTTGTGTGTCCTCTATTCTTTCAGATTACTTGGATTGTGAAAATACTTTCCCTACAATACGTTGTTACTTGAAAACTAAATGGTTCATCGGTTGGACTAATGCGGTACTAGCCCCAATTACTTGTTCTATAATAGTGGGTAACATTAAAGGTGCCTTTCTTCCTACAGAGGCGGATCTTTCGTCACCACCCGTGGATCTAAGTTTTCCAGCTCCTCTTCCTTGCAAGTTAAATAAGCCCCTTAACAATTCCGCACCGGAAGCTGGATTGTCTCGTACTGTTCATTTGGGAGTGGAAACAGATGATACTGCTCTCGATAGCGAGGTAGCAGGATCACCTGTCCACTCGTCAGGTGAAAGTAAGGGTATTGCCTCCGGCACTCTCAATGACTTGACTAGGGCTCAGACCATAACCCTGGCTCCTACCTCCTCTTCTCCCACCGTAAGTCCTTTTATTTTCCCAGATTTTATGTCCAAGGATGACTTTGTCAATATACAGCGCAATTGCCCTTCACTTCGGGATTGTCATAATCAAGCTTTTAACAACAAACTTATCCATGGGAGATACGTATCTCATAAGTTTGAATATATTAATGGTATCTTATATAAATCTGTATTTAAATCTCATTCTTCAGTGATAGATTATTCCCTTCTTGTTGTTCCTAAACCGTGTCGAGAGACTGTTCTTCAAATGGCTCATGATTTGCCAGTGACCAAACACTTGGCCCATCGTAAGACATGGCATAAACTCAAGCACACTTATTTTTGGCCAAGCTTGTATTCTCAGGTTACAAGGAAGTATACTTCTTGCAAAAGGTGTCAGGTGCTTACTGCACAAAATACACACACTCCTAGTTCCTGTATATTTATTAAATCTAAAACTTCCCTCCTGCAGAAACGAGATACTCCACCATAGAAAAGGAATGTTTGGCCCTTGTGTGGGGTATCTCCAAACTTAAATTTTATTTACTGGGAAAAGAATTTATTTTAGAGACGGATCACAATTCTTTGATATACCTAGAAACTTTTAAGGGAACCAACAGTCGCCTCTTAAGGTGGACATTGGCACTCTAAGCTTTTAAGTTTCATATTGTGTATATCAATGGTTCATCCAATTATTTCTCTGACTTGTTAAGTCTTGACAGTCAGTAGATTTGTTGCCTTATGCGACTTCGTAGTAGAACTTTTTCCTCGCCTATTCTTCTTATACTCCTTGACTATAAGTCTTGGTATGGGGGAGTGTGAGGGAAAAGTTCAACAGATAGGAGTAGCGAGCGAGTATATGGTAACGATAGTTTGATTGCCGGCTGCTTGTTAAAGTAGGGTCAGTCTAGCTCCCGCTATTTCCCCCCCCCCCTTTCTCCCCACCCCGAAAGGTGACGTGTGGGGCTCCGGCCAAACAGTAATCACTCGAGGAAATGGTATGGTGATACCGACAAGATGTGGAAAAAGACACTTATGTACAGTTCAGGACATTTATTAAAGGAAACGTTTCGCCACGAGTGGCTTCTTCAGTCCTAAATTAGGACTGAAGAAGCCACTCGTGGCGAAACGTTTCCTTTAATAAATGTCCTGAACTGTACATAAGTGTCTTTTTCCACAGTAATCTCTCGACTCACAGCTCCCAGCACAACTGTTTGTAAAAGCCTCTGCTCCTATTCTAGTGGATATTGGTTGAAAGCATCACTTTTGACCAATAATAAACTTAGTCCTTTCAGTTTTAAGCTCCACATGAGACTTTTCGATAATCACCACCTTTTTTAAGTATATTACACTTATCATGGAGAGTGATTTCTTAAGCAGTGGGTAACCTGTCTCTCCAACTTGGAATGAAAGCTCGGGTCACCTGCCAACTAACGAGAAGTGTTGAAGGAGACGGACTGAAACCGGTCTTGAGACGTCACTTTATGATCTACCTACCTGATTAATTGTACAGGACACTACCCCTCATCTTTATAGTGGTAAAGAACCTGAGTTTCTGTCATCTGGACTGACTATTCAAGGCTATAGACTCTGTGAAAAACTAGTCGTTGGGTTGTCACTCAACACCTGTGGAACCCCCCCCCCCATCATTAACGGCAACTATTTCTACAAGACGGTGTCAACATCAACCAGACACCCCAATTTACTTGTACATATTAGCGTTGAATTCAAATGTCATTTTTCCATTTCATTTTTCATTTTTCTTTCAAGTAGGATACACCTTCATGTTTCTATGTTTTATCTTTGCATTACTAAATAATAAAGCGTTTATCTTTGTGAATTATTTCTTTTTCTATTCATTAATTTTCCTGAGGAGGAGCCAGCCTTGGTAACACTATCTGAAGCTGTTACAGGGCTGAGTAAACCTTCACAATATTCCTATTATTTTATCACTAAAAATCAGGAATATTGAGTATCTATCATATTAACCTTCCGTTCTCAATACAGAGACTTGTTGACACATCCTAGGTAATGTTACTATTTACCTGTGATTTTAGATATTCTAGGACGCTTGTATGTCTTATGTCACTAACAACCCAGTAGTGACAAGTCATTTTCCCTGACATTCCTGGGTTTTCCTGGGCATATCTTAAGTGTTGTTATGAATGAAAGTTGCAGTCCCCTAGTGTTATAGTTGCAGTCACCTGCACTTGTATATTTCTAGAAATTCTAGGAACCCCTGAGTGTCTCCCATCACTAGGATCTCAATGGTGATACATCCCCCGCCTAGCCCTCTCGCGTTATAACCACCCGGAACTAGCTACAATCTCCAATTTGCAATCACAGGCACACAAGTTTAGGTGATTGCAACTTTCATATATAACAACACATACGAGTAGCCCAGGACAGCCCAGGAATGACAAGGGATGGGCTTGTCACCACGGAGTCCTAGTGACGGAAGACATAAGAATGAAGGAACACTGCAGAAGGCCTACTGGCCCATACAAGGCAGGTCCAGGGTTCCTAGAATATCTAGAATCTCAGGTGAATAGTTACAATACCTAGGATGTGTAAATAAGTCTGTGTTGAGCAGGGAAGGTTAATTATAACAGAGAGATCTTCAACATTCCTGATATTTAGTGATAAAATAATCGGAACACTAAGGAAAAAAAATCAGTGATAAGGAATACTGAATACTAAAGAAGTTTCAGGAATACTCAGGATTTTTTTGTAGAAAATTCAGGATACCAAGGAATAGTCATAATAAGTGATATTTAGGAATTCTGTGGTCCTGGATGTACGATAGTTTCAGCTGACAACGAGCACATTCAATTCTTTTATTAATACAAAGGTTTACATATAATTTCAGTGTTTGTATGTGTATTATTCACTTGGTCATTGTAATCTTTTGTGACACTTAACTAGATGTGGTGATTAGATGCAGCTTAGGGCTGGCTATTATTTTTCCACATTATTCTATAACTTGCTTTGAGAAGAGAGGAAATCAATCGAGTCGAAGCAGGTTAGTCATGAGAGACAGTTCAGCCAGGAAAAACTGAAGCCAGCAGCTATAGACCATAGTCAGGCAGCGACGTTAATTGCCAATTTTCAAGGAAAGTACTGAAGGTACAGATGAAAATGAAATAAGCTTATAAGCCTCGTAAACTTGGTAGTTAATGGCAATAACGCACATAACCTCTTAGTAATCATCGAATGTTCGCCGACTCTGCTTTCATTTTGATTAAACGAGCAATAGACTATTTTGCCGTGCCTTTGACAACTTCCTATTACTACTGCTGTGTTTTGCGGATTGTCCAGTGTTCGTGTGTAATTACTTAAGATTATATATTCCGCAACAATTGACTTGTGATCACTGTATCAATTACATGACCTACACACTCGACAATGTGTAACTGCCAAGTGAAAGACAATCTAGTTGCGTTTCAATCAGCTTCCTGTAATTACTGCTATGTTAAGGGAATTTTCCATTATTCGTATACAAATACTACAGCTCGTATATCCGCCATAATTGACTTGTAATCGCTTTCTAAATTAATTAGGTACAAGGACTCGTATGAACAATGCAGCGACATTAAAGCTTACCAACATGAAGTTGTTTGGCATATTCGGATTATGAATTTTCTATATAAACTCAACACTATTGTTTTAGATGAGCATCGGAGATTTTATACAACATTGGGGTTAGTATTTTGACAAGCCATTTTGAAAGCTTGTACGCTTCGGACCCAATGGAACTAATAATAGATATTGATGGAAAACCCTGGTTTATGGGTTTTAATCATCCGCTACATACATGGGAATGTTTCTGGTCTAGCTGATGAATGAGTTACAAATTCATTTCCCTTAAGTAAAGTCTTTATCTGTTTATTGAAATGGCTGCTAACTTGCTCAAGGAAGTTCTTGGTCAAGAGAACCAATGTTTCTGTCACATAGGAAAAGTTAATTATTTTCAAAATAGTCTACTTTCTTCACGAAAAACCACTTGGTTTGAATCTCCTTTCTTCGTAAGGTGACATCTGGTATCATATTTAATTCCAGGAATAACTTAAAGGCCACTGAACAGCCGTGGTCCACTAGTCTGAGTAAAGCGTCATAAACCATACCTTTACAAATGTTGAAGGGTATAGGTATTTAATCGTGTTACACGTATTTTGTTTTTATTTATAGAGTGACTTAGTATGATATACCTTTGGCTGCCGCAATATATATATATATATATATATATATATATATATATATATATATATATATATATATATATGTCGTGCCGAATATGTAAAACTGGTCAATTAGCAAGAACTCATTTAAAATTAAGTCCTTTCTAAAAATTTCTCTTATACGTTTAAAGATATATTTTTTTCATTAATGTTAATGCAAAAATTTTTAATTTTGCACCAAAAGAATCTTAGAAAACTTACCTAACCTTATTATAACAAGAACAATTTATTTTAGCCTAACCCAACTATATATATTTTAGATTTGTTTATATTTTTTTCGTTAGGTTCAGAATGATTTTGGCGAAATTATTGCATACACAAATTTTCACTTGTCCTATATGGCAAGATGAACGTTGCTATTTAAGCCAAGATCGCAAGTTCTGCCTATTCGGCACGACATATATATATATATATATATATATATATATATATATATATATATATATATATATATATATATATATTTATATATATATATATATATAATCATAAGAGACGTGAATGCTCTGATGGTGGCAAGAGGTGTGGAGTTAAAAGATAAAGAATCTAACACAAAGTGGGAGTTGTCACAGTTGCTCTTTGCTGATAACACTGTGCTTTTGGGAGAGTCTGAAGAGAAGTTGCAGAGGTTGGTGGATGAGTTTGGTAGGGTATGTAAAAGAAGAAAATTAAAAGTGAATATAGAAGTAAGGTGATGAGGATAAAAAAAATAGGTAATGAAAGATTGGATATCAGATTGGAGGGAGAGAGTATTAAGGAGGTGAATGTATTCAGATATTTAGGTGTGGACTGCCAGCAGATGGGTCTATGAAAGATAAAGTGAATCATAGAATCGATGACGGGGAAAAATGGTGAGTGGTGCACTGAAGAGTCTGTAGAGCCAAAGAAGTTTGTCCATAGAAGCAAAGAGGGGTCTGTATGAAAGTATAGTTATACCAACGCTCTTATACGAGTGTGAAGCATGGGTGGTGAATGTTGCAACAAGGAGAAGGTTGGAGGGAGTGGAGATATCATGTCTGATGGCAATGTGTGGTGTGAATATAATGCAGAGAATTTGTAGTTTGAAAATTAAGAGGTGTGGTATTACTAAAACTATTATCCAGAGGGCTGAGGAGGATTGTTGAGGTGGTTCGAGCATGTAGAGTGAATGGAACAAAATAGAATGACATCAAGGTCACCCCACCAAGGTAGGGGGGCCCGAAAAAAAAAAAAACTTTCATCATTCACTCCATCAGTCTTCCCGGAGGCACTCTTACACTACAGTTATGAAACTGCAACATTAACCCCCCTCCTTCAGAGTTCAAGCATGTATTTCCCGTCTCCAGGACTCAAGTCCGGCCTGCCGGTATCCCTGAATCAGTTCATATATATATATATATATATATATATATATATATATATATATATATATATATATATATATATATATATATATATATATATGTAAAATGTGTGCGTATGGGTGTGTGTACTCACCTATATGTGGTTGCAGGGGTCGATTCATAACTCTTGGCCCAGCCTCTTCACTGGCCGATACTAAGTCTCTCTCCTTGCTGCATGAGCTTTAAGAACATAAGAACATAAGAACGAAGGAACACTGCAGAAGGCCTACTGGCCCATGCGAGGCAGGTCCAAGTCCCTACCGGCTTAAGCCAATGCACCCAACCTAGTCAGGTCAGGTCACATTGACTTAAGGGAGGAACACGGCAACCGACCTGTTAGCACAAGCTATCAGGTCTAACTCACACCCACCCACATCTACTCATGTATTTATCCAACCTATTTTTAAAGCTACACAACGTTCTGGCCTCTATAACGGTACTTGGGAGTTTGTTCCACTCATCCACAACTCTATTACCAAACCAGTACTTTCCTATATCCCTCCTGAATCTGAATTTTTCCAACTTAAAACCATTGCTGCGAGTCCTGTCTAGGCTAGATATTTTCAGCACACTATTTACATCCCCTTTATTTATTCCTGTCTTCCACTTATAAACCTCAATCATATCCCCCCTAATTCTACGTCTTTCTAGAGAGTGCAGTTTCAGGGCCCTTAGTCTATCCTCATAGGGAAGGTTTCTGATACATGGGATCATCTTTGTCATCCTCCTTTGTACATTTTCCAGAGAATTTATATCCATTCTGTAATACGGTGACCAAAACTGTGCAGCATAATCTAAATGAGGCCTAACCAAGGATGTATAGAGTTGAAGAACAACCTGAGGACTCCTATTATTTATGCTTCTTGATATGAAGCCAAGGATTCTATTAGCTTTATTGCGAACACTTATGCACTGTTGTCTTGGTTTCAGATTACTGCTAACCAGAACTCCTAAATCTTTTTCGCAATCCGTAATATTAAGATCTACATTATTTAGTTTATATGTGGCATGGTTATTGTCCTGTCCAACATTTAGAACTTTGCATTTGTCTATATTAAACTGCATCTGCCACTTCTCCGACCACTGCATCAGTCTATTCAAATCTTCCTGGAGTGCTCGAATGTCCTCGTCAGAATGAATTCGACGGCCTATTTTGGTGTCATCGGCAAACTTGCCGATGTCGCTCTTTATGCCCTCATCTATGTCGTTTATGTAGATTGTGAACAGCAGGGGGCCCAACACTGACCCCTGTGGAACACCGCTCGTGACGCTTCCCCACTCTGATTTCTCCCCATTTATGCAAACTCTCTGCTGCCTATTTGTCAACCATGCCTCTATCCAGGAAAAAATTTCTCCTCCTATTTCATGTGCTTTAATTTTCCTCAATAGTCTCTGATGTGGGACCCTGTCAAAAGCCTTACTGAAGTCCATATACACAATATCATATTCATTACCATGATCTACCTCCTCAAATACCTTAGTGAAAAAAGTTAATAAATTCGTAAGGCAGGAACGCCCCTTTGTAAAACCATGCTGAGATTCGTTGATTAATTTATGCTTTTCAAGGTGGCTACGAACTGCCTCGGCAATTATTGATTCCATAAATTTTCCCACTATGGAGGTTAGGCTTATTGGTCTATAGTTCGAAGCTAAGGACCTGTCACCTATTTTGAAAATAGGTATCACATTTGCCATTTTCCACTTATCTGGCATCATGCCAGTTTGTAGTGATATGTTGAAAAGATTAGCCAAAGGTGTGCTAAGCTCCTCTTTACATTCCTTTAGAACCCTTGCATACAGTTCATCAGGGCCTGGGGATTTGTTAGGTTTTAATTTATCTATTTGCCTAAGGACCATGTCACTTGTGACCCTAATAGTGCACAGTTTATTATCGTCCTGTTCTACATAATTTATCATTACTGGAATATCGCTGGTATCCTCCTGTGTAAAAACTGAGAGGAAGTATGTGTTAAAAATTCTACACATTTCCTTATCACTGTCAGTGAGCTGACCCGAGGAACTTTTGAGTGGGCCTATCTTGTCCCTGATCTTACTTCTGTATACCTGAAAGAATCCTTTTGGGTTAGTCTTCGATTCTCTTGCAACTTTAACCTCATAATCTCTTTTTGCTTTTCTAATTCCCTTTTTTATTTCTCTCTTTAACTGAATATATCGATTTCTTAATTGCCCCTCTCCTCTTTTGATTTGCCTATATATGCCTCTCTTTTGACCAATCAGATATTTTAATCTATTGTTCATCCATTTAGGATCATTTTTGTTTGATCTGATTTCCCTATTTGGAACATAATTTGACTGAGCAGCTAGAACTATGCCCTGGAAAGCATCATATCGGCAACCATCACCACCTACCTGACCCCTAGTCAGGTCATTCCAGTTCAGCCCACCTAAGTAATTTTTCAGTCCTATGAAATCAGCCAAGCGAAAGTCAGGGACGGAGACTTGATTGCCATTATTAGGGGAATTCCATGATATGTTAAAACTGAGTGATTTGTGATCACTCTCCCCAAGCTCATCATTAACCTCAAGATTATTAATTAGTGTTTCCCTACTGGCAAGAACCAAGTCAAGGAGGTTATTTCCCCTAGTTGGCTCTGTCACAAACTGTTTTAAAAAACAATCCTGGATCGTATCAAGAAAGTCACCCGACTCTAAATTTCCTGTCAAATTGCTCCAGTCAATCTGTCTATAGTTGAAATCTCCCATTAGCACAACATTTTCGTATGTAGATGCCTTACGAATTTCGTCCCATAGAAGTTTACTGCACTCCCTATCAAGATTTGGGGCCCTGTAAATCACACCCAAAATTAGTTTTTCTCGGCCCTCGAGAAGCTGTAACCAAACAGATTCAGTGGCTGACGCTTCTAATTTAATATCTTGTCTAACACAACAATTTAAATTGTCTCTGACATACATCGCTACTCCACCACCTTTCCTGTTGACCCTGTCAGTGTGGAATAATTTATAGCCTTGTATGTGACATTCAGAGGGCATCTCTCTATCTTTCAGATTGAGCCAGGTCTCTGTTATAGCAATAATATCTATGTTTCCTGCACTTGCAATTAATCTTAGCTCATCTATCTTATTTCTAACACTCCTGCTATTAGTATAGTAAACCTTAAGGGAGCTAGTCCCTTGCTGCCCTCTGCTGTCCCCCTTTGTTTGCTGACCTGTTCTATTGTCTTTATTTATAACTTCATGCTGAATGCCTTTTATACATTTACTGTTTCCAACCCTAGTGTTGCAACCTGCTTGTTTCCCACACACACCCATACCTCTATCTTCCATCAGTTTAAAATCATAGGCATTTCACCAATGGCCTTCTCAATCGAGTCTGCAAGTGCTACCACCCCTGCCCCAGAGAGATGAACCCCATCCCTTGCATACATATCATGTTTGCCATAAAAGTTGTTCCAGTTGTCAATGAATGGGATTGCAAGTTCCTTGCAGTATCTGTCTAGCCAGCAATTTACACCAATTGCCCTAGACAACCATTCATTTCCTACTCCCCTTCTAGGCAAGATGCTACATATGATTGGGATCCCTCCCTTAGACTTAATGAAATCTATAGCTGACCTGTACTTATCTAGCAGCTCTTCTCTCCTACCCTTCCCAATATCATTTCCACCAGCACTGAGACAGATAATGGGCTTGTTCCCATTACCTGACATGATATTATCCAGTCTGTTGACAATGTCCCCAACACCAGCTCCAGGGAAGCACACTCTATCTCTCATCTTCTTATTCCTATTACAAAAAGCACGGTCAACATATCTTACCTGAGAGTCACCAACCACAAGAATGCGCTTACCTTCATTAGCAGGGGCAGTAGTACCCTTACCTTCACTGGCCACTGAAGTACATTCATCCTGGAGAACAGAGAAGCGATTTCCTACCTTCAGATCTTCACTCTTAACTTTCCTTACTCTGATGCGCCTCCCATTACTGTGAACAACTCGCCACTTGTAGCAGGTGCTGGGCTGCACCTCACTGCTGGTAGCCGTTGCTACCTCCCCACCTACAGCCTCCTCACAGTGAGAGACAGACTGCACCTCACTGCTAGAAGCCTCATTCCCCACATCTCCAACCACCTCACACTCTCTCCCAGGCCCATTGAGGTGGACCTTCAGCCTCCTAATCTCCTCCTGGAGAAGCAAGACCTCCTCCTTCAACTCTCCAACCTCAGTTTTTAAAACACTGCAGAAGCAAGCCATGCTTTGTAACCGTCCACGCTAATCCCCAAAGCAGCTCAGGGTCTGTGACCTCACGTGACGACTGACCACTGACCACTGACGACTGACCACTGACCACTTTATCATATCTCTTCTTAAAGCTACGTATGGAACTTGCCTCCACTACTTCACTCTCCAGATTATTACACTTCCTGACAACTCTAAGGCTAAAGAAATACTTCCTAACATCCCTATGGCTCATTTGGGTTTTCAACTTCCAGTTGTGGCCCCTTGTTTTTATGTCCCATCTCTGAAACATTCGATCCCTGTCCACCTTGTCAATTCCTCTCAGTATTTTATACGTCGTTATCATGTCCCCCATATCTCTCCTATCCTCTAGTGTCATCAGGTTGAGTTCCCTTAACCTCTCCTTGTAAGACATACCCCTCGGTTCCGGGACTAATCTCTCTCCAATTTCTTGACGTGTTTGACTAGGTGTAGGTTCCATACTGGTGCTGCATACTCCAGTATATTCCTGACGTATACAGTGTACAATGTCGTGAATGACTCTTTACTCAGATGTTGAAATGCAATTCTCAGGTTTTACCAAGTGCTCATATGCTGAGGAATTATTTGATTAATGTGTGCCTCAGGGGACATGTTCGTTATAATGCTTACCCCAAGATCCTATTCTTTAAGTGACGCTTGGAGCCTTTGATCCCCTAACCTATACTCCGTCTGCGGTTTTCTTTGACCTTCCCCAATCTTCATGATTTACTGGGCTTAAACTCCAGGAGCCATTCGTCGGACCAGACTTGTAGTCTGTCCAAATCACCTTGTAATCTTCGTTGTGTGTGTGTGTGTGTGTGTGTGTGTGTGTGTGTGTGTGTGTGTGTATGTGTGTGTGTGTGTATGTGTGTGTGTGTGTGTACTCACCTAGTTGTACTCACCTAGTTGAGGTTGCAGGGGTCGAGTCCAAGCTCCTGGCCCCGCCTCTTCACTGGTCGCTACTAGGTCACTCTCCCTGAACCATGAGCTTTATCGTACCTCTGCTTAAAGCTATGTATGGATCCTGCCTCCACTACATCGCTTCCCAAACTATTCCACTTCCTGACTACTCTGTGGCTGAAGAAATACTTCCTAACATCCCTTTGATTCATCTGTGTCTTCAGCTTCCAACTGTGTCCCCGTGTTGCTGTGTCCAGTCTCTGGAACATCTTGTCTTTGTCCACATTGTCAATTCCTCTCAGTATTTCGTAAGTCGTTATCATGTCCTCCCTATTTCTCCTGTCCTCCAGTGTCGTCAGGTTGATTTCCCTTAACCTCTCCTCATAGGACATACCTCTTAACTCTGGGACTAGTCTTGTTGCAAACCTTTGCACTTTCTCTAGTTTCTTTACATGCTTGGCTAGGTGTGGGTTCCAAACTGGTGCCGCATACTCTAATATGGGCCTAACGTACACGGTGTACAGGGTCCTGAACGATTCCTTATTAAGATGTCGGAATGCTGTTCTGAGGTTTGCCAGGCGCCCATGTGCTGCGGCAGTTATTTTGTTGATGTGCGCTTCAGGAGATGTGCCTGGTGTTATACTCACCCCAAGATCTTTTTCCTTGAGTGATGTTTGTAGTCTCTGGCCCCCTAGACTGTACTCCGTCTGCGGTCTTCTTTGCCCTTCCCCAATCCTCATGACTTTGCACTTGGTGGGATTGAACTCCAGGAGCCAGTTGCTGGACCAGGTCTGCAGCCTGTCCAGATCCCTTTGTAGTTCTGCCTGGTCTTCGATCGAATGAACTCTTCTCATCAACTTCACGTCATCTGCAAACAGGGACACCTCGGAGTTTATTCCTTCTGTCATGTCGTTATGTCGTTCACAAATACCAGAAACAGCACTGGTCCTAGGACTGACCCCTGTGGAACCCCGCTGGTCACAGGTGCCCACTCTGACACCTCGCCACGTACCATTACTCGCTGCTGTCTTCCTGACAAGTATTCCCTGATCCACTGCAGTGCCTTCCGTGTTATCCCTGCTTGGTCCTCCAGTTTTTGCACTAATCTCTTGTGTGGTACTGTGTCAAAAGCCTTCTTGCACTCCAAGAAAATGCAATCCACCCACCCCCCTCTCTCTTGTCTTACTGCTGTCACCATGTCATAGAACTCCAGTAGGTTCTTGACACAGGATTTCCCATCTCTGAAACCATGTTGGCTGCTTGTGATGAGATCATTCCTTTCTAGCTGTTCCACCATTCTTCTCCTGACAATCTTTTCCATGATTTTGCATGCTATACATGTCAGTGACACTGGTCTGTAGTTTAGTGCTTCATGTCTGTCTCCTTTTTTAAAGATTGGGACCACATTTGCTGTCTTCCATGCCTCAGGCAATCTCCCTGTTTCTATAGATGTATTGAATATTGTTGTTAGGGGTACACTTAGCGCCTCTGCTACCTCTCTCAGGACCCAGGGAGAGATGTTATCTGGCCCCATTGCCTTTGAGGTATCTAGCTCACTCATAAGCCTCTTCACTTCTTCCTCGGTTGTGTGTACTGTGTCCAGCACATGGTGGTGTACCCCACCTCTCCGTCTTTCTGGAGCCCCTTCTGTCTCCTCTGTGAACACTTCTTTGAATCTCTTGTTGAGTTCCTCACATACTTCACGGTCATTTCTTGTTGTCTCTCCTCCTTCCTTCCTTAGCCTGATTACCTGGTCCTTAACGGTTGTTTTCTTCCTGATGTGGCTGTATAACAGCTTCGGGTCAGATTTGGCTTTTGCTGCTATGTCGTTTTCATATTGACGTTGGGCCTCCCTTCTAATCTGTGCATATTCGTTTCTGGCTCTACGACTGCTCTCCTTATTCTCCTGGGTCCTTTGTCTTCTATATTTCTTCCATTCCCTAGCACACTTGGGTTTTGCCTCCTTGCATCTTTGGGTGAACCATGGGCTCATTCTGGCTTTTTCATTATTCCTGTTACCCTTGGGTACAAACCTCTCCTCAGCTTCCTTGCACATTGTTGCTACATATTCCATCATCTCATTAACTGGCTTCCCTGCCAGTTCTCTGTCCCACTGAACCTCATTCAGGAAGTTCCTCATTCCTGTGTAGTCCCCTTTCCTGTAGTTTGGTTTCATTTGTCCTTGCCTTCCTGCTTCCCCCTCCACTTGTAGCTCTACTGTGTATTCGAAGCTCAAAACCACATGATCGCTGGCCCCAAGGGGTCTTTCATATGTGATGTCCTCAATATCTGCACTACTCAAGGTGAATACTAAGTCCAGTCTTGCTGGTTCATCCTCTCCTCTCTCTCTTGTAGTGTCCCTTACGTCTTGGTACATGAAGTTTTCCAGTACCACCTCCATCATCTTATCCCTCCATGTATCTTGGCCCCCATGTGGCTCCAAGTTCTCCCATTCGATCTCCTTGTGGTTAAAGTCGCCCATGATCAGGAGCTTTGCCCTGCATGCATGAGCTCATCTGGCCACTGCAGCCAGTGTGTTAACCATTCCTCCATTGCTCTCGTCATACTCTTGCCTTGGCCTCCTGCTGTTCTGTGGTGGGTTATACATCACTGCAATTATCACCTTGGGACCACCAGAGTGAAGCGTTCCCGCTATGTAATCACTTTCTTCTCCGCTGTCTCCTCTCTCCAGCTCATCAAAATTCCATGGGTGTTTGATCAGCAATGCCACTCCAGCCCCCCTGTTCCTTCTGTCTTTTCTCAGGATCTGGCATCCCGCTGGAAAGATGACATCTGTTATCATACCTGTAAGCTTGGTTTCTGTGATCGCTATGATGTCTGGTGATGCCTCTTTGAATCTTTCGTGCCACTCCTCCCACTTGTTTGCTATTCCATCAGTGTTTGTGTACCATACCTTCAGTTTCCTTTCCAACACTGTGGTTTGGGTGGCCTGTGGGGGTGGGAGACCTGGTAGCATACTGTGGGATTCTATGGTTGGGGGTTGGGTGGAAGCTGTGGGTATGGATTGTATTGTGTGTTTGGATGGTGTGATAGGTTGTGGGGTTCTGAGGATAGTTGTGTGTGTGCTTGCCCTTGCTGCTCTGTTCTGCTCTGACTGACCTCTGCTGGTTCCATCCTTGTCTCCTTTCCTAGCTCCTTTCGCTTTTTTGACCTCTCCCTCAGCTGCTTTCTCTCTGTTTGTGTTCTGTCTCTGTCTAGGAACACCTTCTTGTACTCTTCCGAACTTTTCAACCATGGTTTCTCTTGGAGGATCCTGTTCCGCACTGTTTCTGTCCTGAGAATCAGCTTGATCGGTCGGTTTCTCCCCTTCAAGTACCCCCCTATTCTCTGAAAATTTACAATCTCATCCATGTCTTCACCCCCTATTTCCGTGATGATTTTCTCAATCTCCTTTCTTTCTTCCTGTCGTCTTTCAGTGTGTGTCCTTTCCTCTCTCTCCCGAAGCCCATGGATAATCACTGATTTTGCCCTTTCCTCCTCCCATTGCCTCTTCCTCTGTGTCTCTGGTTCCTGTCTGTATGTGGTCATTTTCTCCCTTGATTTTTCCAGTGTCTCTTGGTAGCATGGTTGTGCCTCAGCATTCGACCTATCTCCCTCTCCATCTGCACCCATCTGCTCTTCCCTTCCACTCCCTGGCCATTCTTTGCAGGCTGATATGACCTTAGCATAATTCATATCTCCTTCCTTCCTGTTCAGCCTCTCATCATCGTATGGTGTGTCTTCTCTGGTCACTACCCCTGAGACTTGCTTCAGCATGTTTACCTTAAATTCTAGGACCTTTACCCTGGCTACTGCAGTTTCGACTTGTGCCTCCCAGTTCTTCGTCTCCTTCTCCAATCTCTTTTCCCATTTCACAGAGAGCTCTTTCTCCATTTTTTTCAGAAAGCTCTCCTAATTTTCTCTCCCATTCTTGCTCTATCCTTTTCCACTGTTCCTCCATCCATTCCTCTCTACCAGTACCATTGTCATCTGATCCCTGATTCCTGCGAGTCCCAACCATTTTTTTTTTTTAATGAAAGAGAGAAAGAGAAAAAGGGGGAGAGAGTGAGAGATAGGGGAGAGAGAAGGGGAGCCTAGAAGGAGGGGAAAAGAAGGGAAAAAGGGGGAGAAAGTGAGAGAGGGAAAAGGTAAGAGAAAGGGGGCAGTGACAAGGGAAGAGAGAGAGAGAGAAAAGAGGAAGAGAGAGAGTAAGAGAGGAAGAGAGAGAGGGAGAGGGAGAGAGAGAGGGAGAGAGAGAGGAAGAGTAAAAGGAAGAGAGAGAGGAAGAGAGAGAGGAAGAGAGAGAGGATGAGAGAGAGGATGAGAGAGAAGATGAGAGAGAGGATGAGAGAAAGGGGGAGAGAGAAAGAGAGAGAGAGAGAGGAAGAGAGAGGAGAGGAGAGGGAGAGAGAGGAGAGGAGAGGGAGAGAGATGGAGGGGGGGAAAGGAAGGGTTATAGGGTCGCTTCACAGGAAGGTGTAAAATCCTGTATATGTGTTTGTGTGTGTCTATATATGTGTGTGTGTGTGTGTCTGTGCTACAGCTATTCAAGTGCCTAACAGCAATGCTGTTCTCACCAAGTGTGTGTGCATATGTTTATGTAAACAGTCCTTATTTCCCACGTATGTACTACATATGTATTGTATATGTACCCGATCTCTTGGTTCCCACTGTACTGTCTTATGCGTTTAAAATTACGTTCAAAAATAAATACACTAGGCTTCGCCTATATGCCGCTACCTCTAAATTCTATTAAATGCCAGTAAATGCTGCTTATTCTAATTCTGATAGCTCGAGGAGAGTGACCCCCAATTCCAGCTAGAGACAGGTACTATTGACCCCATGCAACTCAAACTAGGTGAATATTACTTGCGGCTGGCAGTGGAGTAACGTTGCGGGTCTGTCCTGTCCCAGAAGTTGATGTTTGATGCTTCTCGGTAATTTTTCCACTAACTTCTTGTATGCACTATAGTCTCTAGCTCTTCTAATTTTTTCACTCACTCACTGTATTTACTGACACATCTATACATATCTCTTATCTCCCTGGTCTTGAGTAGCACTTATTCTTCAAAATACCCCACTGCTTTTTATGGCAACACTATTTAAGCCTGACACAACCATTCACCCTTCCAACGGCCTCCACTAAACACTCAGCCACTATTTCCTTTGTTTTTTTTTCTGTGATCACTTATATTTCCTTTTTTCGGGGCTTAAGTGATTATATGCACTCTCATGCGTGCACACGCCTATATCCCACACTATTCCTTATGGCACAGTCAGAAATTATCACCAAAACACGAGCTCAAACCGCGTGACTCCTCCACGAGTATGTGTGTGTGTGTGTGTGTGTGTGTGTATGTGTGTGTGTGTGTGTGTGTGTGGGCGTGTGTGTATGTATGTGTGTGTGTGCGTGTGTGTGTGTTAGTGTATGTGTGTATGTGTGTTTGTGTATGTGTGTGTGTGTGTGTGTGTGCGTGTATGTGTGTGTGTGTGTGTATGTGTATGTATGTGTGTGTGTGTGTGTATGTGTGAATGTGTGTGTGTGTGTATGTGTGTGTATGTGTGTGTGTGTGTGTGTGTGTGTGTGTGTGTGTGTGTGTGTGTGAACTTCATAAAGGTGGAAAAACCTACTGATTCTTAGGATATTTATTAAAATAATGAAATACGATCAACGTTGCGATGAAAAAATCAGTCATCAGTATTAATTTGTGGAACATAAATAACAATAGATAATATAGAAAATGCGATTCACAACATGCAATGTACAGTTTACGATTTAAAAATTATATTAGCCAGGACGGGAAAACATTCCATATAAACTTATTTAAGAATGATTTAAACTCCAAATTCAAGAATAATGAACTCAAACTGGATAAAGAAAAATAATAAGTTTTCATTTCTTAATTTTAATGTTATCTTCCTTAGTATAGTTTAATATAAGCGCATTATTCAGGATTACGTCTACACTTTCTGTCCTTTATACTAGCTTTATTTAAGGAGAAAGTCATAAAAAATTTAATCAATAGCGGCTACTCATTGCGTTGCAATTGATCTACGCTTAACAGTGAAGCCTTTTCTCTTAAGAAATAGGTATACTTGCAAGTACATAAAACAAAAATTAAGTCCTCCTTGGAAAAAAATTTCGCATACAAAATTAATTTAGTTGCAGTGTCTAAAGAAGTCCACTACACAAAACTTCTTTGTTTATAATCTGAGTTACAATACTAAGACACACTTTTCTAAATTATTGTAAACTGAACACCCACAAATTAAATTTAAATAAATTTTTTGAGCCCATAATAATGGCAGCCATATTAAGCTTAAGTATCCTCTAGCTACTTTTTTCTCCAATATAATTTATCAGTTCACTTGTTATCAGTTCACTTGTTATCAGTTCACTTGTTATCAGTTCACTTGTTATCAGTTCACTTGTTATAATTCACGTACTAAATGTGTAGGAAGTGCATTCCAGAATGTTTAGACAAATTTGTGAACGTATGGGTCTATCACACACAAGTTTCACATCTGTCGCCGAACCATCTCACTCAACCATCAGAATTCATTCTCATTCTCATAATAATCCACTGAGTTAAGTGATATTGAAATTATAACTAAAGCAGAAAATATTTTGGAATTTGGAATTCTAGAGATCTTATATATCAGAAAACATACACCTGGACTTATTGGTGGACAGAGGCTCTCCTTGGTGGGTCTTTTTAAATTTTAAATTTTTCTCGCGTTTTACTATGGCTTTATTAAATTTCTAATAATTTTTCTTTGGACATTGTAATTCTCTTCATATATTAACTACCTTATTTCAAGCAAGGCAAAAGTACATCTATAATCCAGGCTAATTTAATTATTTTTATAAATTGTAAACTCTATATTGTATGTTTTGAATTGCTATATCAAATTCAAGATATGAATCCTGATAGTTATTGATTTTTCACCTAAACGTTTATAGTAAACCATTACTTCAATAACTATAAGAAACTGCAAATGTTTCCCCACCTTTATCAATCAATATATATATATATATATATATATATATATATATATATATATATATATATATATATTTATATATATATATATATATATATATATGACAAGCCACGGGGGGTGGAAATCTTTAGCTCAAGTACTTTCACACTTCTCAGTGTGTCATCAGGAGCTGTGCAATGTTGCACAGCTCCAGATGACGCATATATATATATATATATATATATATATATATATATATATATATATATATATATATCGCGCCGATTCTGGCTTAAATAACAACGCTCTTCTTACCGAATAAAGCATGCAATAATTTTCTTAAAAATCATTCTGAACCTAACGAAAAATAATTGGTTGTGTTATTTTTAATTTATTGTAAACATATAAAAAATATAGTTATTTGGATTAGGCCAAATTAAATTACACATGTTCTAATAAGGTTAGGTAAGTTTTCGAAATTTTTTGGGGTACAAAATTATTAATTTTTACATTAACATAAGTGAGAAAATTAGAGAAAATTTTAGAAAGACTTAAATTTTAAATGAGTTCTTGCTAACTGATCGTTTTTAGCTATTCGGCACGACACACACACACACACTGGCATATACATACATATATATATATATATATATATATATATATATATATATATATATATATATATATATATATATATGTGTGTGTGTGTGTGTGTTCAATAAGGTGAAAGCAAACATTTTCGCAATTTGTCACTTTATTAAGAAATAGTAAAAATTTCAAGACAACAGAAGACTAAAAAGTTGAGTTATGACCTAACATATGACTTTACTGGACGTGAGAGTGTAGTTAAGATTAGTCAGGTCATATGTTAAGTATTTTGTTTTTTCAAGAGTGATATGTAAGCCATAGTTTAAATTCGTCACAAATTCTTTTCATTTTAAATATATCTAATTTATACAGCCCTAAACTTATATTCATATTGCAATCAATTCATAAAATTAGCACCGTAACTGGACAAGAGTCTATTAATGGGAAAGATTTTAACGACCAAATTGCTGTTGAAAAGGCCGAGAAAGTTGTATCAGGCAGGTCTCTGGTTGAGCGAAATTTAATTGAATCAAGCTTCATACAAAATATCATTGTTTTCAATATGAGTATAAGTTCAGGGTTGCATAAATTAGATTTTTTATAATGAATAGAAATGTGAGGAATTTTAAACTATTCCTGTCGTGTCACTCTTGAAGAAAAAATTACTTAACATGTAATATTAATAAATCTTCACTCCCACCAACCCCTACATATATTTTTTAAAATCTGTATTTAAATGATATATGTAACCCATGTTTACATATTTATGAATATAGAAATTTACATATGTTGAATTGCAAAACCTGTGGAGAAACACTAATTTAAATTCTAGAGCTCCTCTGGCACCGGTCAGAAACCGAAGATGCAGTAAGTGTTCCCTCTCTAGATCGCCACACTGAGGTGCTGGGCCCTATGTCAGTTTAGTTTGTATAGAGACGCTATTTTGTGGACAGAGACAGGAGTTATATAACAGAACAAGATAATTTAGAATAATTTAGAATAAACCTTTCTGAAGATGGTAAATAACTTCATTGGTAATTATAACATATCTGAAATCATGAGACGGTATCTACACATTACATTGCCTACGTAAATGAACTTACTGATGAAATTTAAACCAAGTGACCAATATTTTGTGGTAATGACACACAAAATTAAGATTGTATCTACACATTTTATTTAGAAATTGCACCGAGTGGAGAATTAACTGTAAGACGCCATTATAATATAAGAAATGACTGTAATATCATAATGGCGCAAGTAACTGAGCTTTGCGGGTCGGACAAAGACCCATTGTGAATTCTTTAATTCTGTTGCATTTACACTACTGCTCACAGGATACGCTACGAGTAACTTGTTATGTAATATGGCATCCCGTCCTAATCTAAGTTATTTCGTATATTGCTGTGTCTTAGAAAGCCACGTGAATGACTTACATTGGATTGAAATATTATGAGAATGTATTGTACCATCTTCTCGATGGGTCCCCGTTGTTTGTTATGCTCCAAATGGCTTTATCGTTTTTATATATTATGGCATTTACTGGCGTCATGGTATGTTAGAATCTCTTATTTTTAATCGACTACATGCTAATTTAACCAAACCTACCTAAGTTATAGCGATATCAGTGTTTGTGCAATCATTAAATGCGAATATAGTAGTATTGGTATTAGTAACGTATATTATTATGCTTCAGATCAGCACCTTTTCGTTGTGATTAACGAAAGGCAAAAACAGCATCACCAGTAAATGCTTGATTACTGCCGAGCGCTTACCCTGTGATGTTACGTGTTTGTCATATATTTCTGGTTCTTGCCTCGATGCACGCAATTAAAATCGTACGGAGTGCGATATAAGTTGATAAAGCAGTTAAATATTAGTTAGTGTTGAAGATTTGAAAGGAATCAGAAAATGCTGAACCTAATATTCAAATTTCTTCAATAAAAATAATAAATGCTGAAAACAGCAATCAGTGGAGGATCAAGGTGGCGACTAGTACTCAGATTTGTTTCCTTGATTAAGAGTTCGGCCTCCTCCCACTTCGTGGTTATCCATATGACCGTCTGAGGAAGTGGTGAGAGGCCAAGCTCATAATCAAGGATACCGATTACATATGAGACTCCTCCTTGATTCTTCATTGGTCGCCGTTTCCTACACTGGTGTCCAGAAATCCAATCTTAGCATGTCAGTCGTTACTAATATGTCTGTCAGGTGACCTGACAGACATACCATTGACCCGATGCCTTTCAAACCTGCTCTTAAATACACTGCAGATCTCTCACATCCATATTGGATTACATAAGCTCGCTGTGAACGACATATTTCCTAAAGAAAAGTAGGGGCGCCACGAGTGCACGAAGAGACAACACGATAAGCGTCAGGGGCCCAAGACACTTCAACTGTCTCCCAGCATACATAAGAGGGAATACAAATAGGCCCCTGGCTGTCTTCACAGAAGGCGCTGGACAAGTACCTAAAGTCAGTACCTGACCAGCCGGGCTGTGGTTCGTACGTCGGTTTGCGTGCGGTCAACAGTAACAGCTTGGTTGATCAGAGTCTGATCTGTCATGAGGCTTGGTCACAGACCGGGTCGTGGAGGCGCTGATCCCAGAAATCCTCTCGAAGTATACTCCAGGTAATAAACTATTCCTAATTTATAAATACCTCATTTACACCACATCTATAAAAAGAATTTTTTATAGATGTGGTCTGGAGTTTTGAGACTCTGATCGCAAGTTCTATCCCCGCCCGTGGTATGGTTTATTTTTTAAGCATTTCAGAGTCTTAGGTAAACACATAATTAATCCTAGTTATGCTGGATGAGAATATCTGGCTCCCCTGAGTTTGTCAGCACCGGCTAGCAGATATAACCATATAACCAACTATCCTGCATGATGAATATGTTAGTTTAATTAGTTTGCGTTTCATCAAAGCCCAGCAGCTTTTCATATAGCAGTTTATCCTCCATTTTTCTTTTACGATTCTTGAGAAAATGCACACTTGAAATGTGGCCATAGGCCAAGAGTTATTTTATAAATTTCGTAATTGTTCAGTAGTAATACGTGAAAATAAGCTAATATAACTTAACAGAGCTAAACCTAATTTAACAAATCCGATCAAAATATTTAAAATTCAGGTCCAATTTGAGGGTGCGGAAATGCAAGGACAATTCATGTGAAGCTAGTTATCCTAGCTGGAGAACTAGTTGTACACACATAAGTAATCTGCAGTTTACCATGCAAATATCAAATTTGTGTTTCAACGCATGACAGTAAGTCAAAATTTGCACAGTATATTAGAAATAAAGAGCAAATATTATTCTACACGAGATTAGACTTTGTTAAATTTAATATTTACATGAGGGAGGCGTAATTACCAGCATCAAAAGAGACATTATCGCCGTTAAACAGTTGGAAGTACACGTTCGTTGTTTATAGTGGAGGATGTTTTGTGATCAGTCTACACAGTTATTGCTGGTGTACATAAATACACCTTAAAAATTCAAGATTTTTATGTGTGAATACATTTTGCCTCGTCTATCATTCTGCGTAGTTTGTACCTCAGATAGGGATATTCTTTTCTGGAAAGGGGTGCCAGTAGCTTTACTGGGCGCTTGCGGGGTTAAGAAACTAGCACCTCTTTCGGCATAAACGGTGGGGATATTTTCCCTTTTGTATAAATTTACTGACACGGCTGATCATATAGAATGAATTATAATATGAATTGTATAATGCAAAAAATACTTTAGTTTTCCTTACTTTGTAATTATGGTTTATGCAATACGAGAGTTAACTGATCACGACGATAAGAATCTGATAATGATAATACAAATTTGGTAATGTTAGATGAGAAATGTTTTAAAAGTGCTGATTGACTAAAGGGTTCAGGGTTTTTAAATATAAATAAACTTTTTTTTAGTTGCTTTTCTTCTTATTCACAGCTAAGAAAAGACACCGTGAAAAAAACAACTTTTACTGAGACAACGTTTATCTCTCTCTAAAATTAAAAGCCATATTTTGAAAGCTGAAAATGATATACGAGTTTTTCATTCCATTTTTATCTTAATTCTTGCAACACCTCGTTGTTTTTCTTTCTGAAATAATGCTCTCATGAACCTCTCCTCGTGATTTCAAAACTACGTAGGTGATAACATTACTTAGGGTAATTGCAGTTTTCAACGAGCATATCTTCCCTTCATTAATGAATCTTACCAAAATGTAATTTTCACAACGACCACTCGAGTTAATTAATCACTACATCCAGATCATCTTACGATCCAGCGCTTGTGTGAGATACAGATATTTTTGTATTGTACATCATATCGTCTGACGTACCCGTACCTCACAGTGGCGCGTATACGTCAGTGGAGTTTTCATAATCATGACATATGATCAGACGTAAGTTTTGAAATTGACTTTAGTTTCCTCTGTAATTTGCTAGATTTTGCTTCTGCCAAGACAAAATGATTATTAAATGTAAAATAGGATATTTACACTTATTATTTCCTACAGTAGGGAGTGCCTTTATGCTAATGGAGGGCTCTTGATGCACAGAATTTGAGCTACTCTTCCTCGGAGTGAAGCTACGCTAATTACTGACGCCTTCTTCATTCCACAGACCTTGTTTGACCCTAATTGAAAATTTTCCTTTTAATATTAGATTATTAATAAACAGATGTGTTTCTCTTGCTGCACGATATGAAAGAGGTATTTCCGTATCAACACATAAGGAATAGTAGAAAGTGCATAGGTGGGGGACATGAGAGTCTCTCCCATAGTCCCCCACACCCACTTTCTATCAATGTGGGTGCGAAGGTGCGAGACCCCCACATCAGCCTCTTAACAAGGCAGGTGCAGGAACACATTTGAAACCATCAGAGCTACTAAGGTAAAGTAAATCACTGGCTTGTTTACACCTGTAGCTTAAATTGTGAGATACAAAATATTGCTGGGCTGCACTGGGCCATTCTGATAGCTTTATAAAAACTGGCCAGACTGCACCTTCCCAGTCTATAAACTTCATAAACTTTCCTCTTGCTATAGTTCATCAACATGTGGAATTTAAAGTTGACCAGATATGGCGTTCTCTAGCTACAAAATTAACCTTGGATGAAGAAAATAAAACTGTTTCTAGGTATGTGACCGGTTATGCAATAAAACCAAAAGAAAATATATTTAAGATCTCGCTAAATTAGAGATTTTTAAAAATACCACAAAAGCACGAGGTTCTACTATTTTTTTCAGTTTTCTCAGTTTTATACTGTTAATAGTTATTTATAATCCAGACAAGGACAGCTGCAGCTTCTGCAAAGAATCAGATAATTAAAAGTATAACAACTGTTTCAGTAAACTAGCACATTGGCACCTACATATCCTAATCACAAAAGATACTACACAATTAAAAAGTTACAACTGGTATATTGGGACCTACACACACCAAGTTACCGTAGAAAATAAGTTATCTCTCAGATAATTTATTTTCTTAAGGCTTTATCCCAGAACTTGCACAAATGCACAGTACAATTTTCTTTTCTTCCTCCAACGTATCTTTGTGTTTATAGCCTTTACACGCCGTTTTTGATCGGCTATAAATGTTGGTGAACTATAGCCTGACTAAGGTTTGAGGAACTATCATTCAACATAGGTTTCCTGTAGTGACTTTTATATAGACAGTTCCCAATTCTGGTGTCCATGCGATAATTTCGAAAATGGCTGGGACTGCTGGACTGGTATGGTGATAGCGACAAGTTAAAAGTAAAGGTAGAAAGTTGAAAGTGAACATAGGCAAGAGTAAAGTGATGAGGGTATCAAATGATTTAGATAAAGAGAAACTGGATATCACATTGGAGAGAAGGAGTATGGAAGAAGTGAATGTTTTCAGATATTTGGGAGTTGACTTGTCAGTGGATGGGTTTATGAAGGATGAGGATAACCATAGAAATGATGAAGGAAAAAAGGTGCGTGGTGCATTGAGGTATCTGTGGAGACAAAAACGTTATCCATGGAGGCAAAGAAGCTTGGGTTGCAAATGCTGCAGTGAGGAGGCGGCTGGAGGCAGTGGAGAAGTCCTATCTAAGGGCAATGTGTGGTGTAAATATTATACAGAGAATTCGGAGTGTGGAAATTAGAAGGTGTGGAGTTACTAAAAGTATTAGTCAGAGAGCTGAAGAGGAATTGTTGAGGTGGTTTGATCATTTAGAGAGAATGGATCAAAGTAGAATGACTTGGAGAGCGTATAAATCTGTAGGGAAAGGAAGGCGGGGTAGGGGTCGTCCTCGAAAAGGTTGGAGGGAGGGGGTAAAGGAGGTTTTTATGAGCGAAAGGCTTGGACTTTCAGAAAGCATGTGTGAGCGTGTTAAGAGTGAATGGAGACGAATGGTTTGTGGGACCTGGCGAGCTGTTGGAGTGTGAGCAGGGTAATATTTAGTGAAGGAATTCGGGGAAACCGGTTATCTTTATATAGCCTGACTTGAGTCCTGAAAATGCGAAGTACAATGCCTGCACTTTAAAGGAGGAGTTTTGGATTTCGGCAGTTTGGAGGGGTATGTTATATATGCTTCTAACCTGTTGTATCTGGACGCCTCTGCAATGGCAGTGATTATGTGTGAATGAGGTGAAAGTGTTGAATGATGATTAAAGTATTTTCTTTTTGGGGATTTTCTTTCTTTTTGGGTCACCCTGCCTCGGTGGGAGATGGCCGACTTGTTGAATATATATATATATATATATATATATATATATATATATATATATATATATATATATATATATATATATATATATATATACATTTATATATATATATATATATATATATATATATATATATATATATATATATATATATATATATATATATACATATTTATATATATATATATATATATATATATATATATATATATATACATTTATATATATATATATATATATATATATATATATATATATATATATATACATATTTATATATATATATATATATATATATATATATATATATATATATATATGTATACATATACATATATATATATATATATATATATATATATATATATATATATATATATATATATATATATATATATATATATATATATACATTATATATATATATATATATATATATATATATATATATATATATATATATATATATATATATATATATATATATATATATATATGCAAAACAACCACTCTGAAAGAATAGAGAAATTCCAAGCGCTTTCGTGACTACTCACATGTGAGTAGTCACGAAAGCGCTTGGAATTTCTCTATTCTTTCAGAGTGGTTGTTTTGCATATTCTGAAATCACCTGTTTACTGTGATCTTATTGCATATATATATATATATAATGTATATATATATATATATACATATACATTACATATATATATATATATATATAATATATATATATATATATATATATATATATATATATATATATATATATATACATTATATATATATATACATTACATATATATATATATATATATATATATATATATATATATATATATATATATATATATATATATATATATATATATATATATATATAATGAAGGCGGTTCTCTGGGAACGTATTCGCGTGGACGCCCTCCTCTTTTCTGCACTTTTACAAGCTCCTGATATTTTGATTGCAACATGAATGCCTAGAGCTATCATTCTACTTCCCCCGTGGTTGTTTTGCATCTTGTATCGCTTGGTTTGCGTTATTTGCATAATATATATATATATACATATTTATATATATATATATATATATATATATATATATATATATATATATATATATGTATACATATACATATATATATATATATATATATATATATATATATATATATATATATAAATATATATATATATATATATATATATATATATATATATATATACATTATATATATATATATATATATATATATATATATATATATATATATATATATATATATATATATATATATATATATATGCAAAACAACCACTCTGAAAGAATAGAGAAATTCCAAGCGCTTTCGTGACTACTCACATGTGAGTAGTCACGAAAGCGCTTGGAATTTCTCTATTCTTTCAGAGTGGTTGTTTTGCATATTCTGAAATCACCTGTTTACTGTGATCTTATTGCATATATATATATATATAATGTATATATATATATATATACATATACATTACATATATATATATATATATATAATATATATATATATATATATATATATATATATATATATATATATATATATATACATTATATATATATATACATTACATATATATATATATATATATATATATATATATATATATATATATATATATATATATATATATATATATAATGAAGGCGGTTCTCTGGGAACGTATTCGCGTGGACGCCCTCCTCTTTTCTGCACTTTTACAAGCTCCTGATATTTTGATTGCAACATGAATGCCTAGAGCTATCATTCTACTTCCCCCGTGGTTGTTTTGCATCTTGTATCGCTTGGTTTGCGTTATTTGCATAATATATATATATATATATATATATATATATATATATATATATATATATATATATATATATATATAAATATGCAAAACAACCACTCTGAAAGAATAGAGAAATTCCAAGCGCTTTCGTGACTACTCACATTATCAAGGAACTATGAAAGTGAAGCATCCAAGGAAGCTATATAAGGGGGTCCGGCCAGCACCTCACTATCAGATCCCACAACGGTTAAACACGTGACGCGCGGCGAGCCAACTTGGATAGGTCCTTTGCAAAACTCACCCCCAAGCTATTTATTTGTCCAGTGTATTATTAAATTCTTCCCAAATTCTATTAATTATAAATGGATCTAATTTATATAAACCAAAGGAAATATTCATATTATTGTCAAAACTGCTTTTTATGAAACAAGATTCAATTATATTCCTGTCGACCATGGACTTGCTTGATACTACTTTCTCAACTTTTTGAAAATCAATTGGATGGTTAAAATCTCTTACATGAATAAATAGAGCATTGGAATCTTGTCCAGTTCTAATGCTATATTTATGTTGTTTTAATCTTAGTTCGAGATTTTTACCAGTTTGACCGTAATAAACTTTATCGCAAATTTTACAAGGAATCTTATAGACACATCCATCAGCATTTTGGGGGGAATTCTTAATCAAAAGTTTTTTTACTGTATCAAGATTTTTGAATACAACTTTAATATTAAAAGTCTTAAGAAGAGAAGGCATATCAACCAAGTTTTCATGGTAAGGGAGAACCAACATATTTTTAGTTGAATAAGGCTGGTTGCCCCTTTTTGGATTATAAAAAGTGTTTCTAGCAACTTTAAAAGATTTATCAATTACATTTCTTGGGTATTTTAAATCATTACCTATTTCTTAAATTTTGGATATTTCCTCATCTATGAACTCAGGACTACAAATTCGTAAAGCTCTCAAAAACATTGATGAGAAAACAGACAGTTTGACTCTATCTTGATGCGAGGAATAATAGTGGACATAGGAACAGTTATTTGTAGGTTTTCTGTAAATTTTAAATTTGAATTCATTATTACCCTTAATAATTAAAACATCTAGAAAAGGCAATGAGTTATTTTCTTCAAACTCAACAGTAAAGTTTATAGAATGGGCTAAGCTATTTAATTTTCCAAGAAAATGGTGTATATCTACATTTTTGGGCATAAGACACAAAATATCATCAACATATCTGAACCATTTAGCTCTATTAGGGAGGATTGTGTTAAGCAACCTTGTTTCAAAAAAATCCATGTATAGGTTACTAAGAACAGGTGAAAGAGGATTTCCCATTGCCATACCAACCTTCTGAGTGTAAAACTTATCATTAAATACAAATTTTGCATCAACAATGCAAAGTTTAATAAGTTTAATGATAGTAGGAACTGGCAATGGTAAATCATAGTTAAAGAGTTCTTCAGATAAGAAACTTAATAAATCATCATCAGGAACTTTCGTAAACAAGGAAGTAACATCAAAACTAACCATGTTAAAATCATTTAAGTCAGTCAAGGAGCTTAATTTATCAACCAAGTCTATGTTGTTTTTAACATTAAAGTTAGAAATTTTGCCAACAATAGGGCTCAAAATATCAACAAGCCATTTGGATAATTTATATGAAACTGACCCTATGGAGCTAATAATTGGTCTGACTGGATTCCCTGGTTTGTGTGTTTTTATTAGTCCATACATGTAAGGTAAAGATGGATTAGTGGAAGTAAATTGTTTGACTAATTCATCTTTGCCTTTCAGTAGAAGTTTTATTGTTTTATTGAAATTGCTGTTAACGGTTTCTAGGGGATTTTTCCTAAGTTTAGAATAGGTTTCAGTATCATCTAAGAGATTATTCATTTTTTCTTGGTAATCATTTTCTTTCATAATTACTATTGCATTTATTTTGTCTGCTTTAGTAAGGCGCAAATTTTTATTGTTATTAAGTGTATCATAAGACTTAAAGAATCTTTGAGGGCAATTGGGAATGTTTGGTTTTAACATAGAGCTGTATACCATTCCTTTACTAATATTAATTTCATCAGAGGATAAATCAGAAAATTTTTCTAAGTTACAAAAGGCTTTTGCAATTTCAACATTATTAGGTTTTTTTGAAGTTGCAAAACTTAGGCCAAAACCTAGAGCAGCAGTTGTATGTTTGTCTAAAATTTTATCTGATAAGTTAATTCCAAAATTGTTATTAGCATGCTTTGTCCAATCACTATTTTCAATTAAAATGTCTAATTTTCTTTGTAGTTTGCTCTTGAGTTCATTACAAATTCTTCTGAGTTTATTAAAGCAATGATCCAACATACTGTGTTTCCATTCTGATGGAATGGCCTGATTAAAAGAGTATTTTTTGTTTCTCAATATTTTGAATGCTTCCTTCTCCTGTATTTTAGTTATTTCAATATGTTTCTGAAGAATAATTCTCATAAAATCATCAAAAGGACGATCTCTCATGTCAAGGAGTCTATTGGGTAAAAGAGACTTGGGCAGAACTTGTTCATTTAAACAATTTTTTAAAAAATTAAGTCGAATTTTTAACTTGTGGGACTTGATCAGTGCAGAAGAAAACTGTGAAACAAAAGATATATGATTAGGAAAGCTTATCGAGAACATTCTGAAGAGTCGTGTGGTATCCATTAATGCAATAAGATCACAGTAAACAGGTGATTTCAAAATATGCAAAACAACCACTCTGAAAGAATAGAGAAATTCCAAGCGCTTTCGTGACTACTCACATTATCGTCCTTTTGATGATTTTATGAGAATTATTCTTCAGAAACATATTGAAATAACTAAAATACAGGAGAAGGAAGCATTCAAAATATTGAGAAACAAAAAATACTCTTTTAATCAGGCCATTCCATCAGAATGGAAACACAGTATGTTGGATCATTGCTATAATAAACTCAGAATTTGTAATGAACTCAAGAGCAAACTACAAAGAAAATTAGACATTTTAATTGAAAATAGTGATTGGACAAAGCATGCTAATAACAATTTTGTAATTAACTTATCAGATGAAATTTTAGACAAACATACAACTGCTGCTCTAGGTTTTGGCCTAAGTTTTGCAACTTCAAAAAAACTTAATAATGTTGAAATTGCAAAAGCCTTTTGTAACTTTGAAAATTTTTCTGATTTATCCTCTGATGAAATTAATATTAGTAAAGGAATGGTATACAGCTCTATGTTAAAACCAAACATTCCCAATTGCCCTCAAAGATTCTTTAAGTCTTATGATACACTTAATAACAATAAAAATTTGCGCCTTACTAAAGCAGACAAAATAAATGCAATAGTAATTATGAAAGAAAATGATTACCAAGAAAAAAATGAATAATCTCTTAGATGATACTGAAACCTATTCTAAACTTAGGAAAAATCCCCTAGAAACCGTTAACAGCAATTTCAATAAAACAATAAAACTTCTACTGAAAGGCAAAGATGAATTAGTCAAACAATTTACTTCCACTAATCCATCTTTACCTTACATGTATGGACTAATAAAAACACACAAACCAGGGAATCCAGTCAGACCAATTATTAGCTCCATAGGGTCAGTTTCATATAAATTATCCAAATGGCTTGTTGATATTTTGAGCCCTATTGTTGGCAAAATTTCTAACTTTAATGTTAAAAACAACATAGACTTGGTTGATAAATTAAGCTCCTTGACTGACTTAAATGATTTTAACATGGTTAGTTTTGATGTTACTTCCTTGTTTACGAAAGTTCCTGATGATGATTTATTAAGTTTCTTATCTGAAGAACTCTTTAACTATGATTTACCATTGCCAGTTCCTACTATCATTAAACTTATTAAACTTTGCATTGTTGATGCAAAATTTGTATTTAATGATAAGTTTTACACTCAGAAGTTTGGTATGGCAATGGGAAATCCTCTTTCACCTGTTCTTAGTAACCTATACATGGAATTTTTTGAAACAAGGTTGCTTAACACAATCCTCCCTAATGGAGCTAAATGGTTCAGATATGTTGATGATATTTTGTGTCTTATGCCCAAAAATGTAGATATACACCATTTTCTTGGAAAATTAAATAGCTTAGCCCATTCTATAAACTTTACTGTTGAGTTTGAAGAAAATAACTCATTGCCTTTTCTAGATGTTTTAATTATTAAGGGTAATAATGAATTCAAATTTAAAATTTACAGAAAACCTACAAATAACTGTTCCTATGTCCACTATTATTCCTCGCATCAAGATAGAGTCAAACTGTCTGTTTTCTCATCAATGTTTTTGAGAGCTTTACGAATTTGTAGTCCTGAGTTCATAGATGAGGAAATATCCAAAATTTATGAAATAGGTAATGATTTAAAATACCCAAGAAATGTAATTGATAAATCTTTTAAAGTTGCTAGAAACACTTTTTATAATCCAAAAAGGGGCAACCAGCCTTATTCAACTAAAAATATGTTGGTTCTCCCTTACCATGAAAACTTGATTGATATGCCTTCTCTTCTTAAGACTTTTAATATTAAAGTTGTATTCAAAAATCTTGATACAGTAAAAAAACTTTTGATTAAGAATTCCCCCCAAAATGCTGATGGATGTGTCTATAAGATTCCTTGTAAAATTTGCGATAAAGTTTATTACGGTCAAACTGGTAAAAATCTCGAACTAAGATTAAAACAACATAAATATAGCATTAGAACTGGACAAGATTCCAATGCTCTATTTATTCATGTAAGAGATTTTAACCATCCAATTGATTTTCAAAAAGTTGAGAAAGTAGTATCAAGCAAGTCCATGGTCGACAGGAATATAATTGAATCTTGTTTCATAAAAAGCAGTTTTGACAATAATATGAATATTTCCTTTGGTTTATATAAATTAGATCCATTTATAATTAATAGAATTTGGGAAGAATTTAATAATACACTGGACAAATAAATAGCTTGGGGGTGAGTTTTGCAAAGGACCTATCCAAGTTGGCTCGCCGCGCGTCACGTGTTTAACCGTTGTGGGATCTGATAGTGAGGTGCTGGCCGACCCCTTATATAGCTTCCTTGGATGCTTCACTTTCATAGTTCCTTGATAATGTGAGTAGTCACGAAAGCGCTTGGAATTTCTCTATTCTTTCAGAGTGGTTGTTTTGCATATTTTGAAATCACCTGTTTACTGTGATCTTATTGCATATATATATATATATATATATATATATATATATATATATATATATATATATATATATATATATATATATATACAGGACAAGCCACGGAGTGGGGGGTTGGAAATCTTTAACTCAAGTACTTTCACACTTCTCAGTGCGTCATTAGGAGCTGTGCAATGTTGCAAGGGAGCAACCAAAGCAGGGATAGAGGTCTCAGGGTAGCGTAGGTGTCACTGGCCACGGTTACCTTCAGACTGGGTTAGTGGTCGGTGCCAACCCCACCCTACCATCATTCCCCTACTACCCATATGGGGTAGGAGGGTTTCTGAGATGTCAAGTATGGAATTATAAGATATAAAAAGCCAGGCCTAAGCTTTTTCTAATCGTTTATAACAGGTCATGTGGTTTGAGAAAATAAGTTTCTTGTTAGATACTGTAGACGTGGATAGCAATTATTCTGTGTGCGCTGTATAGCCCTTGTGGCTTAGCGCTTCTTTTTTATTATAATAATTATAATATTATTCTGTGTGACCTTTTCAAATAATGAAAGAAAGGAATACGATGTGCTTTTTGTCCGTTTAAATGCCCTGCTCTGGGGTACTCGAATGTTCTACCCATGTACTCAGAAGTATCTCTTCTTACATATTGTCTACTATTTTCTCAGTGGCTGTTAATATGCCATACATGGGGACTTCTTTGCCTATACGATAATATTTCTATGTAATAAAGTTGGTAGAATTGCCGACAATATGTGAAGTAAAAGGACAGGACACTAGTGCAACTAATGTGACATTTTTATAGTGGCAACGTTTCGCTCTCCAGGAGCTTTGTCAAGCCGTTACGGCTTGACAAAGCTCCTGGAGAGCGAAACGTTGCCACAATAAAAAATGTCACATTAGTTGCACTTGTGTCCTTTTACTTCACAATATTTCTATGATCTAAATTCTACTAATACCCATTAACCTTTCCTTATGTTATCTTGTGTGCTCGTCACTGGTACATTAACAGCTACAGGTGTTATTCAACCTTCTAAATTGACGTGGTAAGTTTTGGTACGTAGACACTGGTCGGGCGTCAGCAATCCACCAACCCACCTGGCATAATGAACAATAATGTGTTGATGGTAGGGTGGGGTTGGCACCGACCACTAACACAGTTTAAGGGTAACCGTGGCCAGTGACACCTACGCTAATCTGAGACCTCTCCTCCTGCTTTGGTTGCTCCCTTGCAGCATTACACAGCTCCTGATGACGCACTGAGAAGTGTGAAAGTAATTGTGCTAAAGATTTCCACCCCCCATCCCGTGGCTTGTCCTGCCTAGTTAAGATCGCCAATCGGCGATTGTTTGCATATATATATATATATATATATATATATATATATATATATATATATATATATATATATATATATATATATATATATTTTGCCCACGAAACGAGTGGTATTGATCAATAACAACACTGCACCAAGGAGTCGAACCCTTGCTGTTTTGGCCCGCCTCAGGGTAAGTGAAAACGCATGACGCTTTAGACCACTAGGATTGTGTGATCTAGTGGTGTAAAGCGTCATGAGTTTTCGCTTACCATGAGGCGCCCCAAAACAGCATGGGTTCGACCCCTTGGCTAGTGCAGCATTGTTATTAATTATATATATATATATATATATATATATATATATTAATTATATATATATATTATATATATATATTAGGATTAGGTGATGAAAGATTGAATATCAGATTGGAGGGAGAGAGTATGGAGGAGGTGAACGTATTCAGATATTTGGGAGTGGACGTGTCAGCGGATGGGTCTATGAAAGATGAGGTGAATCATAGAATTGATGAGGGAAAAAGAGTGAGTGGTGCACTTAGGAGTCTGTGGAGACAAAGAACTTTGTCCTTGGAGGCAAAGAGGGGAATGTATGAGAGTATAGTTTTACCAACGCTCTTATATGGGTGTGAAGCGTGGGTGATGAATGTTGCAGCGAGGAGAAGGCTGGAGGCAGTGGAGATGTCATGTCTGAGGGCAATGTGTGGTGTGAATATAATGCAGAGAATTCGTAGTTTGGAAGTTAGGAGGAGGTGCGGGATTACCAAAACTGTTGTCCAGAGGGCTGAGGAAGGGTTGTTGAGGTGGTTCGGACATGTAGAGAGAATGGAGCGAAACAGAATGACTTCAAGAGTGTATCGGTCTGTAGTGGAAGGAAGGCGGGGTAGGGGTCGGCCTAGGAAGGGTTGGAGGGAGGGGGTAAAGGAGGTTTTGTGTGCGAAGGGCTTGGACTTCCAGCAGGCATGCGTGAGCGTGTTTGATAGGAGTGAATGGAGACAAATGGTTTTTAATACTTGACGTGCTGTTGGAGTGTGAGCAAAGTAACATTTATGAAGGGATTCAGGGAAACCGGCAGGCCGGACTTGAGTCCTGGAGATGGGAAGTACAGTGCCTGCACTCTGAAGGAGGGGTGTTAATATTGCAGTTTAAAAACTGTAGTGTAAAGCACCCTTCTGGCAAGACAGTGATGGAGTGAATGATGGTGAAAGTTTTTCTTTTTCGGGCCACCCTGCCTTGGTGGGAATCGGCCGGTGTGATAATAAATAAAATATATATATATATATATATATATATATATATATATATATATATATATATATATATATATATATTATACTGATCTCTGGCCGAAGGAGACTCGAACTTACAAACCTTGGAACAAGGTATGCAGTGCTATACCATTCTCACCACACTGGACAATACCTTTGCGCCTAGCCCAATGGTAGACGTTGATCCAAGGCAGCCAGCTTTCAGAGAGAAGGCATACAGCTTTTCATCTCATCCCCTGCATGCATCGACCAACTAGCGATTTTAACAATGCAAGGAATTCGCGAGAGCAAGCAAAATATACACAAACACTGATCTCTGGCCGAAGGTTCGTAGGTTTGAGTCTCCTTCGGCCAGAGATCAGTGTTTGTGTATATTTCGACTGCTCTTGCGAATTCCTTGCGCATATATATATATATATGTCGTGCCGAATAGGCAGAACTTGTGATCTTGGCTTAAATAGCAACGCTCATCTTGCCATATAGGACAAGTGAAAATTTGGGCTTCTCACATTTGCAAGGAACTACATAGTTTCTTGATAATGTGAGAAGTCACGAAAGCGCTTGGAATTTTCATAGTGGGTGTTTTGTATATCTATATATATATATATATATATATATATATATCTATATATATATATATCTATATATATATATATATATATATTGTTCTGTTGTGGCTTATGGCACAAGAACAGCAGCATAACGTCGTGGCTCATGGGTATTCGTTATGACACTTGGGCAACACCCCAGGTCATGTAATACAGGCAGCATCACTGGTCTTGTTATAAAAGGGAGCAGCTCCAGTTCATGACACAAGGACAACAACATCAGGTCATAACACAAGGAAAGCAGTAGCTCCAGATAATGACACAAGGAAAGCAGCAGCTCCAGATCATGACATAAGGACAGCAGTAACACCTAGTCATAATGACACAAGGACAGTAGCACGAGGTCATAACAGGTCAGTAACACCAGGTCAGGACACAGGCAGCAGCGCCAGATCATGAAACAAGGACATCAATGCACAAAATTTTAATACAAGGAAAGCAACACCAGGTTAGAAACACCAGGTCAGCACCACCAAGTCATCAGGAGCAGTTCACTAGTACCAGCTCTACTGGACCTGTATATCACCGAGGTATTCCCAGTTGCAGTCTAGAAAAATGAACTTGTAAAGGTTGTGCTAATTAGCGTCTGGAAATACAACTTGTTAGCTCACTCTTATTGCAGAGAGAGAGAGAGAGAGAGAGAGAGAGAGAGAGAGAGAGAGAGAGACAGACAGACAGACAGACAGACAGACAGACAGACAGAGAAGGGGAAAGGAGGAACGGAGGTGTGCTTGCTTATACAGATATATACAAATATAGATGGTGGTGGTGTCAAAAATCTTAGACCTTCATAATGAAATAAGATATAAAAGTCCAGATAGTGTGTTTTTGGCCAAAGAGTAAATTTCATGAACCAGTATTATATGAGATGGATTTTAGAGAATCATAAGTACACGGTGTACCAGGAGTCTGAACTCATTGTACAAGGTATCCCAGAAGTCTAAA
>NC_091318.1:7391845-7531845 GCF_038502225.1 Cherax quadricarinatus
GGGGGGCACCAGCAAGGAATACACCAACAAGTGCTGGATGAAATACACACAACTGAGGAGGAGGTGAAGAAGCTACTAAGTGACCTTGATACCTCAAACGCAATGGGACTGGACATCTCCCCGTGGGTCCATAGAGAGGGAGCAGAAATGCTGTGTGTGCCACTAACCACAATCTTCAACACATCCCTTGAAACTGGGCAACTACCTGAGGTATGGAAGACGGCAAATGTAGTCCCATTTTTAAAATAGGAAACAGAAGAGGCACTAAACTACAGACCAGTGTCACTGACGAGTATAGTATGTTATGCAAAGTTATGGAGAAGATTATCAGGAGGAGAGTGGTGGAGTACCTGGAACGGAACGATTATTAACGACAACCAGCACGGATTCATGGAATGCAAATCCTGTGTCACAAACCTACTGGAGTTTTATGACAAGGTAATAGAAGACACGAGAGAGAGGGATGAGTTGATTGCATTTTCGTGGACTGCAAGAAGGCTTTTGACACAGTTTCTCACAAGAGATTAGTACAGAAGCTAGAGGATCAGGCATGTATAACAGGAAGGGTACTGCAATGGATCAGAGAATACCTGACAGGGTGGCAACGAGTCATGGTGCGGGATGAGATATCACAGTGGGCGTCTGTGACGAGCGGGGTCCCACAGGGGTCAGTCCTAGGACCAGTGCTATCTTTGGTATATGTGAATGACATGGAAGGGATAGACTCCGAAGTGTCCCTGTTCGCAGACTATGTGAAATTATTGAGGAGAATTAAATCAGATGAGGATCAGTCACACACACACACACACACACACACACACACATACACACACACACACACACATATATATATATATATATATATATATATATATATATATATATATATATATATATATATATATATATATATATCTATGTATATATATATATATATATATATATATATATATATATATATATATATATATATATAGATATATATATATATATATATATATGTGTATATATATATATATATATATATATATATATATATATATATATATATATATATATTATGTGGATTAAAGTAAAGGTTGGATGCGAAAAGTGGGTCATAATAAGCGTGTATGCACCTGGAGAAGAAAGGAATGTAGAGGAGAGAGAGATTTTGGGAGATGTTAAGTGAATGTATAGGAGCCTTTGAACCAAGTGAGAGAGTAATTGTGGTAGGGGATCTGAATGCTAAAGTAGGAGAAACTTTTAGAGAGGGTGTGGTAGGTAAGTTTGGGGTGCCAGGTGTAAATGAAAATGGGAGTCCTTTGATTGAACTTTGTATAGAAAGGGGTTTAGTTATAGGTAATACATATTTTAAGAAAAAGAGGATAAATAAGTATACAAGATATGATGTAGGGCGAAATGACAGTAGTTTGTTGGATTATGTATTGGTAGATAAAAGACTGTTGAGTAGACTTCAGGATGTACATGTTTATAGAGGGGCCACAGATATATCAGATCACTTTCTAGTTGTAGCTACACCGAGAGTAAAAGGTAGATGGGATACAAGGAGAATAGAAGCATCAGGGAAGAGAGAGGTGAATGTTTATAAACTAAAAGAGGAGGCAGTTAGGGTAAGATATAAACAGCTATTTGAGGATAGATGGGCTAATGAGAGCATAGGCAATGGGATCGAAGAGGTATGGGGTAGGTTTAAAAATGTAGTGTTGGAGTGTTCAGCAGAAGTTTGTGGTTACAGGAAGGTGGGTGCAGGAGGGAAGAGGAGCGATTGGTGGAATGATGATGTAAAGAGAGTAGTAAGGGAGAAAAAGTTAGCATATGAGAAGTTTTTACAAAGTAGAAGTGATGCAAGGAGGGAAGAGCATATGGAGAAAAAGAGAGAGGTTAAGAGAGTGATGAAGCAATGTAAAAAGAGAGCAAATGAGAGAGTGGGTGAGATGTTATCAACAAATTTTGTTGAAAATAAGAAAAAGTTTTGGAGTGAGATTAACAAGTTAAGGAAGCCTAGAGAAAAAATGGATTTGTCAGTTAAAAATAGGAGAGGAGAGTTATTAAATGGAGAGTTAGAGGTATTGGGAAGATGGAGGGAATATTTCGAGGAATTGTTAAACGTTGATGAAGATAGGGAAGCTGTGATTTCGTGTATAGGGCAAGGAGGAATAACATCTTGTAGGTGTGAGGAAGAGCCAGTTGTGAGTGTGGGGGAAGTTCGTGAGGCAGTAGGTAAAATGAAAGGGGGTAAGGCAGCCGGGATTGATGGGATAAAGATAGAAATGTTAAAAGCAGGTGGGGATGTAGTTTTGGAATGGTTGGTGCAATTATTTAATAAATGTATGGAAGAAGGTAAGGTACCTAGGGATTGGCAGAGAGCATGCATAGTTCCTTTGTATAAAGGCAAAGGGGACAAAAGAGAGTGCAAAAATTATAGGGGAATAAGTCTGTTGAGTATACCTTGTAAAGTGTATGGTAGAGTTATTATTGAAAGAATTAAGAGTAAGACGGAGAATAGGATAGCAGATGAACAAGGAGGCTTTAGGAAAGGTAGGGGGTGTGTGGACCAGGTGTTTACAGTGAAACACATAAGTGAACAGTATTTAGATAAGGCTAAAGAGGTCTTTGTGGCATTTATGGATTTGGAAAAGGCGTATGACAGGGTGGATAGGGGGGCAATGTGGCAGATGTTGCAGGTGTATGGTGTAGGAGGTAGGTTACTGAAAGCAGTGAAGAGTTTTTACGAGGATAGTGAGGCTCAAGTTAGAGTATGTAGGAAAGAGGGAAATTATTTCCCAGTAAAAGTAGGCCTCAGACAAGGATGTGTGATGTCACCGTGGTTGTTTAATATATTTATAGGTGGGGTTGTAAGAGAAGTAAATGCGAGGGTATTGGCAAGAGGCGTGGAGTTAAAAGATAAAGAATCACACATAAAGTGGGAGTTGTCACAGTTGCTCTTCGCTGATGACACTGTGCTCTTGGGAGATTCTGAAGAGAAGTTGCAGAGATTGGTGGATGAATTTTGTAGGGTATGCAAAAGAAGAAAATTAAAAGTGAATGCAGGAAAGAGTAAGGTTATGAGGATAACAAAAAGATTAGGTGATGAAAGATTGGATATCAGATTGGAGGGAGAGAGTATGGAGGAGGTGAATGTATTCAGATATTTGGGAGTGGACGTGTCAGCGGATGGGTCTATGAAAGATGAGGTAAATCATAGAATTGATGAGGGGAAAAGGGTGAGTGGTGCACTTAGGAGTCTGTGGAGACAAAGACCTTTGTCCTTGGAGGCAAAGAGGGGAATGTATGAGAGTATAGTTTTACCAACGCTCTTATGTGGGTGTGAAGCATGGGTGATAAATGTTGAAGCGAGGAGAAGGCTGGAGGCAGTGGAGATGTCATGTCTGAGGGCAATGTGTGGTGTGAATATAATGCAGAGAATTCGTAGTTTGGAAGTTAGGAGGAGGTGCGGGATTACCAAAACTGTTGTCCAGAGGGCTGAGGAAGGGTTGTTGAGGTGGTTCGGACATGTAGAGAGAATGGAGCGAAACAGAATGACTTCAAGAGTGTATCAGTCTGTAGTGGAAGGAAGGCGGGGTAGGGGTCGGCCTATGAAAGGTTGGAGGGAGGGGGTAAAGGAAGTTTTGTGTGCTAGGGGCTTGGACTTCCAGCAGGCGTGCGTGAGCGTGTTTGATAGGAGTGAATGGAGACGAATGGTTTTTAATACTTGACGTGCTGTTGGAGTGTGAGCAAAGTAACATTTATGAAGGGGTTCAGGGAAACCGGCAGGCCGGACTCGAGTCCTGGAGATGGGAAGTACAGTGCCTGCACTCTGAAGGAAGGGTGTTAATGTTGCAGTTTAAAAACTGTAGTGTAAAGCACCCTTCTGGCAAGACAGTGATGGAGTGAATGATGGTGAAAGTTTTTCTTTTTCGGGCCACCCTGCCTTTGTGGGAATCGGCCAGTGTGATAATAAAAAAAATAAAAATATATATATATATATATATTATGTCGTGCCGAATAGGCAGAACTTGCGATCTTGGCTTAAATAGCAACGATCATCTTGCCATATAGGACAAGCGAAAATTTGTGTATGCAATAATTTCGCCAAACTCATTCTGAACCTAACGAAAAAATATATATTTCATTGTGATTGTTTAGTATTAAATTACTGTAAACAAATCTAAAATATATTTAGCTGGGTTAGGCTAAAATAAATTGCGCTTGTTATAATCAGGTTAGGTAAGTTTTCGAAGTTCCTTTCGGTGCAAAATTAAAAATTTTTGCATTAACATTAATGAAAAAAATATATCTTTAAACGTATAAGAGAAAATTTTGGAAAGGACTTAATTTTAAATGAGTTCTTGCTAATTGACCAGTTTTACATATTCCGCACGACATATATATATATATATATATATATATATATATATATATATATATATATATATATATATATATATATATATATATATGCAAAACAACCACTCTGAAAGAATAGAGAAATTCCAATTAATAGAATTTGGGAAGAATTTAATAATACACTGGACAAATAAATAGCTTGGGGGTGAGTTTTGCAAAGGACCTATCCAAGTTGGCTCGCCGCGCGTCACGTGTTTAACCGTTGTGGGATCTGATAGTGAGGTGCTGGCCGACCCCTTATATAGCTTTCTTGGATGCTTCACTTTCATAGTTCCTTGATAATGTGAGTAGTCACGAAAGCGCTTGGAATTTCTCTATTCTTTCAGAGTGGTTGTTTTGCATATTTTGAAATCACCTGTTTACTGTGATCTTATTGCATATATATATATATATATATATATATATATATATATATATATATATATATATATATATATATATATATATATATATATATATATATATATATATTGGAATATTGTCTTCTACCACACCTTGTGATATATATTATATTTTCGTTTACTTCCTATTGACGTCCTGTATTCGTCATAAAGACGATAAATTGACGTCATATTGACGTCAATTTTGCCATATGAAGTTTCATCTGCCAGTCCTGCAAATCTGACGAACCACATTTTGTCCTTAAAGCTGGTATAGTTACGTTATTGACGTGACCTAGGCTTTTGGGTTCCATTCCTGAAGAAATCGCAGTTGTTAACTGAATTGTAGCTGTTGATGATAAAATTTGATTGTTGCATATTGTATAACCGTGTTGATGGTAGCTAGTGTTGTACCGCGTTGATGTAAATCAGTTATATTTTTTTCCTCGCCGATAATGACCCACTGTTGCAATTTACGTCGTTGATGATAGTGCTGTAGCTCGTTGATGATGGCTTGAATGTCAGTGACATATTGCACTGCGTTTATGAAGGCTTGTTGCGTACCTCGTTAATGATGATCAGTTATCCATTGTAGGAAGCTGACGAATATTACTGATGCACTATACAGCGATGGTGATGATGATGTTGATAAAAATAATTAAGAGTGAGATTTCTCTGTGGCTCTAATTGCTTCCAGTGAAAAAACTGTGTAATCAGAAATCTAGAAAACTCTGGCTGATTTTTTTTTTTTGAAAATCTAGAACAAATTTCGTGTGAGTTAAAATCAACACATAATGCAAACTATTGTACTGGTGTTTGTGTGTTTACATGTCTGTGTGTGAGAGTGTAATCACTGCTTTCCTCCCTGCATGATCCTACACTATTTCTGTATTATCCTATTATTCCTCCCTGCATGATCCTACACTATTTCTGTATTATCCTATTATTCCTCCCTGCATGATCCTACTCTATTTCTGTATTATCCTATTATTCCTCCCTGCATGATCCTACACTATTTCTGCATTATCCTACTATATTCCTCCCTGCATGATTCTCCTATATTTTTCCCTGCACGATTCCACTGTATTTCTCTGCATTATTCTACTATATTCTTACATGATCCTACTGTATTTCTCCCTTCATGATCTTACTGTATTTCTCCCTCATTATTTCATTATATTTCGCTCATGATCCTGCTATATTTCTCCCTGCATTATCTTACTATATTTCTGCCTTCATGATCTTACTGTACTTCTCCCTGCATGATCCTATTGTATTTATATATGCATTATTTTACTAAATTTCTCTCTGCATGATATTACTACAATCCTTCCTGCATGAATCTACTGTATTTCTCTCTTCGTGATCTTGCTGTATTTCTTCATGATCTTACTGTATTTCTCCCTTCATGATCTTGCTACATTTCTTCCTTCAAGATCTTACTGTACTTCTTCCTACATGATCTTGCTGTATTTCTTCCTTTATGATCTTACTGTATTTCTTCCTTCATGATCTTACTGTATTTCTTCCTTCATGATCTTACTGTATTTCTTCCTTCATGATATTACTGTATTTCTTCCTTCATGATCTTTCTGTATTTCTTCCTTCTTGATCTTTCTGTATTTCTTCCTTCATGATCTTACTGTATTTCTTCCTTCATGATCTTACTGTACTTCTTTCTTCATGATCTTACTGTATTTCTTCCTTCATGATCTTACTGTACTTCTTCCTTCATGATCTTACTGTACTTCTTCCTTCATGATCTTACTGTACTTCTTCCTTGATGATCTTACTGTACTTCTTCCTTCATGATCTTACTGTATTTCTTCCTTCATGATCTTACTGTACTTCTTCCTTCATGATCTTACTGTACTTCTTCCTTCATGATCTTACTGTACTTCTTCCTTCATGACCTTACTGTACTTCTTCCTTCATGATCTTACTGTACTTCTTCCTTCATGATCTTACTGTACTTCTTCCTTCATGATCTTACTGTACTTCTTCCTTCATGATCTTACTGTACTTCTTCCTTCATGACCTTACTGTACTTCTTCCTTCATGATCTTACTGTACTTCTTCCTTCATGATCTTACTGTACTTCTTCCTTCATGATCTTACTGTACTTCTTCCTTTATGATCTTACTGTACTTCTTCCTTCATGATCTTACTGTACTTCTTCCTTCATGATCTTACTGTACTTCTTCCTTGATGATCGTACAATATTTCTCACTATATGTAATCCTACTACTCTACTTCCTATGTTATTCTACTACTTTTCTCTCTGCATGATTCTGGTATTCTTCAAGTAAAATCCTTCTGCCGTTCTCACTGCTTGGTCGTACTGTCTTGTATGATGCTACCGTTATTGCCATTGTATGTCCCTACTACTGTTATTATTTTATGATTCTACCGCTTTTCGTTCTACATAAGCAGACTATTTTTCTCCTTAAATGAACTTATTTTATGACCTGGTATGATGGTAATACTTTCATCCCTGCATAGACCTACTGTATATCTGTGATGAATGAAACAGCTTCTTTTCTCCCTGCATGAACCTACTATTTTTCTGCCTGCATTAGCCTACTACTTTTCTTCCTGAGTGAGACTACGATTTTACATCATGCATAAATTCAGTACTTCCTGCATCTATCCCATACTTTGTTTTCTACATGAGCCCAGTATTTTTTTCAATGCATGATCCTACTGCCGGTTGTACCTTGAAGCCAAGTCGTGAAATTCATTCTAGGAATTTAAAATCTAACGTTTATCCCTGTCTGAGCCCACTGCTGCTACCCGCATGAACCCACTACTATTACTACCCACACGAGCCCATTACTACTACCCGCATGAGCCCACTACTATTCTCTTTATATTTTTTATTTTATTATTTATTATAACACAGGCCGATTCCCACCAAGGCAGGGTGGCCCGAAAAAGAAAAACTTTCACCATCATTCACTCCATCACTGTCTTGCCAGAAGGGTGCTTTACACTACAGTTTAAACTGCAACATTAACACCCCTCCTTCAGAGTGCAGGCACTGTGCTTCCCATCTCCAGGACTCAAGTCCGGCCTGCCGGTTTCCCTGAACCCCTTCATAAATGTTACTTTAATCACACTTAAACAGCACGTCAAGTATTAAAAACCATTTGTCTCCATTCACTCCTATCAAACACGCTCAAATCCTCCTTTACCCCCTCCCTCCAACCTTTCCTAGGCCGACCCCTACCACGCCTTCCTTCCACTACAGACTGATACACTCTTGAAGTCACTCTGTTTCGCTCCATTCTCTCTACATGTCCGAACCACCTCAACAACCCTTCCTCAGCCCTCTGGACAACAGTTTTGGTAATCCCGCACCTCCCCCTAACTTCCAAACTACGAATTCTCTGCATTATATTCACACCACACATTGCCCTCAGACATGACATCTCCACTACCTCCAGCCTACTCCTCGCTGCAACATTCATCACCCATGCTTCACACCCATATAAGAGCGTTGGTAAAACTATACTCTCATACATTCCACTCTTTGCCTCCAAGGACAAAGTTCTTTGTCTCCACAGACTCCTAAGTGCACCACTCACCCTTTTCCCCTCATCAATTCTATGATTCACCTCATCTTTCATAGACCCATCCGCTGACACGTCCACTCCCAAATATCTGAATACATTCACCTCCTCCATACTCTCTCCCTCCAATCTGATATCCAATCTTTCATCATCTAATCTTTTTGTTATCCTCATAACCTTACTCTTTCCTGTATTCACTTTTAATTTTCTTCTTTTGCACACCCTACCAAATTCATCAAACAATCTCTGCAATTTCTCTTCAGAATCTCCCAAGAGCACCGTGTCATCAGCAAAGAGCAACTGTGACAACTCCCACTTTATGTGTGATTCTTTATCTTTTAACTCCACGCCTCTTGCCAAGACCCTCGCATTTACTTCTCTTACAACCCCATCTATAAATATATTAAACAACCACGGTGACATCACACATCCTTGTCTAAGGCCTACTTATACTGGGAAATAATTTCCCTCTGTCCTTCATACTCTAACTTGAGCCTCACTATCCTCGTAAAAACTCTTCACTGCTTTCAGTAACCTACCTCCTACACCATACACCTGTAACATCTGCCACATTGCCCCTCTATCCACCCTGTCATACGCCTTTTCCAAATCCATAAATGCCACAAAGACCTCTTTAGCCTTATCTAAATACTGTTCACTTATATGTTTCACTGTAAACACCTGGTCCACACACCCCCTACCTTTCCTAAAGCCTCCTTGTTCATCTGCTATCCTATTCTCCGTCTTACTCTTAATTCTTTCAATAATAACTCTACCATACACTTTACCAGGTATACTCAACAGACTTATCCCCCTATAATTTTTGCACTCTCTTTTGTCCCCTTTGCCTTTATGCAAAGGAACTATGCATGCTCTTTGCCAATCCCTAGGTACCTTACCCTCTTCCATACATTTATTAAATAATTGCACCAACCACTCCAAAACTATATCCCCACCTGCTTTTAACATTTCTATCTTTATCCCATCAATCCCAGCTGCCTTACCCCCCTTCATTTTATTTACTGCCTCACGAACTTCCCCCACACTCACAACTGGCTCTTCCTCACTCCTACAAGATGTTATTCCTCCTTGCCCTATACACGAAATCACAGCTTCCCTATCTTCATCAACATTTAACAATTCCTCAAAATATTCCCTCCATCTTCCCAATACCTCTTACTCTCCATTTAATAACTCTCCTCTCCTATTTTTAACTGACAAATCCATTTGTTCTCTAGGCTTCCTTAACTTGTTAATCTCACTCCAAAACTTTTTCTTATTTTCAACAAAATTTGTTGATAACATCTCACCCACTCTCTCATTTGCTCTCTTTTTATATTGCTTCACCACTCTCTTAACCTCTCTCTTTTTCTCCATATATTTTTCTCTCCTTTCATCACTTCTACTTTGTAAAAACTTCTCATATGCTAACTTTTTCTCCCTTACTACTCTCTTTACATCATCATTCCACCAATCGCTCCTCTTCCCTCCCGCATCCACTTTCCTGTAACCACAAACTTCTGCTGAACACTCTAACACTACATTTTTAAACCTACCCCTTACCTCTTCGACCCCACTTCCTATGCTCTCATTAGCCCATCTATCCTCCAATAGCCGTTTATATCTTACCCTAACTGCCTCCTCTTTTAGTTTATAAACCTTCACACCACTCTTCCCTGATGCTTCTATTCTCCTTGTATCCCATCTACCTTTTAATCTCAGTGTAGCTACAACTAAAAAGTGATCTGATATATCTGTGGCCCCTCTATAAACATGTACATCCTGAAGTCTACTCAACGGTCTTTTATCTACCAATACATAATCCAACAAACTACTGTCATTTTGCCCTACATCATATCTTGTATACTTATTTATCCTATTTTTCTTAAAATATGTATTACCTATAACTAAACCCCTTTCTATACAAAGTTCAATCAAAGGGGTCCCATTATCATTTATACCTGGCACCCCAAACTTACCTACCGCACCCTCTCTAAAAGTTTCTCCTACTTTAGCATTCAGATCCCCTACCACAATTACTCTCTCACTTGGTTCAAAGCCTCCTATACATTCACTTAACATCTCCCAAAATCTCTCTCTCTCCTCTGCATTCCTCTCTTCTCCATGTGCATACACGCTTATTATGACCCACTTTTCGCATCCAACCTTTATTTTAATCCACATAATTCTTGAATTTACACATTAATATTCTCTTTTCTCCTTCCATAACTGATCCTTCAACATTACTGCTACCCCTTCCTTTGCTCTAACTCTCTTAGATACTCCAGATTTAATCCCATTTATTTCCCCCCACCGAAACTCCCCTACCCCCTTCAGCTTTGTTTCGCTTAGGGCCAGGACATCCAACTTCTTTTCATTCATAACATCAGCAAACATCTGTTTCTTGTCATCCGCACTACATCCACGCACATTCAAGCATCCCAATTTTATAAAGTTTTTCTTCTTCTCTTTTTTAGTAAATGTCTACAGGAGAAGGGGTTACTAGCCCATTGCTCCCGACATTTTAGTCCCTACTTGATCCTAGTATTGTTTCCACGCATGTAACAAGTGTTACCTGTACAAGCCCATTACTTTTATCCTTGCATGAGTTCACTACTTTTATTTCTGATGATAAATTGGACACATGTGCAAAATCTGGGTATCTTTACTATGTAGACCCTTCGCCACCCAGTGGCTTTATCAACACAATACAGAAGACTGGAGAGGCAGATGAGGTCCCTCAGCCTAGAAGTAGGTGCTCATTACCGCAATGCTGATGAATCTGAAGCACTGGCAGTAAGAAGAGTGTTTATATACTGGATCAGACGAGATGAAGGTACTGTCACCGGGTAGGCGGAATTCCCAGTCTTCTGTATTGTACTGATAAATCCACTTGTTACGAAACGTCTACATAATAAAGATACCCAGATGTTACACAGGTGTCTAATTAATTATCTTGTCGTTACTGTATACCATTGGTATTTAACTTTTATCCCTACATGAGTCCACTGGTTTTATCCCTACATTAGTCCACTACTGTTATACTCGCATGATCCCACTACTATTATCCTCGTATGATCCCACTACTTTTATCCTCACATGATCCCACTACATTTATCCCTGCACGAGACGACGCCTACGCCGTGCATGATCCTTCAGCCGGTTCTACCACGAGGGTGAATTGTGCCGTTTCCAGCAGGTATTCAGAACCAAACTTTAGTTTTACCTAGTTGTGTAAAAGGGGATTTGTGCCAGTTCATACAGCATTTTTCAGCAGAGCTAAAGAGTGTGAATTCCTGTATGAACGATTGCTCCCCTTCGTGTCGATGAATCAAAGGCACTTTACGAGAAAAGTTCTGCCCACCCCCTCCCACCCAGCCTACCAGGGCAATAAGTGCAAGCTGTAAAGACCATTTTTTTCACCTGAGCGATTAATAACCTTTATTGAATTATTGGAATTTTCGGCTTTTGAAAAACAAAAGTGGAAAAAAAGACATCAAGCAGTTTTCAGATAAAAGAAGAATGCCTGTCCTTATTTTTCCATGCCAATATCGCAGCTAATTCAATACAGAATTCAGATGCAATCGTCTCTACGTCTGACATATGCCTTTGTCCCTTGTCATGCATATGCCCCATCCATCCTCTCTCTTTCTGTCTGTCTGTCTGTCTGTCTGTCTGTCTGTCTGTCTCTCTCTCTCTCTCTCTCTCTCTCTCTCTCTCTCTGAGTCTATTTATCCTTACCTCAAAACTAGAAAGTTGTAGCTAGTCAGCAGACAGCCATGTAGCTGGCCAGTAGTTAGCGCTCAGCAGACAGCCACGATACACACCATCAGGTCTGCCACCTGCCAATCTCAAGTACTCTTTCTCCCTCCCTTTCTTCCCTATTCTGTATGTCCCCCATTTCTCTATTTCTTACTCTCCTACCTACCTTTTTCTCCCCTCACCCTTTCTCTTGTTCCCTAATACGAATCTCCCCTCTTTTTCTTCCCCTTCCTCTCTTTCTTTGCTTCCCTTACCTTTCTCCTTCATCCCTCTCTTCCCTTTTGTCTTTTTCCTTTCCTTTTCTCTATACTTGCGCCTTCTTTCTTTCCCATCCATTTGCGCCCATTCGTACTTTTTCTTCCTCTTCGATCCCTGCCCTTTACTCCCTTCTCGTCTCTCCCATCCTCATCTCCCCTCACCATCTCCATCTCCATTCTTTCATTCCTCCTCCTTCTCCTCTCTCTCTCTCTCTTTCTCTCTCTCTCTTTCCCCTTCCAACTTCCTCCTTTTACCATTTCCCCTCCCCTCCTTCCCCACCCCTACCCCCCTCTCCTAATCACATCCTATTCCTCCCTCTTCCCTCGCATCATACCCCTTCCGTCACATCCTACACCTCCACATCCTCCCCTCCTAAACATCCTACCCTCTCCCCATATTCTACCCTTTAATCTCCTCTTACCTACCCATACATCTCCCTCCTCCCCTTCTCTCCTTTCCCTACCCCTTCCCTTCCATTTTCTCTTCCCTCTCCCTCCCCCTCCCTTCACCTCCCCTCCCATTCCCTCCCCTCCCATTCCCACCCCTTCTTCCATCCCCTAACCCTCCCCCTTCCCTCTCTTCCCACACCCATCTCCTCCCCTCCCCCTCCCCACCCCCTCCCCCTCCCCCTCCCCTCCCCCTCCCCTCCCCCTCCCCCGCCCTCCCTTTCCCCTCCCCTTCCTTCCCCCTCCCCATCCCTCCCCCACCACTCCCTCCCCCTCACTGGAGGGCTGACAGTCTCCCTGGCTGGTGTGATGTACAACTGGGGCAAAATTCAATCAGAGACCAACTAAACTTCATTCAAAAATGTTGGAGCATCACCGAGGATATAAATTCATCCTCCCTTAGTGGAGGATGTGTGGAGGGTGTGTGGAGGATGTATGGAGGATGTGTGGAGGATGTATGGAGGATGTGTGGAGGATGCGTGGAGGATGCGTGGAGGATGTGTGGAAGATGTGTGGAGGATGTGTGGAGGATGTGTGGAGGATTTATGGAGGATGCGTGGAGGATGTGTGGAGAATGTGTGAAGAATGTGTGGAGGATGTGTGAAGAATGTATGGAGGATGTGTGAAGAATGTGTGGAGGATGTGTGAAGAATGTTTGGAAGATGTGTGGAGAATGTGTGGATAATGTGTTGAGGATGTGTGGAAGATGTTTGAAGAATGTATGGAGGATGTGTGAAGAATGTTTGGAAGATGTGTGGAGAATGTGTGAAGGATGTGCAGAGGATGTGTGAGGGATGTGTGGAGGATGTGTGAAGAATGTATGGAGAATATGGGGAAGATGTGTGAGGGTGTGTTGAGGGTGTGTGTGGATAGTAGTAGGTTAGTAGACAGCAACCACCCAGGGAAGTACTACCGTCCTGCCAGATGACTGTGAAACAGAAACCTGTAACTGTTTTGCATGATGGTAGGATTGCTGGTTTCTTTTTCTGTCTCATAAACAAGCTAGATAACAGGGATATCTTGCTACTCCTACTTACACTTTGGTCACACTTCGCAGACACGCACACGCATATATATATATATATATATATACATACATCTAGGTTTTTCTCCCTTTTTCTAAATAGCTCTTGTTCTTCCTTATTTCTTCTATTGTCCATGGGGAAGTGGAAAAGAATCTTTCCTCCGTAAGCCATGCGTGTCGTATGAGGCGACTAAAGTGCCGGGAGCAATGGGCTAGTAACCCCTTCTCCTGTAGACATTTACTAAAAAAGAGAAGAAGAAAAAATTTATAAAACTGGGATGCTTGAATGTGCGTGGATGTAGTGCAGATGACAAGAAACAGATGTTTGCTGATGTTATGAATGAAAAGAAGTTGGATGTCCTGGCCCTAAGCGAAACAAAGCTGAAGGGGGTAGGGGAGTTTCGGTGGGGGAAATAAATGGGATTAAATCTGGAGTATCTGAGAGAGTTAGAGCAAAGGAAGGGGTAGCAGTAATGTTGAAGGATCAGTTATGGAAGGAGAAAAGAGAATATGAATGTGTAAATTCAAGAATTATGTGGATTAAAGTAAAGGTTGGATGCGAAAAGTGGGTCATAATAAGCGTGTATGCACCTGGAGAAGAGAGGAATGTAGAGGAGAGAGAGAGATTTTGGGAGATGTTAAGTGAATGTATAGGAGCCTTTGAACCAAGTGACAGAGTCATTGTGGTAGGGGATCTGAATGCTAAAGTAGGAGAAACTTTTAGAGAGGGTGTGGTAGGTAAGTTTGGGGTGCCAGGTGTAAACGCTAATGGAAGCCCTTTGATTGAACTTTGTATAGAAAGGGGTTTAGTTATAGGTAATACATATTTTAAGAAAAATAGGATAAATAAGTATACAAGATATGATGTAGGGCGAAATGACAGTAGTTTGTTGGACTATGTATTGATAGATAAAAGACTGTTGAGTAGACTTCAGGATGTACATGTTTACTGAGAGGCCACAGATATATCAGATCACTTTCTAGTTGTAGCTACACTGAGAGTAAGAGGTAGATGGGATACAAGGAGAATAGAAGCATCAGGGAAGAGAGAGGTGAAGGTTTATAAACTAAAAGAGGAGGCAGTTAGGGTAAGATATAAACAGCTATTGGAGGATATGGGATCGAAGAGGTATGGGGTAGGTTTAAAAATGTAGTGTTAGAGTGTTCAGCAGAAGTTTGTGGTTACAGGAAAGTGGGTGCGGGAGGGAAGAGGAGCGATTGGTGGAATGATGATGTAAAGAGAGTAGTAAGGGAGAAAAAGATAGCATATGAGAAGTTTTTACAAAGTAGAAGTGATGCAAGGAGGGAAGAGTATATGGAGAAAAAGAGAGAGGTTAAGAGAGTGGTGAAGCAATGTAAAAAGAGAGCAAATGAGAGAGTGGCTGAAATGTTATCAACAAATTTTGTTGAAAATAAGAAAAAGTTTTGGAGTGAGATTAACAAGTTAAAGAAGCCTAGAGAACAAATGGATTTGTCAGTTAAAAATAGGAGAGGAGAGTTATTAAATGGAGAGTTAGAGGTATTGGGAAGATGGAGGGAATACTTTGAGGAATTGTTAAATGCCGATGAAGATAGGGAAGCTGTGATTTCGTGTATAGGGCAAGGAGGAATAACATCTTGTAGGAGTGAGGAAGAGCCAGTTGTGAGTGTGGGGGAAGTTCGTGAGGCAGTAGGCAAAATGAAAGGGGGTAAGGCAGCTGGGATTGATGGGATAAAGATATAAATGTTAAAAGCAGGTGGGGATATAGTTTTGGAGTGGTTGGTGCAATTATTTAATAAATGTATGGAAGAAGGTAAGGTACCGAGGGATTGGCAGAGAGCATGCATAGTTCCTTTGTATAAAGGCAAAGGGGACAAAAGAGAGTGCAAAAATTATAGGGGGATAAGTCTGTTGAGTATACCTGGTAAAGTGTATGGTAGAGTTATTATTGAAAGAATTAAGAGTAAGACTGAGAATAGGATAGCAGATGAACAAGGAGGCTTTAGGAAAGGTAGGGGATGTGTTGGCCTGGTGTTTACAGTGAAACATATAAGTGAGCAGTATTTAGATAAGGCTAAAGAGGTCTTTGTGGCATTTATGGATTTGGAAAAGGCGTATGACAGGGTGGATAGGGGGGCAATGTGGCAGATGTTGCAGGTGTATGGTGTAGGAGGTAGGTTACTGAAAGAAGTGAAGAGTTTTTATGAGGATAGTGAGGCTCAAGTTAGAGTATGTAGGAAAGAGGGAAATTATTTCCCAGTATAAGTAGGCCTTAGACAAGGATGTGTGATGTCACCGTGGTTGTTTAATATATTTATAGATGGGGTTGTAAGAGAAGTATATGCGAGGGTCTTGGCAAGAGGTGTGGAGTTAAAAGATAAAGAATCACACATAAAGTGGGAGTTGTCACAGTTGCTCTTTGCTGATGACACTGTGCTCTTGGGAGATTCTGAAGAGAAGTTGCAGAGATTGGTGGATGAATTTGGTAGGGTGTGCAAAAGAAGAAAATTAAAAGTGAATACAGGAAAGAGTAAGGTTATGAGGATAACAAAAAGATTAGGTGATGAAAGATTGGATATCAGATTGGAGGGAGAGAGTATGGAGGAGGTGAATGTATTCAGATATTTGGGAGTGGATATGTCAGTGGATGGGTCTATGAAAGATGAGGTGATTCATAGAATTGATGAGGGGAAAAGGGTGAGCGGTGCACTTAGGAGTCTGTGGAGACAAAGAACTTTGTCCTTGGAGGCAAAGAGGAGAATGTATGAGAGTATAGTTTTACCAACGCTCTTATATGGGTGTGAAGCATGGGTGATGAATGTTGCAGCGAGGAGAAGGCTGGAGGCAGTGGAGATGTCATGTCTGAGGGCAATGTGTGGTGTGAATATAATGCAGAGAATTCGTAGTTTGGAAGTTAGGAGGAGGTGCGGGATTACCAAAACTGTTGTCCAGAGGGCTGAAGAAGGGTTGTTGAGGTGGTTCGGACATGTAGAGAGAATGGAGCGAAACAGAGTGACTTCAAGAGTGTATCAGTCTGTAGTGGAAGGAAGGCGGGGTAGGGGTCGGCCTAGGAAAGGTTGGAGGGAGGGGGTAAAGGAGGTTTTGTGTGCGAGGGGCTTGGACTTCCAGCAGGCATGCGTGAGCGTGTTTGATAGGAGTGAATGGAGACAAATGGTTTATAATACTTGACGTGCTGTTGGAGTGTGAGCAAAGTAACATTTATGAAGGGATTCAGGGAAACCGGCAGGCCGGACTTGAGTCCTGGAGATGGGAAGTACAGTGCCTGCACTCTGAAGGAGGGGTGTTAATGTTGCAGTTTAAAAACTGTAGTGTAAAGCACCCTTCTGGCAAGACAGTGATGGAGTGAATGATGGTGAAAGTTTTTCTTTTTCGGGCCACCCTGCCTCGGTGGGAATCGGCCAGTGTGATAAAAAAAAGAAAAAAATGTAAAAGATGTGTAGAGGATGTGTAACGATTTCCCTTGGCCTGGTGGCAAAAGCTCTCGCTTCACACGATGAGGGGTCCGGGTTCGATTCCCACCGAAGGGGTAGAAACACTTTTCGTGTTTCCTTACACCGGTTGTCTATGTTCACCCATCAGTAAAATGAGTAGCTGGGATCTAGATGACTGGTGTGAGTCGCATCCTGGAGCAAAACTGTCTTAATTTGCCCGAAATGCTCTGCATAACAAGTGGCTTTCTGTATAGAAGTATGTCATTGATGTTATTTAGGCCTGTATTCCATACACATGTATTTGTAGTAAATATTTATATTATTAGTAGTAAGAGACATGGAGAACTCCCTAATCAGTGGAAACCACATAGAGGAAAAATGGACTTGAATAATCTGGTCATAACGATGATGATAACGTAGCGATTTTATTATTTTCTGAAAATTTTCATGGCAATTGACTGACCACCTAAAAGGAACTTTCCTCTTGGTTAGTTTGGCTAAATGGGCTACAATATCTGAAATTTTCAGATAAAACTTCCTATAAAAAGCGACCAACCCCAGAAATTAGTTGAAGAGATTTTTATCACGGGGTTTAAATTCTAGATAGTTAGAATGTTAGCTGCCTTATGTTCTGTTTTCCCTTTTGCAACTATGTAGCCTAAGAAGGTAAGTGAGGAGCTACTAGGAGTGGATTTACTCACAGTAACAGTAAGATGATACCGCCTAAGCCCATGAATAGATATTTGGGACAAGAAATATGCCTATCCCGGGTGTCATAAACTATGACTAAAGTCATCTAAGTATGTCTGAGTGCCTATTAGCCAGATAGATCAACATTTGAATCATGACTGGCGTATTGTGCACGCCGTAAAGGATTACAATGAAATGGAAACGCAGAGATTCCCTTGGCCCCGTAAGTTAGAGGGGCCTGGTAGTAGCCCTTGAGGAAGTCCGGATTGGAGACAAATCTAGTATAACCTACGAAATCTACGGCGTAAATCCACATGAGGAAAATGGTGATTTCCTTCACCTCTGGTAGTCTATACACAACTAACCCTGCCAACTGGTCTCTTTACGAGGAAGCAAGGTGAGGCACAGTGTTCCTTCACAGACCCATGATCAAGTAAGAATTTTACTTCTTGTTGTAGATGATCTCTTCTTCTCTGAGGTGTTCTGTGGGAGGAAAGTTTAGTCGGTTTAGCTGTCTCCACATCTACACCATGAAGTCCAAAATTATGTACTTCTGGAACATCTGAACTGGACGGTGATCTTTAAGTAGATCAGAGTTAATTAATCATATCTCGACCCCCTCTGACTTCTTGCAGAGCGTAAGGCGCGTCTTCGGTGTCTGTAGAAACAAACATGATCATTATTCAGGTGTGGGTTGGTTAATTTTTTTAACCTGATTTATGTGGTGCATCACATAATTAAGTTCAGATTTTCCCTCCATCTGCAGAGGGCCACTAAACCTCAAAAGTGTGACCAGGTATTGGTGCTTGGACCATAACTATATATGTTAAAGGAACTTGGTACAGACGTTATGTCATACCTATGTTTCATGTCGTCCAGTATTTTCTTAAAGTTCTCCTTAGCCATTTGAAACCATATGGAGTATTATTCGCGATGTCATCAACAAGTCAGCCATCTCTGAGTCATGCAGAGGTCCTCTTATGTTATAGCCAAACATCAGCTTGAAGAGGCTGTTCTCAGTAGACTCCTGCATGCTTTTCTATGTTAGCAAAGAGCACGAAAGGACTTATCCAAGTAGACAATAAGGTCGCATCGTCTTGTTCAAAATTTAATGAAACCCCTTGTGATTCAGGGCGGTAAACTACTGAAAAGTAACGCTTAATGCCCAGTCGGCTTAAAACCTGAAAAGCTTTGGCTGTGAAACTGGAACCTTGGTGACTTTGGATAGTCCGTGGGATTACTATTTGGGTTGTATATACAATGAGGACCTAAAATTACTTTGGTATCGATATTACACATAGTCGCCTTTTTAGGATAACCGGTGGTTTTATCTATAATTGTAAATATATACTGGTTACCTGATTTGACCTTGAATAGAGACCCTTAAACAATCGATGATCAGGTCCGCAATGGGTTCTGTATAAACCGGTACAGGACACAGAGACGCAGGTTTGATGTAGTGTCCAGGTTTTTCCGCCTGATGGTATTCACGGCAGGATGTGATGTGTAATTTGTCGTCCTGTCTCAAGCCTGGCAAATCAAAGCGCTTAGAGATTCTATGAAGGCTTTTGGTAAAACCTATATGTCCCCAGTAGTTGAATTCTGTACAGCCGTCCAAAACAGAGAATTAAGTTTCTTTAGAACCACTAACCTGTCAGACGTGAATCTCTCCATTAACTCCTTACAAGAAAGCATTTTTTCACATATGGAAATTATTTTTAAGTTAGTAACAGAGAGAGCGTTGGCTTCAAACACCGCCGACTTAGGGGCAGATATAAAAGATGGGTCCCTATGTTGCTCTTCCCTTAAAATCGTTCCATCGGGCATAGAAGAGGAAGCGTCTGGCAGTTCTGTCACCCAGGAATAGAAAGACCTGACCTGGAGCTTTCACATAATTTGCGAATCCTTGGCTAGCTTCCATCACAAAAGACTTAGTTAACCAATGGTCAGCATTCTCACCAGATTTGCCACTGGACATTGTGTGTTACGGCTATAACTGAAACTGGTTCAGGATCAGAGTTCTAAGGATTTATTACAGGATCAGGACACAGTCTGGAAGAGTATATTATTACTGATTAGGAGTAGTGCGCCTTTCATGACCAAATTACCCGTTTTGCCAACATTAGCCACCCAGTAAAGTACTTTCACCTTATAAAAAATTCGTGAAGGGACACTAAAATAAATACCCCGTCAAAATCTTTGAGGAGAATATTTTTTTGACGTGACGTATCTCTGGAGGTGGACAATACCCTCACTTCGTAAAAGTGAGCAGGAAGCCCCTGTATCCCTAAAAGTTTTCAGTCATTGGAAGATCAGACTCTTTTTAGTAACACTTGTTTTTTATTACAAATGGGGGCCATGCGTGCCTGTGGTTCGTCCTGGGTATCGGGAATACTTAACAACAGGGAGATGTTCTCCATAGGTCTCTGAGTACTGGAGTTACCACCTCTAGAATACTGCCGTTGGAGTCCGAGACAAGATGGCCTGGCTAATGGCCATAACTACACTGCACAGACTCTGAAGTCTCTTCTCGCGCATTACTTGCCTGGCCTTTAGGAAAGTGTTGTGGTTCATTGTAGCTTCCGTCTTCATTCTACCTGCGCAGCTCTTTCCCCGATGTCTTTTATCACCTCAATACTTTTGGGAAGAGATTTTGTAGACGCTTTTACTGAAGTAACGATTAGCCTCAAAAGCGTAGGCCAGTTTTGCTGCCTCCAGAACTAGAGTCAGCTTGTGATCTTCCAGGAAAACCGTCACCTCCTGACCAACCGATTCTTAAAAGTTATCCACCAAAAATAACTGCACCGGTTCAAAGATAGCCATGTAGCTAGCCAGTAGTTGGTGTTCAGCAGACAGCCATGTATCTAGTCAGCAGTTAGTGCTCTGCAGACGGTCATGTAGCTAGCCAGATGTTAGTGCACAGCAGACAGCCATGTACCTAGTCAGTAGTTAGTGTTCAGCAGACTCCTGCCGCTTTGTAAATATTTTGACCGGAGCCTAGTAAAATTTACAAATGATTGATTTGGTCCACGCCTATTTAACTTAAACGTAAGTCTGTATATGACAGGGATGCATTAATATTCAGAGCTCGATCCTAGTTTTCTAATAATTCAAAAAAATCTTGAGGCTCTGACTCAGAAAAACGAGGTACCAGGGACAATGATATTTACATGAAGATATTGTCTCCCATTATCTGCTGAAGTGTACGTTTCACCAATTCAAGTGCCAAGGAAGTACATCAATCCTGAGATAAACCTGGAGAGGAGATTAATATGAGCTACCCGAAGAGCAAGCACACCCTAGTTTGTTGTGAATTAGCACACGAAGCTGTGAAGCAGTTCAAGTATGATAATATTCAGTGCCAGCAGAATGAGCTGTATGTCAGCGCTGTATACAGAAAGTCACCAAACACGTACATGTGACATTACCAAGCAAGCATTAAATGTAACACGTGTCATTCAGTAGCAGTACACTCAATGCATGGCAGCAGCAATGTAAGCAGGACAACAGAGTGCATTGCAACTGCAAAATTGGTTCCTGTCAGGTCTCCGTATTACGAATGCAGGTACATTATATCAAGTCCTAAGACAAGAAATGAACCTCGACAATAAAGTACCCATTTATTTCCCCTACCAATATATACAAAATAACCACTGTGAATTTTTTTTTTAAAAATCCAAGCTCTTTCGTGATTTCTCAAATTATCAAGGAACTGCGAGAAATCACGAATGCATTTTGAATTCCGCTATTTTTCACGGTGACTGTTTTGCATATTGTGATATCACTGTTTACTGTGATTTTATTGTATATTTACAATATATAGAGAATATAGTAGAGCAGCAAAATATTAATGACTGGGAGAGAAAATCAAATTCATTCACTGTAACTGGCTTACAGATCATACAAGAGAGAACATTACGTGTTCTTAACCTGCTAGTAAAAGTCTCATTCCTGCCAGGGTGCAAATATAATATCAGCTCGGCTGGTGTCAGCTTATCACACAATTGAATGGCATATAAACCGAACAGCTAATCAACATTGCTGGGGACCCTTACATCCGCATCGACCTAGCTGCTAGTTTGACTGATTCAAAAGAAAGGCAAGACTTTCTTGTGTGATGACCACCGAAAAATTGTAATGTGCTCAACACATGCCATAGAGGATGCGTGGAAGATGTGTTTAGGATGAGAGGGTGATGTATGGAGGATGATTGGAGGATGAGTCGAAGATATGTGGAGGTTGCTAAAGAAGAATGTGTAGTGGGTGTGTGGAGCGTGCTAGAGGATGTTTGACGGATGTGTAGATGGTGTGTGGGAGGATTTGTGGAGGAGTGTGGCGAGGGATTAAGGAGGAAGTGTGGATCGTGTGTAGGATGTGTAGAGGGTAGGTGTAGGATGAGTGAAGGGAGTGTAGGATGTGTGGAGGGTGTAAGATGCGTGTAGGATTTGTGAAGGGTGTGTGTAGGATTAATGGAGGGAGTGTAGGATGTGTTGAGGGTGTGTAGAGGGTGTGTGTAAGATGTGTGTAGGATGTGGAGGGTGTGTGTAGGATAGGTGGATGGAGTGTAGGATGTGTGAGGCGAGTGTAGGATGTGTGGAAGGTGTGGGTAGGGAGTGTGTAGGAAGTGTAGATGATGTGTGCAGATAGTGTGGAGGGAGTGTGTAGAATGTGTGAAGGGAGAGTGTGAAGAGTGTGGAGGGTGTGTGTGGAGAGAGTGTATAGGATGTGTGGAGGGTGTGTGGAGTGTGTAGAATGTATTTAGGGAGTGTGGAGGGAGAATGTGAAGAGTGTGGAGGGTGTGTTTGGAGAGAGTGTGTAGGATGTGTGGAGGGTGTGTGGAGGGAGTGTGTAGGATGTGTGGAGGGAGTGTGTGGAGAGTGTGTGTAGGATTTGTGTGGATAAAGTGTGTGTAGGATGTGTGGAGGGAGTGTATAGGATGTGTGGAGGGAGTGTATAGGGTGTGTGGAGGAAGTGTGTGGAGAGTGTGTGTAGGATTTGTGTGGATAAAGTGTGTGTAGGATGTGTGGAGGGAGTGTATAGGATGTGTGGAGGGAGTGTATAGGGTGTGTGGAGGGAGTGTGTGGAGAGTGTGTGTAGGATTTGTGTGGATAAAGTGTGTGTAGGATGTGTGGAGGGAGTGTATAGGATGTGTGGAGGGAGTGTGGAGGGAGTGTGTAGAATGTATTTAGGGAGTGTGGGGAGGGTGGGTGTATGTGGAGGAGTGTTGCGAGGGCGTGTTCAGTGCTCAGCACCATGGTAGTCTGAGAAGCTTTCAACAAGTGTTTCTGCGCTAATAACGCTTGTGAGGTCATCACAAGCGTTCTTAACGAATGCTCTAACGAACATGGTCAACCTTCATAACGAATGCTCCAACGAACATGGTCAACCCTCATAACGAATGCTCTAACTCATATTTAGCTCTTTAGACTTTAGTTTTTCACGTTGTGTTGCCTTTTGTAGATGTGAACGCCACCTTTACTGTATATTCTATTGTTCTCCTAATTTAAGGAATGGACAGATATTATAGCATTTACTGAAGCAACTAATATATCCGGAAACTATTTTGCAACAGATTTCCGTTGCGCTTGATTCTCATTCTCTCTCTCTCTCTCTCTCTCTCTCTCTCTCTCTCTCTCTCTCTCTCTCTCTCTCTCTCTCTCTCTCTCTCTCTCTGCACAGGGTTTGACAAGGTTAGGTTAAGGATCCCTTGCTTTATTGATAAGCTATTCACAGGTTAAGGATTCCTAACTTTATTGACAAACTAAGAGCTCTTACCTACATGAGCTCATTTGAAAGCATTTTAATTGTTATGAAACATACAAGTAGGGAACAGGATGAAGTTGGAACCATCTGTGGGCCAGCATTTTCATCTGATCAACTGACTTTATCTCGTTGACATAATAATGCTGTACGAATGTGTTCCAGACTTGAGTCATCCTGGGAATAAATGATCTCAGATAAAGTGATGTTCTGGAGAAGGGTACAGCCAGGGTAAAGTTGCTGCTTTCTGCCCGTCTTGTGGTATAGAAAGATGTTTCACGCTGTCCTCGAAGTGGATCTAAGTGTGGTACTTTTACAATATTGGCCTTGTACATGTAACAGTAAGGTCACCCACATCCCTCCTGTGTTGAAGGCTCTGCTGAAATGACAAATCTATCCAGGATTGGTACAGGCGAGAGATGAGACGTCTTGCCCTGTTCTCTACTCTGTCAAGCAGTCGCAGATGAAAAGGGGGGCAGGCGAACCAAGAAAGTGGAGCATACTCAAGGTGTGAGCGTACTTGTGCCTCGTACAAAATCTTGCAACCCCTGCTGTCAAGCAGATGCGAGATACGGCGACGTGCTGTAAGCTTCTTGGCTGCCTTGTTTGCAAGATTTACAATGTGGTTTTTCATGGTCAGTTTGGTGTCGATTCCTAATTTTATTTACAAGCTAAAAGCTGTTACCTACATCATCTCATTTACAAACCTTTTTTATTGCTATGAGGAATACAAACAGGGAACAGGATGAAGTTGGAGCCATCTGTGGGCCATCAACTTCATTTGATCAACTGATTCAATTTCGTTGATATCGTTATGCTGTACGAACATGTTCCAGACTCGAGTCATCCTGGGAATAAATGATCTCAGATGAAGTGATGTTCTGGAGAATGGTACACCCAGAATGAAGTTGCCGCCTGCTGCCCTTCTTGTTGTGTAGAAGCTCACTTCTCGCTGTCCTCGGAGTGGAGCCAAGTGTGGTACTTTGACGATATTGGCCTTGTACATATCAGTAAGATCGCCCTCATCCCTCCTTTGTTGAAGGCTTTGGTGAAATGACAAATATATCCAGGTTGGGTTCAGGCGAGAGATGAGGCGTCTTTCTCGGTTCTCTACTCTGTCAAGAAATTGCAGATGAGATGGAGGGCAGGCAATCCAAGAAAGTGAAGAATACTCAAGGTGAAAGTGTACTTGTGCCTCGTACAGAATCTTTCAAGGTCTAGTGTCGAACAGATGCGAGAATCCTCGAAGTGCTGTAAGCTTCCTGGCAGCCTTGTTTGCAAAATATACAACGTGGTTCTTCATGGTCATTTCGAAGTCAGATTTCTCTCTCTCTCTCTCTCTCTCTCTCTCTCTCTCTCTCTCTCTCTCTCTCTCTCTCTCTCTCTCTCTCTCTCTCTCTCTCTCTCTCTCTCTCTCTCTCTCTCTTTCTCTCTCTCTGACACTTTTAATATTTTTCATACAATCTGTATTCTTCACGGGATCTATATTCGATTTCTCTTATTTTTCTTTCATGAGAATATTCTACATTAAACATCATCCCTATTACAATACAATTCATTTAAGACATAATCATTACCATGTTTCGTTTTTTTACAGGAGTGGACCACTAAGCCAGCGGAAGGCCTCGGTCAGATGACAGAAAGTTCCAACTGCAGGTCACCATATGATTAAGACCTGCGTCAGGAAACGCTGGTCATTTTTCCTGACAAACCTTACCTAACCTAAATCCATTTTAGTTTGTGGCACTTAGGCTTTTAAATCTATCTACTTCATCTTCTTCGCAGGGCATGTTTCTCTTTTCTCAAGACTTTTTCTTCTCAACCCCCTGATTTTTTTTTTTTTTCTGATCTCCCTAATTTTCTTTCTTTCTTAAGAATTCTCGGTCTATATTGACCTAGCAAGGTTTGCTCTCTTTAGGTATTTCTTTATATCTCTGACTATAAGCAAAATATTTAACAAAATTATTGTAAACGAGAATTCCACATGAGGCTAGAGAGGGAAATATTAATTTCCCACAATTTTTCTGGGCAACTTCTCTGTTCTAATTAAAGCCCTAATATAAAATTCCTACATTTAAAAACATTGCGTACCAGATACAGAATGTACATGTGCCTCAAATATAGTGCATGTTTGAATGATTTTGTTTAGGGGTTGTTCCAGTTGTTTCCCTTGTGTGTGTGTGTGTGTGTGTGTGTGTGTGTGTGTGTGTGTGTGTGTGTACTCACCTAGATGTAATCACCTAGTTGAGGTTGCAGGGGTCGAGTCCTAGCTCCTGGCCCCGTTTCTTCACTGGTCGTTACTAGGTCACTCTCGCTGAACCATGAGCTTTATAGTACCTCTGCTTAAAGCTATGTATGGATCCTGCCTCCACTACATCGCTTCCCAAACTATTCTACTTCCTGACTACTCTGTGGCTGAAGAAATACTTCCTAACATCCCAGTGATTCATCTGTGTCTTCAACTTCCAACTGTGTCCCCTTGTTGCTGTGTCCAATCTCTGGAACATCCTGTCTTTGTCCACCGTGTCAATTCATCTCAGTATTTTGTATGTCGTTATCATGTCCCCCCTATCTCTCCTGTCCTCCAGTGTCGTCAGGTTGATTTCCCTTAACCTCTCCTCGTAGGACATACCCTTTAGCCCTGGGACTAGTCTTGTTGCAAACCTTTGCACTTTCTCTAGTTTCTTTACATGCTTGGCTAGGTGTGGGTTCCAAACTGGTGCCGCATACTCCAATATGGGCCTAACATACACGGTGCACAGGGTCCTGAACGACTCCTTATTAAGATGTCGGAATGCTGTTCTGAGGTTTGCTAGGCGTCCATATGCTGCAGCAGTTATTTGGTTGATGTGTGACTCATGAGATGTGCCTGGTGTTATACTCACCCCAAGATCATTTTCCTTGAATGAGGTTTGTAGTCTCTGGCCCCCTAGACTGTACTCCGTCTGCAGTCTTCTTTGCCCTTTTTCAATCTTCATGAGTTTGCATTTGGTGAGGTTGAACTCCAGGAGCCAATTGCTGGACCAGGTCTGCAGCCTGTCCAGATCCCTTTGTAGTTCTGCCTGGTCTTCGACCGAATGAATTCTTCTCATCAACTTCACGTTATCTGCAAACAGGGACACTTCGGAGTCTATTCCTTCCGTCATGTTCACAAATACCAGAAACAGCACTGGTTCTAGGACTGACCCCTGTGGGACCCCGCTGGTCACAGGCGCCCCACTCTGACACCTCGCCACGTACCATGACTCGCTGCTGTCTTCCCGACAAGTATTCCCTGATCCATTGTAGTGCCTTCCCTGTTATCTCTGCCTGGTCCTCCAGTTTTTGCACTAATCCCTTGTGTGGAACTCTGTCCAACGCCTTCTTACAGTCCAAGAAAATGTAATCTACCCACCCCTCTCTTGTCTTACTGCTGTCATCCTGTCATAGAACTCCAGTAGGTTTGTGACACAGAATTTCCCGTCCCTGAAACCATGTTGGCTGCTGTTGATGAGATCATTCCTTTCTAGGTGTTCCACCACTCTTCTCCTGATAATCTCCATGACTTTGCATACTATACATGTCAGTGACACTGGTCTGTAACTTAGTGCTTCATGTCTGTCTCCTTTTGGGACTACATTTGCTGTCTTCCATGCCACAAGCAATCTCCATTTCGATAGATGTATTGAATATTGTTGTTAGGGGTACACATAGTGCCTCTGCTCCCTCTCTCAGGACCCATGAGAGATGTTATCTGGCCCCATTGCCTTTGAGGTATCTAGCTCACTCAGAAGCCTCTTCACTTCTACCTCGGTTGTGTGTACTGTGTCCAGCACTTGGTGATGTACCCCACCTCTCCGTCTTTCTGGAACCCCTTCTGTCTCCTCTGTGAACACTTGTTTGAATATCATGTTGAGTTCCTCGTTTCTTGTTGTCATTCCTCCTTCCTTAGCCTGATTACCTGATCCTTGACTGTTGTTTTCCTACTGATGTGGCTGTGTAACAGCTTCGGATCAGATTTGGCTTTTGTTGATATGTCGTTTTCATTTTGTCGTTGGGCCTCCCTTCTTATCTGTACATATTCATTTCTGGTTCTACGAATGCTCTCCTTATTCTCCTGTGTCCTTTGCCTTCTATACTTCTTCCAGTCCCTAGCACACTTGGTTTTTGCCTCCCTGCACCTTTGGGTGAATCATGGGCTCATCCTGGCTTTTTCATTATTCCTGTTACCCTTGTGTACAATCCTCTCCTCAGCTTCCTTGCATATTGTTGTTACATATTCCATCTCATTTACTGGCTTCCGTGCCAGTTCTCTGTCCCACTGAACCACATTCAGGAAGTTCCTCATTTCCGTGTAGTCCCCTTTCTTGTAGTTTGGCTTCATTTGCCCAGGCCTTCATGCTTTCCCCTCCACTTGTAGCTCTACTGTGTATTCAAAGCTTAAAACCACATGATCGCTGGCCTCAAGGGCTCTTTCATATGTGATGTCCTTAATATCTGCACTACTCCAGGTGAATACCAGGTCTTGCTGGTTCATCCTCTCCTCTCTTCTCTCTTGTAGTGTCCGTTACGTGTTGGTACATGAAGTTTTCCAGTACCACCTCCATCATCTTAGCCCTCCATGTATCTTGGCACCCATGTGGCTCCAAGTTCTCCCAATCGATTTCTTTGTGGTTAAAGTCACCCATGATCAGTAGCTTTGCCCTGCACACATGAGCTCTTCTGGCCGCTGCAGCCAGTGTGTCAACCATCGCTCTATTGCTCTCATCATACTCTTGCCTTGGCCTCCTGCTGTTCTGTGGTGGGTTATACATCATTGCAATTACCACTTTGGGACCTCCAGACTGAAGCGTTCCTGCTATGTAATCACTTTCTTCTGCACTGTCTCCTCTCTCCAGCTCATCAAAATTCCATCGGTTTTTGATCAGCAGTGCACTTCTCCACCCCTCCACCCCTGTTCTCTATGTTTTTCATCAGGATCTGGTATCCCATTGGAAAGATGCCATCTGTTATCATACCTGTAAGCTTGGTTTCTGTGAGAGCTATGATGTCCGGTGATGCCTCTTTGACTGTTTCGTGCCACTCTTCCCACTTATCGGTTATTCCATCAGCGTTTGTGTACCATACCTTCAGTTTCCTCTCCAACAGTGTGGTTTGAGGGGCCTGTGAGGGTGGGGGACCTGGTAGCGTACTGTGGGATTCTATACCTGAGTGTTGGATGGGAGCTGTGAGTATGGATTGTAGTTTGTGTTGGGATGGTGTGATAGGTTGTGGGGTTTTGGGGATGGTTCTGTGTGTGCTTTCTCTTGTTGCTCTGCCCTGCTCTTGTTGATCTCTGCTGGTTCTGCCCTTGTCTCCCTTCATAGCTCCTTTTGCTTTTGTGTCCTCTCCCTCAGCTGCTGTCATTCTTTTTGTGTTCTGTCTCTGTCTAGGAACACCCTCTTGTACTCTGCTGAGTACTTCAACCGTGGTTTCTTTTGGAGGATCCTGTTCCACACTGTTTCTGTCCTAAAAATCAGCTTGATTGGTCATTTTCTCCTCTTCAAGTACCCTCTTATTCTCTGAAAATTTACAATCTCATCCATGTCTTCTTCACCTATTTCTGTGATGATGTTCTCAATCTCCTTTCTTTCTGCCTGCAGTCTTTCAGTGTGTGTCCTTCCCTCGCTCTCCTGAAGCCCATGAATAAACACTGACTTTGCCCTTTCCTCCTCCCATTGCCTTTCCCTCTGGTTCCTATCTGTGCGTGGCCATTTTCTCCCTTGTTTTTTTTCAGTAGCTCTTGGTAGCATGGTTGTGTCTCTGCATTTGACCTATCACCCTCTCCATCTGCACCCAGCTGCTCTCCCTTTTCACTCCTTGGCCCTACTTGGCAGGCTGATATGACCTTAGCATAATTCATATCTCGTTCCTTCCTGTTCGGCCTTCCAGCTTCATATGCTGTCTTCTCTGGTCAATGCCCCTGTAACTCGCTTCAGCCTGTTTACCTCATCTTCTAGAACCCTTATCATGGCTATTGCAGTTTTGACTTGTGCCTCCCAATTCTTCTTCTCCTTCTCCAACCTCTTTTCCAATTTCACAGAAAGCTCTGTCTCCATTTTTGCCGAAAGCTCTCCTACTTTTCTCTCCCACTCTTGTTCCATCCTTTTCCACTGCTCCTCCATCCACTCCTCCCTACCGGAACCATTCTCATCTGATCCCTGGTTCCTTCAAGTTCCTTCGTGTGTGTGTGTGTGTGTGTGTGTGTGTGTGTGTGTGTGTGTGTTTGTGTGTCTGTGTCAGTGTCTTTGTGTATACTCACCTAATTGTACTCATGTGAATGTGTTTGCAAGAGTTGAATCTCAACTCCTGTCCTAGCCTCTCTGCTGGCCACTACTGGTTTCACTCCAGCTGCGTGAGACCTATCATACCTATTCTTAATGCCATGTATGAATTCTGCCTCTACCACTTAGCTGTCTAGGTTGTTCCACTTCCTACTCTACTCTACTGCTGAAGAAGTATTTCCTAACATCCATATGACTCGTTAATAAATTAGACATATGTACAACTCTTGGGTATCTTTAGTGAGGAGACGTTTCCCCACACAGAGGCTTCATCAGTCGTATACAAAGAAGAAAGGTGAAGATCGGAAGTAGAAGTTTGAGGTAATCAGTCTCTCAGCCTAGAGTCGATGTAATCCATCCATCAATCATAAAAAGAATACACCATATGCTCGAAAATGTGACTTATATACTGCAGACAGGTGAGGTGAAGCAGTCGTCGGCGTTATCACAGTGGACTAATCCACATGTGGATTTATCTACATCCATGTGACTATTCTGTGTTTTTAACTTCCAGCTGTGACCTCATGTAACTGATCCCTCTTTTCCAATAGACTCTCCCTGCCCACTCTGTTAGTTTTCCCCTCAGTATTTTGTACGTCGTAATCAAATCACCTCTGATCCTTGTCATCAGGTTAAGCTCCTGTATACTTTCATCTTTGGTCATATCCCTTAATTGGTGGGATTCGTTTCATTGCAATCCTTTCCACTTTTTCCAGCTTCTATACATGCTTAATATGGGTTCCATACTGGTGCTGCATACTCCAAAATTTGCAGGTCTGTGCTCCAGGCGAAATGCTCTGAAATATGTTCACCCCGAAGTCTTTTTCTTTTCGGAAGATTTGCAGCCTTTGTCCCCCGAGCCTGTATACTGTTTCCGGACTTCCTTGCCCTTCTCTAAAGTTTCATACCTCTACATTTGCTGTTGCTACATTCGAGACCAACACTGCAGTTTGTCCAGATCCTTTTGTACTCTTCCCTGGTCTACATCTATTTGTATTTTTTTATTAGTTTCACATCATCTGCGAACAGTGACACCTCTGTCTCGATTTCCTTTGTCATGTAGTTAACATATACAAGAAACAGTGCTGCTCCAAGTACTAACCCTTGTGGAACCCCATTCGTCACACTCGCCCATTCCGACACTACCTCCCTGAAGTTAACTCGTTGCTTCTTTTCCGTTAAGTATTTCTTGAGCCACTAGAGCTTTACCTGTAATTCATGACTGTTCCTCTAACTTCTGTGCAGGTCTCTTGTGGGAAACTGTATCGCATGATTTCTTGCAATCCAAAAATACACTGTACATCCTACCCTCTCTCTATCCTGCCCAACGTTCGTTACCTTGTCATAGAAATTTAGCAGATTAATGAGACAAGATTTAACGTCCGGAAAACCGTCCTGATTGGTATTTATGAATCTACTCTTTTTCATGGGATCTACTACTCTCGAAGCTTCCCTGTTTTCATACACTTCCTCTTCCTCCTCTTGCAGAACTCATGGAGAGATTAAGTCTGGTGCCATTGCGTTCGAGGTATCTAGTTCGCTCTGTATTTACCTCTCCTCTCCTCCTGTTGTCTGCAACGTGTTCAGTACCCGTACATGCTGTCTCTCTCTCTCTCTCTCTCTCTCTCTCTCTCTCTCTCTCTCTCTCTCTTTTACACAGGGTTTGACAAGGTTAGGTTAAGGATCCCTAGCTCTATTGACAAGCTATTTACAGGTTAAGGATTCCTAGCTTTATTGACAAGCTAAGAGCTGCTACTTACATCAGCTCATTTGAAAGCATTTTTATTGTTATGAAACATACAAGTGATGTTCTGGAGAAGGAAACAGCAAGAGTGAAGTTGCTGCTTTCTGCCCGTCTTGTGGTATAGAAGCTTGCTTCTTGCTGTCCTCGAAGTGGATCCAAGTGTGGTACTTTGATAATATTGGCCTTGTACATAACAGTAAGGCCACCCACACCCCTCCTGTGTTGAAGGCTCTGCTGAAATGACAGATCTATTCAGGATGGGTCCAGGCGAAAGATGAGGCGTCTTGCTCTGTTCTCTACTCTGTCAAGCAGTCGCAGATTAGAGGGGGGGGGGGAAGGCAAACCTAGAAAGTGGAGCATATTCAAGGTGTGATCGTACTTGTGCCTCATACAGAATCTTGCAACGCCGTATCTCGCATGTTAAGCAGATACGAGATACGGCGAAGTGCTGTAAACTTCCTGACTTCCGTGTTTGTAAGATTTACAACGTGGTTCTTCATGGTCAGTTTGGAGTCAAATTTCACCCCAAGGATATCAACTTCTTCCCCAGGTACCAACACCCTCCCATTAGTACTTACTACTGTATCGGCATTACCATCATGGTACCTAGAGACCATTATCATTTATGTTTTCTCAGGTGCAAATGTTACTTGGAATCTGTTTCCCCAAGCTGATATAGCTCTTAGCTGGTGACTGATGTAGCTTAGAGCAGCTGGCATTTTTTTCTCTTGGATAAGTGAATGTCAGTGAACAGTCGTCTGCATATGCATGGGATTCTGGGATGAGATGAAGAAGGTCGTTGAAGTAGACATTCCATAACAATGGTCCCAGCATGCTTCCTTGTGGAATACTTGCCCCAATAGGATGTCCTGCTGATTCCGTTCCATAGAAAACTTCCCTTAGAGATCTACCATGAAGGTAATCACTGAGGAGACATAGCGTACAGCCTGCAATTCCCAGAGCTTGCAGTTTTGCTAAGAGGACCTGGTGCCACACCCGGTACAAAGCACTAGCAATGTCTAGTGCTACCACACAGCTGACTTTGGATTCATCCAGTGACTGGTGCCATTTAGTGAAGAGGTTTAACAACAGATCAGCAGCAGAGTAAGCTTTCCTGAAGCCAAATTAACGGTCACAAAGTAGTGAATGGTAGTCAAAAATCTCTGTCATTTGTCTTGAGATTATTGTCTCAAGGATCTTGCCAGTGATTGACAGGAGTAACACTGGTCTGTAGTTGCTGATTTCTGCTCTGTTCTTTTTCTTTGTGAACACGGACTACATTTGCCTCTTTACACAGAGAAGGCCATTTACACTGTACTAGGCAGTGCTGAAAGATGCGAGTTACAGATGCTGCTAGCTGGTCTGTACATCTTCTCGGGAATCTTGGGTTCAACTTGTCTGGGCCCACAGCCTTTTCTTGGTCAAGCGATTTGAGAAGGAAATACTCCATCTGCCTTATTGTCACCACTGACAGTTTTCACACAGTTTTTGCAGCTAGCCTTGCTGGATCAGGAACTTGCATTTCGGTAGCAAAGTGTTCGGCAAAGAGGTCCGCTTTCTCTTGATTACTAGTAGAGTTGGTCCCATCCTATCGATTTAGAGATGGAATGAGTTCATCAGCAAATAATCATGTCTGTCCTTGACCAGCGATCACGTTTTGGAGCTTACTCTACCTGTTGCTAGCTTTCTTTTTGTGTCCACCTCCCATTTAGCGATGGCCCACTTTTTAACTTCACCCACATGACTACAGGCTTGCCTGTGCAAGTTTCTGTTATAGATGGTAGGATGTCTCTTATACTTTCGCCATGTCTTGTGCTTATCAGTAGCAGCCTCTCTACAACGAAAGCCAAACTAAGGCTGATCTGTAGGCTTCATCACATATTGCCGGTGACGAATGTATTCTTGTTGTAGATTAAAAATGTGTCCAGTGAAGGCTTTTACTTGGTTGTCATCATCCTCTTGGTGAAGAGCATTCCAATCGATGGTAGCGAGTTCAGAGCAAAGGGCTGGCCAATTACCTCTTTCCCATAGCCAGGTTGTGCGTATGGACTCCTCACCTCGTTCTGTTGGGATCTTAAGTGTCGTAAAAACAACCTTATGGTCAGATGATCCAACGTAGCCGAGGGGATGACAAGTGACTGTACCTTCTGCCAGATCACTCACTACTGGGTTAAGAGAGGAACCAAAGATGTGAGTAGGAAAATTAACAAAGTTTCTCATGTCAAATACCGCAAAAAGGTCATCAAAGTAACTCTGTATAAGGTGTTGGTTGAGGTCACCAGCATTTATATGTTGACAGTTGTGTTGGAGCAGAAGGGAGTGCACATTTTCCATTATGAAGTTGATGGGGTTTGCATGTTGCCACTGAGGTCTGTACATTGCACATGCTAGTACAGAGGTACTAGTGTTTATGTATAGCCTGAAGAACATCATTTCAAGATGAGTAGGGATGGCAGTGCTGGGCATGAACACTTTTAGAGAAGAACACAGCAACACCTCCTCCTTGCCCTTGCCTGTCTCTTCTAATCCATAAGTTGTAGCCAGCAATTCTTGCAAAATATTCTAGAGTCCTGTCGTCCAAAAATGTTTCAACAACAGCTATCATGTTGGGACGTCGAGTGTTCACGAAACTGTGTGTGAGCTCTCCAACATTAGTAATGAAACCTCTAATGTTGGCCGACAGTAAGCTGATAGACTGGTTCCTCATGATGTGGTCAGCATGAGGTGGTGGGTGTGTAAGTCATGTAAGATGCCTGTCCTCGAGAGAGGTAGAGCACTGAGGCAGCTGCAGGGATGTAGGTCTGTGGTCTTGTATAAGACACTACCACCTGCTGGGCTGAAATAGGAGTAGCTGAGTGGGTGACGTGTGAATGTGTTCACCACACTCACACGTCAAACCAGCGATCCTGCTGGTTTGTTCCGAGAGTAGGTCTCTAAACAGGTGGTCCTGTCTGTCAAGCTCCTTTTTATTCCGACACTGGTCCTCCTGATGTCCTTTCTTGCAGCAGTAATTGCACTTGATATCTCGCAGGAAGTTGTCAGTGGTGTGCTCCTTCTGGTGACAGCGAGAGCACTGCCTAGGTGTATGGAAGGGGGACTCCTATTTGTTGCACCTCCTCTGTTTTACTGATTTATCCGCAAGTTCTGCCTCTGGGACTGTGTTGGTGGAAGGTGAGACCGCTATACATGTCTTCCTCTTTCACGTCCTCTACCACATCCTCTCTCTCTCTCTCTCTCTCTCTCTCTCTCTCTCTCTCTCTCTCTCTCTCTCTCTCTCTCTCGCTCTCTCTGTCTCTCTCTCTCTCTCTTTTTATATATATATATATATATATATATATATATATATATATATATATATATATATATATATATATATATTATTTATTTTTTCGTCAACAAGTTGGCCGCCTCCAACCGAGGCAGGGTGACCCAAAAAGAAAAAAAATCCCCAAAAAGAAAATACTTTCATCATTCAACACTCACCTCACTCACATATAATCACTGTTTTTTGCAGAGGTGCCCAGAATACAACAGTTTAGAAGTATATACGTATAGAAATACACAATATATCCCTCCAAACTGCCAATATCCCAAACCCCTCCTTTGGAGTGCAGGCATTGTGCTTCCCATTTCCAGGACTCAAGTCCGGTTATATAAAATAACCGGTTACCCTGAATCCCTTCACTAAATATTACCCTGCTCACACTCCAACAGCTCGTCAGATCCCAAATACCATTTGTCTCCATTCACTCCTATCTAACCCCTCGCCCACAACACCTCCTTTACCCCCTCCCTCCAGCCTTTTCGAGGACGACCCCAACCCCGCCTTCCTTCCCCGTGTCATTCTACTTTGATCCATTCTCTCTAAATGACCAAACCACCTCAACAAACACTCTTCAGCTCTCTGATTAAAACTTTTATTAACTCCACACCTTCTCCTAATTTCCACACTCCGAATTTTCTGCATAATATTTACACCACACATTGCCCTTAGACAGGACATCTCCACTGCCTCCAACCGCCTCCTCGCTGCAGCATTCACAACCCAAGCTTCACACCCATATAAGAGTGTTGGTACTACTATACTTTCATACATTCCCTTCTTTGCCTCCATAGATAAAATTTTTTGCCACCAAATAAACCTCAACGCACCACTCACCTTTTTTCCTTCATCAATTCTATGATTAACCTCATCCTTCATAAATCCATCCGCTGACACGTCAACTCCCAAATATCTGAAAGCTTTCACTTCTTCCATACTCCTCCTCCCCAATTTGATATCCAGTTTTTCTTTATCTAAATCATTTGATACTCTCGTCACCTTACTCATATATATATATATATATATATATATATATATATATATATATATATATATATATATATATATATATATATATATATATATATATGTGTGTGTCGTGCCGAATAGGCAGAATTTGCGATCTTGGCTTAAATAGCAACGCTCATCTTGCCATATAGGACAAGTGAAAATTTGTGTATGCAATAATTTCGCCAAAATCATTCTGAACCTAACGAAAAAAATATATTTCACTGTGTTTATTTAGTATTAAATTACTGTAAACAAATCTAAAATATATTTAGTTGGGTTAGGCTAAAATAAATTGCTCTTTTTATAATAAGGTTAGGTAAGTTTTCTAACAATCTTTTGTTGCAAAATTATAAATTTTTACATTAACATTAATGAAAAAAATATATCTTTAAACGTATAAGAGAAAATTTTAGAAAGGACTTAATTTTAAAAGAGTTCTTGCTAATTGACCAGTTTTACCTATTCGGCACGACATAATATATATATATATATATATATATATATATATATATATATATATATATATATATATATATATATATATATATATATATATATATATATATCTTTCTCTCTTTTTCTATCTTTATCTTTCTCTTTCTCCCTCTCTCTCTCTCTCTCTCTCTCTCTCTCTCTCTCTCTCTCTCTCTCTCTCTCTCTCTCTCTCTCTCTCTCTGACTCTGGCAGTGTTCCTGATTGTCGTGAGATTGCCATCCTAAATCTTCTGTTCAGCTCCTCACAGATTTCCTGGTAATTTCTAGTGAGAGTCCCCCAGCCTTATTACCAGATCCTTCACATTGTTTTTCCTTCTGATGTGGCTGTATATCAGGATTGGCTTAGATTTGGTTTTTAAAGTTATGTCATTCTCAAACTGCCGGTTAGCTTTTCTTCGTACCAACGCATATTTATTTTTAGCTCTTCTCCCTTGCTTCTCTGTTCATTGGCATTCTTTGCTTCCTGTATGTCTTTCATACATTTGCACTTTTAGCTTTTACTTCCCTGCACCTCTGGGTTAACCATAGGCTCATTCTGTTTTCGCACTTACCTCTTCTGGGTAAGAAATTTTCAAATTCCTCCTTGTGCTTTACTGATACGTTCTCCATCATTTCATTAGGTGTCTTTTCCTCTAGCTCACTTTCCTATGGCACACCGCTTAGGAATTTCTTTATACCCTCTTGGTCTTCGCTTCTGGAGTAAAATTTGTCCCCTCCTTCATATCCTGTATTCCTCACCACGTTCACTTCCACAAGGCTATCGAACCTCTTCACTAGCACCGCGGAGCCTCTCATATTCACTGTTCCCTACATCAGAATCATCACTCAGGGTATGCACAAGGTAGTTGTGTCCCTGAGGTGTTGGCACATGAAGCTTTCCATCACCAGCTTCAACAGCTTAGATCCCTTCGTTTATGGTCCTCCACGTGATTTTAGATTTTCTCAGTTTATTTCCTTATGGCTGAAATTTCCCATGATCGGTAGTTTGCAGTGCCCATGTGGGCCTTTCCAGCTACCTCTGCTATTGTGATCAGCATTGCCTTGTTCTTGTCCCTATATTGCTTTCCTGATCTTCTGCTATGGAGTGGTGGGCGGTATATCACTGTTATTAACATTGTGGTTATTCAACCATTCTCCATTTATTTCACTCATCACAAAAATCATCTGGTTCATGAACAGTAGAGCTACTCTTCCACCTGCTCTGTTTTTACTCCTTTCTCGATATTTGATATGCTGCCAGGAAAACCGCATCCGTAATCACTTCTGTTAGATTAGTCTCTCATATCGTTACATTGTCTGGGGATGCCTCCGCTAATTGTGCTTTCCATTCATCGCTCTTATACTCCACTGGTATTAGTATACCACATTTTCAGTTTCCTTTCCCTTATGTTCATGTTTTTTGAGGTTTTGTTGTTCTGGATTTTGTCTATAGAGGGAGGAGACTGTGGTATGGATTGGCCTGTATGTGTGTACTCACCAAGTTGTGGTTGTGGGGGTCGAGTCACAGCTGGCCCCGCCTCTACAACTGGCCGCTACCTGGCCGCTATGTATGGATCCTGCCTCCACTACATCACTACCCAGGCTAATCCACTTCCTGACAACTCTGTGACTGAAGAAATACTTCCTAACATCCCTGTGGTTCATCTGAGTCTTCAACTTCCAACTGTGACTCTTTATTGCTGTATGTGTGTGTGTGTGTGTGTGTGTGTGTGTGTGTGTGTGTGTGTACTCACCTAATTGTGGTCGCAGGGGTTGAGTCATAGTTCCTGGCTCCATCCCTTCACTGATCGCTACTAGGTAATTCTCTCCGTGCTCCATGAGCTTTATCATACCTCTTCCTAGAGCTGTGTGTGGATCATGCCTCCGCTACATCACTTTCCAGACTATTCCATAGTCATAGTCGTAAGTCTTCAACTTACGGCTATGGCCCGTTGTTGCTGTGTCACATCTCTGGAACATCCTGTGTCTCTCCACCTTGTCAATTCCTCTCAGTATTTTATATGGCGTTATCATTCCTCCCCACCCCCCATCCCTCCTGTCCTGCAGTGTCGTCAGGTCGATTTCCCTTAACCTATCCTCGTAGAATATGCTTCGTAGCTCCAGGACTTGTCTCGTTGCAAACTTTAGAAATTTCTCTAATATCTTGACGTGCTTGACCAGGTGTGGGTTCCAAACTGGTGCTACATACTGGTTCAACTGCATTGAGCCTTGCTTGAAGATTCCGTATATCAAAACGTTTGTGATTTATTATGAGGGCGTCGTCCACATAACGTAACCATGTGACGCTGAAGGAGATGATGCTGGTGAAGTGTTCAGCTTCCAGGTGCTTAGTAAACTTGTATATGGAGCACCTGGAAGCTGAACACTTCACCAGCATTATCCCCTCCAGCGTCACATGGTTACGTTATGTGGACTACGTCCTCATAATAACTCCCAAACGTTTTGATGTACGGAATCTTCAAGCAAGGCTCAATGCAGTTGAACCAGCTATCCAGTTTACTCTAGAAGAAGAATCCAATGACAAGTTACCTTTTCTAGACGTCCTCATTCATAAAGTTGATAACAATCTAAGATTTCAAGTTTACCGCAAACTTACCAACAAAAATTATCTCACCCACTATTATTCCAGTCAAGAAACTAAGATCAAAAGAGGCATCATCATAGGATTTTTCCTCAGAGCTTACCGAATTTGTAGTCCTGAGTTTCTTGACGAAGAATGTACTTACATACACCAAACCTCCACTGGTCTACATTTTCCTTCCTTTTTCCTCAGAGACTGCAAGAAAAGAGTTCTTCAGATCATAAATTCTCCATGCACCAACACCACTCCTTACAAAGTTATCATCCTTCCGGACAGCCAGGTTTCATTGAACGTTTCCAAGGTACTCGCACAAACTAACACTAGAGTCGCCATCGCATCCAGTACTTCCATAAAGGATCTAACCAAGACAAAATCGAGCCACCATGAACCAGTCTATGCAGGAGTTTACACTATACCTTGTGGAGGCTGTGACGAGATATAAGTAGGGGAAACAGCCAGGAACCTCGAAACACGCCTCAGTGAACACATCAACGCATGTCGGAATAACTTGAACAACGCCTGAATACAAGACCGGATTCCACCAACCACCTCATGAAATTCAACGACGCCCGACTAGTAATCAGAGAGTCAAATTTCCGCAGACGTAAATGCCTTGAATCATCATCAATCGCCGTTTCTAACACAATCAAGCAAAATAGAGGGAGCTTCATCATCTCTGAAGTATTAGCAAAAATCCTCCTTAAAACATTAAACCCTGCCATCACATAGTCTCTGTTACACAAGAACACAACAGAGAAGGAACACCGAAACAGACCTTCTCAGATCCAACCACCAACAGAAATATTTGTCTAACCTATTTTTATGCAAGTTGATTGTTCTACTATATTGTATTACTAATACTATTACAACTTATATTACTTCTACTGCTACTCCTACGACTAGTATTACACCTCACCCTAAGCCTATATATATATACCCTCTTTGTCCATGCATTGTTTGTAACGGCTTGACAAAGCTCCTGGAGAGTGAAACGTTGCCACAATAAAATGTCACATTAGTTGCACTTGTGTCCTTTTACTTTACAGCAGTTATCTGGTTGATGTGCGCCTCAGGAGATGTGCTCGGTATTATATTCACCCCAAGATCCTTTCCCTTGAGTGAGGTTTGCAGTCTTTGTACTTCGTCCAACACTTGTTGGTATATCCCTTGTTGGTGTACCCCCCCTTCCCCACCCTGTTCTGACTTCCCGGAGGGGGAGAGGGATAGAGAGTAAGAGGGGGAGACAGGGGAAAAGGAGAGAGGGAAAAGCAAAGGGGTGACAGAGGGTGAGGGGAGAGGGAGAAATAGGGGGAGAAGAGGGAAAGAGGATGAGGAGGAGCATATGGACAAGGGAGAGGAGAAGGAGGAGGATGAGGAGGAGGTGGTGAAGGAGGAAGAGAAAGAGAAATAGGAAGAGAAATGAGAGAGAGAAAGTGTGAGTGGGAGAGAATGAGTCGTGCGTGTGTGTGTGTGTATGTGTTTGTTTTCATCCCTGTGTGCTCACCTTTCTGGAATTAAAAGGGTTGACTTTCAAATCCTGACACCACGTCTTAAACTAGTTGTTATTTGGCTCACACTCTCTGGCTTTGTAAACCTAAACTTAAGTCCTAACTCTACTACTTCGTTGTATAATTTATATCATTTCCAGACCATTCTGAGGCTGAAGAAATTCTTCCTGACATTCTTGTGACATAACTATGTTTTTACCTACCTAATGTGCCCTTGGTACTTGTGTCCGGTCTCTCGAACAACCTGTTTACTTTATCAGTATTTTATATGCCGTTATCAAGTCTATCTTCTAATTTCATCAGGTTTAGTCTCTTTAGTCTCTGCTCACAGCCTTGAGACTAGTCATGTTGCACATCTACTCTTCATCAAGTTTGTTGACACTTTTTTTCAGGTGTAGTTTCCCAGGTGGTGCTCCATATCCTACGACGGATATGGAGCACCAACGTTTGTGAGTGGGATTTGCAGAATTTGTTCCTCAAGCTTGATTTTAGCTTCTGGTATTCTTTATCCATATCCAATTTTCATAACTTTGCTTTTCATGAGGATGAATTCCAATAACCACTTCTCATACCACATTTTCATGTCCGTTTATGTCCTTCCTTTGTTCCCCTCATGCATTTCATATCTGTTATAATTGATACATAAGACAGTATCTTTTCTAGCATGTCATTCATATTACCAAAAACAGTGTTGGTTCCAGTCCCAGTTCTTGTGGAACCTTGTTTCGAAGGACTGCAGTTTGCTCAGTTAAAAGAATTTTCTCCTCATCTTGTGTCCCATACTGTTTAGTGTGCTATTTCTCTTCGGTTCTTCTAAGTATATATCTTTAAATAATTTTTTTCAGTTTCTTGCAGCTCTCCTGATAAGTAAGTAAGTAAGTTTATTCAGGTATACACAAATACAGTTACATAGAATTACCGTACATAGCAGCATATGTGTAGAGAACCTAGGATAACCCAAAAAAGTCAGACAGAGTGACTTATTTCCATTGGGGTCCTTTTACCTTATTATTATAATATAAAGGTTATAATATTTTCTTATTATTCTATAATGAAGATAACATCTTATTATCATACTAAAAAGACTATCTACTACACGAGGGTCATTAAGACTATCTACAATACGAGGGTCATTACAAGGAATAAGGTAAAATTTACACGTATGTTTGCTAAAAAAATAGAAAATCATTCCCCTCCCTTTCTGTAGCTACATTCATCAGACACCTTTTGGCACTCTTCTTGAACTGGTTCATGCTATGACTGGCTTTGACATGTGCGGGTAGTCTGTTCCATGCCTTTATTGCTGTACAATAAAAGGTGTTTGAAGCCTGGCCAATGACTGTGGGTACTACAAAGTTGTGCTCTCTCCCCCTAGTACTATGATTGCTTTGGTTCCCAACCTTGACAAAATTGACAGCAAGATATTCTGGACACTGTTTGTGAGCAATTTTATGAACATGATTTAGCTTCAGTTGTTTTACTCTGTCTTACACAAATAACCCGCACATAAAAGACAGAAGCTTACGACGACGTTTCGGTCCGACTTGGACCATTGACAAAGTCACACTAACAGAGGAGGAGCAGGACGGCTATATATAGGCAGGAAGAGGTGGAGGTAGTAGTGGAGGTAGTAGTAGTGGTAGTAGTAGTAGTAGTAGTAGTACAAGAATTGTATATAATACCGACAGGATGAAATGACACATGCACAACACCCGGGCATCCCCACCGTAGACGTTTCGCCATCCAGCCAGCCACTGGATGGCGAAACGTCCACATCAAAGACAACCAGACGCCGCACATGTGTCTAATTTCATCAGTAGTTGTAGTAGAAGAAGAAGAGGTAGTAGTAGTGGTAGTGGTAGAAGTGGGAAATAAGGAAGACGAGCCAGTCAAATACAAAGGAAGGGGAGCACTGCAAGAGAGCTAGAAACCCACAGAGGGAGAGCAAGCGCACCGAGGTGCGTGAAAGGGGAAGTGGTGAAATAAAATAAAGAAGGAACAGAAACACGAGACAGGAGAGAGAAAGACAACCCAGAGGAGAAAAGGAGAGAGGAAAGGGGAAGAGGAAGAAGAAAAAGAAGAAGAAGAAGAAAAAATGAGGATTCAGGTTAAGTCACGGGTGTTCTGAAGTTTGGAGCATTTTACAATGTAGTGGGAGAGGAAGGCATCTACAGAGACGAAGCCAGGGCTAAGGTTCATACAAGGAAAGTTGTGTATAAGAGAAGATTCAACTAAACGGCGACTGTTTATGTGCGGGTTATTTGTGTATCGTTCCAGTCACGGTATTGTGCCTTTTTGTTATTTACTCTGTCTTCAACATTCAGCATATCCAACTGCTGTAATTCATCCTGGCCTACATGTTCTCTTGGTCCCATCCCCAGGATGAATCTTACGATTTTGTTCTGGGTGATTTGCAGTCTATCTTTCAGTTTTTTTTTGTCAAGGCAGAGTACCATGAAGAGCAAGCGTAATCCATATGGCATTGTATAAGGGTTAGACATAGGGTTCTGCGAGCCTCAGTAGGTAGACACTGTGCTTGTCTATACAGGAACTTCAGTCTGGCATTCGCTTTCTTTACTGCACTGTTCCCTATCAATTCTCCTGACATGCATGGGTCAAAGGGGATTCCCAGATATTTTACTGATGCAACCAAAGTGATGGGCTCCCCATTACACTGGACATTAAAATTATTTACCCTTCTCAGTTTGTTTCGTGCCAAAGAGAATGGCTTCAGTTTTCCCTAGGTGTAATGATAGTTTGTTGTCTACTAACCATTTGCTACAGGACTCCAGTTCCAGAGTTAAAACATTAGCAATATCTTGTGGGTCTTTACCTGACACTAACAGGGCACTGTCATCTGCATACAGTAGGAGTTTGCACTTGACACTGATAGGCATGTCATTGAAATAACATAAGAATAATAAGGGACCCAGAATACTACCTTGGGGAACTCCACATGTTATCGGCAGGGGTTCTGATTCCGTTTTGTTGATTTTGACAATTTGTCTCCTGTTGCTAAGGTAGGACTTAAACCAGTCTACAGAACCTATACCGATAGCTTGAAGTTTCTTACATAATATATTGTGGTTGACAGTATCGAGGGCCTTTTGCAGGTCTAAGGTTACCATACCTATGAGGTTCCCCTTTGACATTTCAGTTCTCAGGTAATCCATCAGATTAATTAGGGAGGTGTCGGTTGAGTAAGATCTTCTAAAGTCCGATTGATAGCTATGGAGAATGTTGTTGTCATTAAGGTGCTTAACTACTTGAGAGTACACCGCCCTCTCTAGAATTTTGGATATTATACTGAGTATGCTAACAGGCCTATAGTTGCTGACATCAGACCTACTATTTTTCTTGAAGATAGGAGTAACTCTGGCCTCCTTGAACCCCTCCGGTACGGTATTAGTGGTGATTGATAGATTTATTATGTGAGCAATAGGGATTGACAGTTCAGAAGCACCACCTTTTAGGAACTTAGACGGGAAGTTATTAGGGCCTGTGCTCTTAGCTGGGTTTAACCTGCTTAGTTTTTTTGAATAAAGTCATGAGATACACTTACTAGTTGACAACTGTTTGGGGTTACCCCTTTATTTGTATAGTATGTTTGAAACTTATCAGAGTCTGTGTTAAAGGTCTTTGATGCAGCTGGTAGTTTACTTACTAGTGTTGATGCAACAGATGTGTAGTATGAATTAAAGCAATTTGCCACCTTAGATATTTCGTGGCATACCTCATTATCGATAGTGAGTACTATGTTAGACCTATCTACTGGCTTATGGCTATACCCCAACTGTTTTAGTTGTTGCCAGAGCTTTCTGGGGTTATGCTTATACTCTTCAATTTTTGAGCAGTAGTGCTTTGCCTTTGCTCCTTTTATAAGTCTCTGTACTCTGTTCCTCACCCTTTGGAATTCATTTAGTGCTGCAATATCCTGCCTGTTTGCTTTAAGCAGCTGGTCTCTGAATTTCATATTATCTAATATCTCAGTAGTCATCCAGGGTTCAGTTCTTCGTTTAATCCTAACCTCTTTAACTGGTGCAATATTATCAAGGATGGTAGTGAACATTGTTTTGAATTTTTCCCAGGCATCGTTTACGTCCGTGCAACTTGTTATCTCTGTCCAGTTACAATTGTGTAGCCTATTTACCAGTGTTTCTTTACTGTAGTTTCTAGTTGACCTCATTTTTATTGTCCTGTGTAGGCCTATCCTATCCCTAATGATTTTCCTGGTGCAGTAAATGATGAAATGATCACTAAGACCTGTGGTAATGACGCCTGACTGACTAATGTTCTCAGCGCGGTTACGAAGTATGTGGTCAAGTAGGGTGGATGAAAACTGTGTGATCCGGGTTGGTGTATTAATTAGTTGAGTGTAACTATTTAAACCTAGAATTTGCTTATATCATTTGCATAGCCCGTTATTTTGCTGCTGAAAACAGATATTGAAGTCTCCAAGTATTGTCTCGCAATTGTTTTCAAGTCCGGACAATACTCTGGAAAAGTCTTCTAAGAACTGGTCCTGGGTGGGAGGGCGGTAACTAATTCCTACTAAGATGGGTTTGGTCTTGGTAAGCAGCACTTCAAACCAAAGAATCTCCAGTTTATTGTTATTTAAATCAGGTCTTGGGTTGTAAGCTAAGTTATTTCTAATGTAGGCACATACTCCACCACCCTTTCTGTTCCTATCTAAGCGTTTTATATTGTAACCTTCTATTTTGACCTCGTTGTCAGTCACCGTATCATCCAACCAGGATTCAGAGATGGTTATAACTGCCGCCCTAATTTTGTTAGCTAGAATCCTAATCTCTGCTAATTTAGGAAGAAGTGATCTTGCGTTGACATGAATAAAGTGAAGGCCTGTTTTCATAAAACAATTATAATCATCAATATATGGCAATGGGTCATTTGTATTAAAATTAGGTAAATCAATGCCATCATTGCATTTGTTACACACAAAATGAATTTTGGCACCGTTGCTATAATTGTACATACATCCATCATGCACCCACCCCTTACACATTTTACATAAGGTGCCTTTTCTGTTTTTCTTGCGTACTTTAGTACAGTGTATGCACCTGTTTGGTAGTGTTTGAGATAATAATAATACATTGACCTATGTATGCATTACATATGGAGTTAAGGTTATCATTCCTAGCTACTAGACCGTCATTATCACCGTCATTTATCTGTCTGTTTTGCCTCTGCACAATAGTTTGAGGTCCTGGATTAATTTTGATATCACCACTTAAGAGCGCTACAATAAGAGCTGTGTGCCACTGTTTTTGTTTGGGTATGCGGTGTTGCCATACCTTGCAGCGATAGTGACATTTACTTTTCTGGTAGGATGGCAACTGTTGGGCTTTTACTGTCCAGGGCGCTGTTACTCCATTCACCTTTTCCAGCCCCCATGACTGATTTCTTTCTTCATGGAATTGAAGAAGAAAGATAAATATAATTATGGCAGCCTGTACCCCCCTAATGACTGCCATTTTCACTCTTCGCTCTTTTACTCATATACAATAATATTTATTTCTCTTTTCCAGTCACCTAGTACACTTAGTATCTGCTTTAGCAATCACCACTGAATTACTAGTAAATTTTCTTCTTCGAAACCCTCTTCACTGCTCACTTTTCCCTTAACTTCACAAACCCCTTTCAGTTAACCCCTTATTACACACTCCCCTTCCCACCTCACTTCACAGTCTGGCTTCACCAATTAACTTCTAACTCCTTTCCATTCTGGTACACCAGAAAGGTTTAATCAATGGTTTTATCCTTCCAAATCCCCCTCAATTCCATTTATCGGGGGTTGTGTGGTGTTGTTGACTGCCTGACCTGGTCTGCTGACTCGGCCATTTTTAAAACACTGAGGGAAGTAAACGCCACCTACAACCTGACTTTCCTTGAGTTTATAGATATATATTTGGCGTTTTCTGCTATGATTCTCTCACTGTACACTGGTCAGCTGAATATAGGTCAGTTACTAAAACATTAACCTTGACTGTTTACCTATTCACTTCTTTCCCACGACTGGCACTGAGGGATAACCGTCCTGCAACCTTGGAGTTTTGTACTGTTGATTTGACGATGTCTCCTGTGTTTCCCTCTCGTTAGCACTGGTACAGGTGATATGATGGTGGTACAGATATGATGCTACTGTCAACAGATGAACATCAGTAAAGATGAGAATTTCACTTCGCTAGTTGTACGTCTGGCAGTAGCTGGTGTTTGGATGCCGGTCAGCCATGTTTAAATGCTCAATTCTTTCCCTCGTTTGGCACTGAGGAAAAAAGTCCTACAGACCGGTCATATCCTTGGAGTTTTGTTGATCAGGTTTTCTGCCATGTTGTCTTCCCGTTGAACATTGGTGCCGTTGATATAGAGGTCAGTTATTTCATTTTAGTGGCAAACGTCTCATGTCTGGTTCACGTCTGGCAGCAGGTCTGGTACTTGAATGCCAGTCCCTCTTTTGTCATATTTAGTCCATTTCGTTGTCGTCACCGTCAGTTTTTGTCACTATAGGTTCCTTGCATGTTGTTGCAGCAGTACTTGGAATTTGGCCATCACTGGAGTTCGGATAGGCCCAGGGGACGGCAAGATGTAGGAGCAGCCTTGTTGCTGCTTGCTGCGGCTGCAGCAATTCTTAACTTTTGTCTTACCAACTATCCTTCTCCTTTCAGTTTTATTTCCTGGTCTGTAACCGACGTTTTTCCTCCAACGTGACACTATTGTATCATTGGTTGAGATTTTGTTCCTCGATGCTATGTCGTTCTCCAGTTGTCGCTCAGCTGCTCTTTTCATTCGAGCAAATTTGTTTCTGGCTCTTCTGCTCACTTCTTTGTTTTCTGTTCTTTGCTTTCTATATTTTTTACATGTTCTTGCACGTTTGGCCTTTGCTTCTCGGCATTTCTTTTTGAACTATCGGCTCTTTCTATTATTGTCATTGCTACTTCCATTTCTCATTTTCCTCGGAGCACTTTTCACCTATATGATCCGTCAACACAGTGTGTTATTTTTCCGTGTTTATTTTCACAAGTTAATAGGGGCTCAGTGCTGTATTGTTATTAGCACTCAGAGACCTCTCGCATTCTGTTTTACCTATGTCAGATGAGCTTAAGAGTTAACACTATGTATGTATAATATTCGCCAGGATATGTCCTGGCAAGGGTCGTAGTCTTGAGATGACTCGTCAAGAGCTCCCGTAGGAGCGCCGGTGTAGGCGGTCTGTTGTTCAGCAGGAGGACCAACCTAGTAGGCTTATATCCTCCTCTTAGCTATGTCCCTGACATCTTGGCACAAGAGGCTTTCCATCACTACCGTCATAATCTTACCCCTCCACATTTCCTGACCTCAATGAGGATTCTAATTTTCTCAATAAATTCCAGTACGGTAACAAATCTCTCATGATCAGTAGCATATGACCTCTTTTCACCACTTCTGCTTTGGTGTCCACCATTACTCAGTTGTCATATTCCTGTCTTGGTTTTCTGTTATTGAGTGGTGAATTTTATAACTGCTCTCATCATCTTTTTTATCTCGCTCTTGAGCATGTCTATACATTATCATTTGACTCCCCTGTGATTAGTCCTCTCATCTCACCAAATCTCAACTGGTTTCTGGTTAGAAATGCTTCTCCTTCCCTTTCCCTGTTACCCTCTGTCTATTCTCAGACCTAGATATCTTGCTGGAAATATTTAATTTGTTATTTCTTAGTTTGCTATTCTGTAGTAATTTTGATAAGGTTCTTTTCTGCTATTTTCTTGTTTCATTCGTCATTCTTGTTTGTCATTCCATCTGCATTTGTGTGCTTTACTTTGTTTCTTTTCTCACTGTATGCTCCAGTTTGCAGTGACCTGATTTCCCGTTCCTTCAGCACGGGTTAAAGGTATAGGAAGGAAAATAGGAGGAGGTAGAAGTTGGAGGTTAGGAAGAGGGATGGTTGTTGGAAAGCTAATGTGTTGGAAGTGGTTAAGAACGTGAAAGTGGGTGAAGTAGGATAGGACTGTTATGTAGTTGATTTTGAGCTACTGTTTCTGGGGGAAAAAGTTAGGGCTTGCGAGGCTGTATTGAGAGTTTCAAAGGTTTAGTCTCAGTGACTGACATTCAGCAGTTGTTGTTTACTACTTCTCTAAAGTTTGTCTGTATTTTATTCTCGCCCTCACGCGTTTCCTCTGCTTTTTTTTTTTTCATTTTATTCCAGTCCCAATGAAGTTAGCGATAATTGTGTGTACCCTCTGATCATACTTTCTCCTCGTGACATATCTTACTGAAGGGTCACTTAGATTGGTTGCTGAAGACTGAAACATTCGTGTAACATTTGGGTATGTGTATTACGGAAACTTCACGCCAACCACTGGCTACTTCGGACCATTACAAAGAAGAACGATGGAAGATGAGGAGCAGTTTGAGGTGATCAGTCCCTCAACCTGCAGTCGGTGTGTTCAGTCCATCAACTTGTGAACTGAACTGAACTCTCTGGGCTGAGAGACTGATTACCTCTAACTCCTCCTCATTTTCCACCATTCTTCACTGTAATGGACTGAAGACGCCACTGGCTGGTAAAAAGTTTCCGTAACAAAGATTCCCCAGTGTTGTACAAGTGTCTCATTCTTAAAATCGTCAGTTTTCTGAACCGTTTACATCAGAATGGTTGTTGTTTACACCATCCAATACTTTTACGATTCTCTAAAAAGTTTCAATCTGTTATACTTTGGCTTTTCCTTCTGAGCTTTCAGAGACAACATTAACCTTTCATGTGTTTTATGCCTGCCTTCTGAGGGTCTTAGATCAACTTTGACACCTCTTTCTTGCTTACTTCCATTTTGATCCCTCCAGAGAGTCTTATATCTTGTAATCGATTCCTTTTATCTTCTGTTGCTCCCAGTCGCCTATGAATATTTCCACTTGTCATTTTTTTCTCCTTTTCTCTTTCCTAATGCTGTAGACTCGTTTCCTCATCTCATCTGTGTGTGTGTGTGTGTGTGTGTGTGTGTGTGTGTGTGTGTGTGTGTTTTCTACATACATACGGCATTGAACCAAGGGCTCCCTACCTCTCTATCGTATCAGTTTAATATATTTCTGGCAACAGGGTGTATAATCTTAGAAAAGATTCCAGCTCTCGGAACAGATCTTACGAATTTAATTATGAAATGAAAAAATAATCAAAATAGGATGCAAGAGGACGAAGTCACCTCTAAGCCAACATGGTGATGCTGAGCACCCATACAGCATCACTTCTGTGAGAGCTGCTTGGGAAATTAGTGTGTACTCCGAGATAATAGGAAGGACAGAGGGAAGGAGCAAGGGTTAAACGGAAAGAAGAGTAATGGGAGAGTGAGGAACTGGTAAGACAGAGGAAATTAGAGAAGCGAAAGAGAGAGAGAGAAATTTGTGTGCGTGTGTGTGTGTGTGTGTGTGTGTGTGTGTGTGTGTGAGTGTGTGCGTGTGTGTACTCACCTATTTGTGGTTGCAGGGGTCGAGACTCGGCTCCTGGCTCCGCCTCTTCACTGATCGGTACTAGGTCCTCTCTCTCTCTCCCTGCCCCTTGAGCTATATCATACCTCGTCTCAAAACTATGTATGGTTCCTGCTTCCACTACATCACGTGCCAGACTATTCCACTTCCTGGCAACTCTGACTGAATAAATACTTCCTAACATCTCTTTGACTCATCAGAGTCATCAGCTTCCAACTGTGCCTCATCTCTCGAATATCCTGTCTGTGTCCACCTTATCTATTTCTCGCAGTATTTTGTATGTCGTTATCATGTCTCCCCTAACCCTTCTGTACTCCAGTGTCGTCAGGCCGAATTCGATTAACCTTTCTTCGAAGGACATTCCCCATAGCTCCGGAACTAGCCTTGTTGCAAACCTTTGCACTTTCTCTAATTTCTTGACGTGCTTGACCAGGTGTGGGTTCCAAACTGGTACTGCATACTCCAGTGTGAGCCTGACGTACACGGTGTACATAGTCTTGAACGATTCCTTACTGAGGTATCGGAACGCTGTTCACAGGTTTGCCAGGCACCCATATGCTACAGCAGTTATCAGGTTGATGTGTGCTTCCAGAGACGTGCTCGGTATTATACTCAATCCAAGATCTTTCTCCTTCAGTGAGGTTTGCAGTCTTTGACCACCTAGACTATACACTGCCAGCAGTCTTCATTGCCCTTCCCCGATCTTCAGGACTTTGCATTAAGCAGGGTTAAATTCGAGGAGCCAGTTGCAGGACCACTCGTCCAGACTGTCTAGGTTTCTTTGTAGTCCTGCCTGATCCCCATCTGATTTAATTCTCCTCATCAACTTCACATCATCTGCAAACAAGGACACTTCTGAGTCTATCCCTGCCATCATGTCATTCACATATTCCAAAAACAGCACTGGTCATAGTACTGACCCCTGTGGGACCCCGCTCGTCACAGGCGCCCACTGTGATATTTCATCACGTACCATGACTCGTTGTTGCCTTCCTGTCAGGTATTCTCTGATCCATTGCAGTGCCTGATCCTCTAGCTTCTGCACTAATCTCGTTTAAGAAACAGTGTCGAAGGCCTTCTTATAGTCCAAGAAAATGCAATCAACCCACCCCTCTCTCCCGTGTCTTACTTCTGTTACCTTGTCATAAAACTCCAGTAGGTTTGTGACGCAGGATTTGCCTTCCACGAATCCGTGCTGGTTGTCGTTTACAATCTTGTTCCGTTCCAGATGCTCCACAACTCTCCTGATAATCTCCATGACTTTATATACTATACACGTCAGTGGCACTAGTCTATAGTTTAGTGCCTCATTTCTGTCTCCTTTCTTAAAGATGGGGACTACATTTATCTTCTTCCATACCTCAGGTAGTTGCCCAGTTTCAAGGGATGTGTTGAAAATTGCAGTTAGTGGCAAACACAGCATCTCTGCTCCCTCTGTAAGGACCCACGGAGAGATGTCCACTCCCACCGCCTTTGAGATATCAAGGAAACTTAGCAGCTTCTACACCTCCTCGGTTGTGTGTATTTCATCCAACACTTATTGGTATATCTCATGTTGGTGTACCCCTCTGTTCTGCTCTTCCCAGAGTCCTTTATGTCTCCACTGTAAATACTTCCTTATATCTCGTGTTGAGCTCCTCACATACTTCTTGGTCGTTTCTTGTGAGCTCCCCACCTTCTTTCCTAGGCCTAATTACCTGGTCCTTGACTGTTGTCTTCCTCCTGATGTGGCTATACAACAATTTCGGGTCAGACTTGACTTTCGATGCTATGTTATTTTCGTACTGTCGCTGGGCATCCCTCCTGATCTGTGCACACTCGTTTCTGACTCTTCGACTAATCTCTTTATCTTCCTGAGTCCTTTGTGTGTGTGTGTATGTATGTGTCTTTGTGCGTGCGTGCGTGTGTATGCACGTGTGTGTATATATACATAGGTCCTCACCTATTTGATGTTGCAGAGACGGAGTTTCAGCTAGTGACATCATTCAAGCCTCTCCATCTACGTCTCCAGTACTTCGGTACCACATGTCCCAAAGTGGTTGGGCCACTTGCCTTGATTCTTCCTCTTCTCCTCCTTCCCATCCTTTAACAGTCATTTCCATTCTTCCTTATCCTTCTTCCTTCCCATCTCACGACAGCTCTCGTCGTCTTAATCCTAATCCTACTCGCAAATTTCCACTTGCTGTGTTTACTCTCTATTAGGTGCTTGGGAGCGATCATGTCTATTCCTAAAACTTTATATGGAGCCTGCCTCCACTACTGTTTCGCCTTGTTCATTCCACTTTAACATTGTGACATCTTTTCTCAGACAATCACTCAATGTCTTTGTCCTATAAGTTCCTTTTTTATCCAACGTAACGTATTTCCTATTATTCTTATCTGGTATTCAAGTTTACATGCTGGTCCGTTGTGAGGTAGAATGTCAAATTTATTCTCGCAAATCCAAGTGTATTAATGTGCAATCCACCCATTCCATTCTGTGACTTTGTGTTAATGAAGAGGCGCCAGATTTACGAGCAACGTAGACATCCTAGCTGTTAATATTCTAGGAGTAGTGTTTATACTTTTAGAAAAATATAATGAATAAATTTAGATTAAAAAACAGGTGGGCATTGAAACAATGGTTAAAATCAGTTGATTTATTAATAACAACGAAATGTGAAAAATTAGTGAATAAACCTAAACCTATACTGATGCAAAATATAGAAGGAAAACAAATATGTTTAATGGCCTTTGATACGCTAATGAGACACATGCACACAAAAAAACTTTGTCTCATAGGACAGACATGTTGTGATGGTCTTCCAAGTGGTGATAAGATCCAGGCTTCCAGAGATGTAGTACTGGTATCGCAGAAGACACAGGAGTAGAACTCCGGATGTTATGGGGTTGTATTAAGGAATGTATTAAGGTTGTAGATGGTATATAGGGCGCCTCATCTTAGGATAGTATTTGGAGAATCTGCTTGATGATGGGACACAAATCGAGTAGACGGTAGAGATAAAATATTAACACTGGTTAATATAAAATAATACTTGCCGGAGCATGAACTACAAAGTCGTCTTCCTCTGTCTTCACGGTTGGTTGGCTCAAACCAAATCCTTTCAGCTAAGGAACGAAATATGTAGGTTACTACAAGGACGCTGTCTCAAATCTTTAATGGCTGAAGATCCTAAATAAAGGGGTGTCATAGACATTAGTTAAAACAGTGATATCAATACTGGTAACCAAGTATTAGAGAGAAAACAATGTTTTCAGGACTGCAGTGGGCGGGAAATGCTGGAGAATGTAGGGAAGCGAGGAGCGACCCAACGTAATTTCTACATGTAAAAGTAAATAGATAAGAGATGCGTGAAATAAACATCAAGCGAATGCCCTAGTGAGTTAAGACCCTGACTCACGTGTGGCAGACATACTTGCTGCTCCAAGAGTAAAGCTCATGATCACACGGATTCTTCCTAATATTTACATTCATATGCTAAATCCAATTTTTTCATTCATTTTTTTTTAAGCTTCAACAGGTTTGTGATACAAGACTTGCCATCTCTACAACCTTCTTGATTATTTATGATGAAATCACTTTCTTTCAAGTGATCCACTACTTTTTTTCTCCTTATCTTTAACTTATATCGTATTCATGTCAGTGACACTGGTCTGTAAATTAATGCTTATGGTCTGCCTTCTTTCTTATATATTTGAACTACAGTAGGCATCTACCATACCTCTTCCAATAGTGAATTACCTGTTGACTTGAAAAATTTCTTAAGAGGTTCAGACAGTACTTCAACTCTCACAAAATTCCTTTTGGCACTTTGTAGGGTCCCATTCCTTTGCTGTATCCAGGCCACTTAAATTTTTTCTCCTATTTTCCCTGTTAAGTACATGATATCTAATACTTGGTGCATTTTTACTCTTTGGCTCTCTAGTGCGTCTCCTGTTTCCACTGAGAACACCACTTTAAATCGTTTGTTCAGCTCTTAGCAGTCACTATAGCCTCATGATTCCAGTAACTATATTCACTATAGCCTTGTGCTCCAAATCACTCCAGACACTAGTCTCGTGCTCTGAATCACTACACTTACTTCTTATCCCATCTGATGTTTGGTCTGAATAATAAATGAACCTTTAGACGACCATGTCTGCATGTTTTTAGGCCTTTTGGCTGATAAGATATTTTCATTAACGAATAGGTACACAGTTGTACCTAATGTAGTGGCCAGTGAGTGTAGTTTCGTTCTCCCGGTCAATGCAATCACTATAACTTCTTGCTCAGTCACTAGTCTTATTTCTCAGTTACATCTTCTTGCAGTAGTCACCATGATATCATGCTCCCAATCGGTAGAGTCAGTATAGCCTCACTCTCCCAGTCACTACAATTATCAAAGTCTCATTCACCCAGTCATTTCGGTCACATGCTCCCAGGTCATATCCACTTGGATTCCACAAAACTTCCACTGATTCTCATTATCAATTAAGGTAATAGACTTAATAGCAGTGGATAGCTATTTTCTAATTTGTGGATATTAGTGGATCTGGACTGATCCACTATTATCCACAGATTAGTAAATAAACCGTTCTTCCATTTTTAAATTATTAATAATAATAATAATAATAATAATAATAATAATAATAATAATAATAATAATAAGACATATAAAGGGAGTAGGGATCAAAGGGGATTCAGAAAACTTTGTATAATTGATCATTTAGTAACCACTTCAACTATTACCCTCACACAAGTATACAAATACTCTCGAGGAGAGGCTATTCAACCATTATTTCTGCAGTGGCTGCACTTCACAATGTTATAAAGACTGGGGCAATATTATTTGGTAAAGCGCAGGTATCAACAGATAAATTTTAGTCTCTGATACTCACAATTAGCTATCTCTCTTTCTTGTGAATCAGTCTTCTCTCCACTCAACACACACTAGAGCTCTTCCAGTTCTGTAGCACCTAATCAAGTTCCCCCTTCTTTCTTCATTCCATTTCTTTTAAAACCTCTGTTGCTTCACCCTCTTCACATAACTAATTATGTCTTGGTAAATACGATAGGGTTTTTGATCAATAATATTCACCTTCGAAGTGTGTCTGCTGAAAAGTGTATCAGCAATTCATAATAAAGGAGGAAGTGGAGATAAGATAAACACTTATAAAAATTCAAGATTGGTTGGGGTCCCTGTCACTGATTTAATTAAACTGGGCCTTTCTTCATTAGCCCAGTAGATAACAGAAGAAAAGCACGTTTGACATGCATATTACAAAGATCACACACTCACTTCTATTTTAATTAAGTATACTGACAGCGAAGGCGTCATATCACTAGCCAAACGTTTAAAGTTTCTTTGATATAAGAGAGTATAGATACAAGCCCATATCACGTCTCTTCAATTCCCTCTTTATAATAATACTAAGTGTTAATGGGATCCACGATTCACCAAAACACCTTTTTATTCTAAATCTCAAATCTGTTCATCATAAAAATACGTTAAAATAATACTTAATATTTTCTTAAGAGAAAATTTCCCAGTTTCTTTCCGAGTTAACCTATAATACATCAAGGTCCTTTAAAAAGAAAGCCCCACTTCTCTTTTTATCCTATTCTTTTCGCATGGTCTCTCTCATTATCTCTCCTGGTTTCAGTCCCCGGTCAGTTTGAGTACTAACATGGACAGTCATAGTGCACTCATATGGTCTCCATTCTCCTTTCGTTTCTAACAAAAGGAATTCATGATTGAACACCTAACATTATTAGGTAATCTAGATTTACCTAGACCTCTCTGAACCCGCTAAGACATAAAACACACACCTGGCTGCATGTCTCAACCTTCCTTCTCCATGAACGACCTCCCACCTGCAGAGTTTTTATTGATCTATTTTACTATGTCCTGCTGTTACTGAACCCACATAAATAACCCACACATAGGAGAGAGAAGCTTACGACGACGTTGCGATCAGTCTTGGACCATTTACAAAGTCGTCGAGAGTTTCTCTCTGTTGTGTGTGGGTTATTTGCGTCTTGTTCCAATCACGGTGTTGTGCCTTTTTGTTCTTTACTGAACTCGTGTTGGATCGCGTCTCCCTATCGTAGTTGGTACTCATCTCCACGCCCCCTTTTTCCTTCCTTCCTTTATATAAAATTCTAAATGTTAAAACCGAAAAGTTCTCTTTATTTGATTAGGAAAACTGTAAGACTAGTTTTCGTTCATATCATTATTATTTGTTTACTGTTTAAATGTGTATGTTTAAGGAATAAATCACAAATACACAATATATTCCTGTTTTTTTTTTTTTTTGATCTTGGTTTACGCCCCCCTCCCTGGAAATGTACTCACCCTTCTAGGGGGCTAGCCCCCCCGGGTAACAACAGCTGGTCTAAATCTGAGCTTAATTTTTCATTAAAATAATACAAACGCAAAATAAAAATAAAGTAAGAACATTAAAGACTAGAGGAAAAAAACACTAACACGTGAGCATCATCTTCAGTAATTTGCATAAAATTGACTAATAATTTATTTATTATTACTACTACAAATACACAAATTAAATAAGCTTTAACCCATTACAATAATGAATCCACATTTATTTTCACATGTTCTCTCTTTTCATTTACGACAGAAAAACAATAACCAAAAAACAATTATTAACCTTCAATGCTTAGTCAGTTTAATCTACTGGATACTATAATTATTTACAAAAATGCAAATTTTGATAACATCAGTTTCAAGGAAAATTCCACTTCATTATAATGAAAATAAATAATGACTTACTCATAATATTATGTTAAGAGTTAAACTTTAGGGACATAGGGACGTGGCTGGATCCCGGTGAGGGACTCTTGACCTACTATCAACTTCCGTCCATCGAACTTAATTGCCTCACGTGCGCTGTATGACCCCTATGAGTTTAGCCCTTGCACTCCTATTATAACAACAACATTAATATTTATAACACTAATAATAATAATCTACAAGTACAATTTATATGGGACTAATTAACATTATTGGCATTATAGAAAGCCACTGGTTATGCAGAGCATTTCAGGCAGCCTTAAAATTAATCTCTAACTACTGCATGATTATACAGTTGGTTTACAGAAATACTAAAGTAATCTCTGACGCTACATCTTAACACTTTGGTTTACAGTGGACCCCCGCATAACGATTACCTCCGAATGCAACCAATTATGTAAATGTATTTATGTAAGTGCGTTTGTACGTGTATGTTTGGGGGTCTGAAATGGACTAATCTACTTCACAATATTTCTTATGGGAACAAATTCGGTCAGTACTGGCACCTGAACATACTTCTGGAGTGAAACAATATCGTTAACCGGGGGTCCACTGTATTTATGACTATGAATATTTTTGGAAACTTTTGTGAAGTTTCCGGAATAATTTGTTATAATTATTATAATGGTTATTACATATGTTGTTCAGTAACAAACACTAATTATGTTTCAGAATTACTGTACAGGACATACAGTAATCTGAAAGTTCATACAATGTTTTGCATCTCAGACGAAACTTATATTACATTTTCCTTAATTTTCTTCTTATTTTCTTTAAGGGTTTAATTCGCTGAGTTATAGTTTAATATGAGTTACTTGTTAATTCATAAAATTTCACAATAAAAATATAATTGTCTAGTTTCAGAGGGTAAGTGGTACTAATTACTTAAATTACAATGTAGAATAAAATAATATAGTATATGGGAGCTGAAGAAATAGTGATAGGATCGGATGAAAGCAGCAAGTTTCAGGGTTCGCTTATTACAGTACATTGCTGTCAAGATCACATTAAGGTGTTTTTTATAACAGTACCTTTCAGGCTGCTGGAATATAGGGAACCTTTGGAATCTTCAGGCAGAGTGTTCCAGATTTTAGGATCTTTTATGCATACTGAGTTTTTAATCGGCTGAGTGGAACCAGTGGGATGTCATAACGATTTTTTTTGTCTTGTATTACGCTTATGATTTCAATAGCAGCTATCCAGGAAGAATTTGAGAGCAGCGTTTATATTTTAATTCATTATCCAGTATGCACAGTAATATGAATTAATGTTATGAATATTGAGTAATTTTAACCTTTAGAAAAGTTAGGGAGTGTGTTGTCTAGCGCTAGACAGTGTGAGTGATAGTTTGTATAACTTGGCTTTAAGTGACTTGCTGTAGTAGATCCCTAGGCACAGATACCACATTTGAGGTACGGAAAGATTAGACTTAGTAGTAGACCGTGAGGACGCTCGCTTTCAGAACTCGTTTCTTTTCCCGGTTTCTCTTAACTAATCCTTGTAAAACGTTATGTGAGCAACAGTAATCAACCCTACTTTTTTAATTAAACCATTGAGAGGTTAACACAAGGCAACACCGCAACACAGTGCAACAGCTGCAACACAACAACTAAAACACATTGTAACAACCCAGTCACTACAGTCACTTTTGTTTCATTACACTCATTGTAGTCTTATGCTCTCAGTCATCAGTCACTATAGACTTATACTCCTAATCAGTCACCATAGTCTTATGCTCTCAGTCATCAGTCACTATAGACTTATACTCCTAATCAGTCACCATAGTCTTATGCTCTCAGTCATCAGTCACTATAGACTTATACTCCTAATCAGTCACCATAGTCTTATGCTCTCAGTCATCAGTCACTATAGACTTATACTCCTAATCAGTCACCATAGTCTTATGCTCTCAGTCATCAGTCACTATAGACTTATACTCCTAATCAGTCACCATAGTCTTATGCTCTCAGTCATCAGTCACTATAGACTTATACTCCTAATCAGTCACCATAGTCTTATGCTCTCAGTCATCAGTCACTATAGACTTATACTCCTAATCAGTCACCATAGTCTTATGCTCTCAGTCATCAGTCACTATAGACTTATACTCCTAATCAGTCACCATAGTCTTATGCTCTCAGTCATCAGTCACTATAGACTTATACTCCTAATCAGTCACCATAGTCTTATGCTCTCAGTCATCAGTCACTATAGACTTATACTCCTAATCAGTCACCATAGACTTATGCTCTCAGTCATCAGTCACTATATTCTCATGTTTCCCGCCATTAAGTCACTATTGTCACTGAGTCTCATGTTCACAACCACTACATTCTCATCTTCCTATTAAATTTATTGTCATGTTCCCTAATATATTCCTTTTTGATTATATGAACGACTCTCTTATGTTCCTCACCCTTCTTACACATCATTCTCTCTCATTCTTTACTAATTATTCTTACTCATCATTCTCACATTCATTATTCACACGCTCGTTATTCTCATTCATTTCACATTCTTTCTCACACACTTCGTTATCATACTTATCATTCTCACACTCCTCACCCTAATCATTATCCCTCATCTTTCTCACTCATTCTCACGCTTGTTCTCTCGCCTATAATTCCTTCAGAACTTATTGGCATATACCCTACTATTACGTACATCATTCACATACACATCATTCTCGCACTTATTCTCGTATTCATCATTCTCTCATCCTCATTCTCATACTCATCGTCCGCTCATTCATCATTCTATCAATCATTCTCTGTCATCATTCTGTTATTCATTCTCTAATTCATCATGCTGTCATTCATTATCTTAATTATCGTTCTCTAATTCATCATTCATTCATCATTCACTTTATCATCATAAATTATCTAATTTATCATTCATTCTCTCACTCGTCTTTATATCATTCATTCTCTGTCATCATTATATAATTCATTCTCTAATTTATCTGGTTGTCATTCATTCTTTTTATCATTCTCTCATCATATACTCTCTTAATCATCAATCATTCTCTCATTCATCATATTCCTTCTTAAGATTTATACCCCCGAGAACTTACATTCTAAATCATCATTCTCATTCCCCTTTTCACAAATTCTTCCACAAATTCTTTCGCACATTCTTTTGCACATCTTGTTTCATAATTCCTTCTCACACATTCTTTCATACATTCTTTCATTCATCATTCTTTCACACATTCTTACACTCATCATTCTTCCACATCATTTTTTTCACACTAATTATTTACTATACTATCAAATGATACCTTATTAACTTTTAAAGGAATAAGATATAACATTGTATTTCTTGTAACGTTAACATTGTAACTTTTACCGTTAATTTTAAAGTCAACGCTGTGACGCAGCATTTACGGTCTAATAATTTTTTTGTAGCCTCTTACGATCACACGTAACTTGAATATTGTGACGTAAGGTGAAATGTGACCTAACATGAATAGTGTAACAGTGTGACGCAACGTAAACAGTGTGACGTAGCGCAAAGTGTGACGTAACGTGAACAGTGTGAGGAAACTTGAACAGTATGATGTAACATGAACAGTGTGACGTAACGTTAATAAGACGTACGTCGCGGGTTAAGAGGTGGAAATACTCAGCTGAGATTACAAGCTTAACAAACCCTCTCTTCCTTTAACTACCTCTTTCTGCTTTGGGGATTAGCGTGGACGGTTACAAAGCATGGCTTGCTTCTGCAGTGTTTTAAAAACTGAGGTTGGAGAGTTGAAGGAGGAGGTCTTGCTTCTCCAGGAGGAGATTAGGAGGCTGAAGGTCCACCTCAATGGGTCTGGGAGAGAGTGTGAGGTGGCTGGAGTTGTGGGGAATGAGACTTCTAGCAGTGAGGTGCAGTCTGTCTCTCACTGTGAGGAGGCTGTAGTTGGGGAGGTAGCAACGGCTACCAGCAGTGAGGTGCAGTCCAGCACCTGCTACAAGTGGCGAGTTGTTCACAGTAATGGGAGGCGCATCAGAGTAAGGAAAGTTAAGAGTGAAGATCTGAAGGTAGGAAATAGCTTCTCTGTTCTCCAGGATGAATGTACTTCAGTGGCCAGTGAAGGTAAGGGTACTACTGCCCCTGCTAATGAAGGTAAGCGCATTCTTGTGGTTGGTGACTCTCAGGTAAGATATATTGACCGTGCTTTTTGTAATAGGAATAAGAAGATGAGAGATAGAGTGTGCTTCCCTGGAGCTGGTGTTGGGGACATTGTCAACAGGCTGGATAATATCATGTCAGGTAATGGGAACAAGCCCATTATCTGTCTCAGTGCTGGTGGAAATGATATTGGGAAGGGTAGGAGAGAAGAGCTGCTAGATAAGTACAGGTCAGCTATAGATTTCATTAAGTCTAAGGGAGGGATCCCAATCATATGTAGCATCTTGCCTAGAAGGGGAGTAGGAAATGAATGGTTGTCTAGGGCAATTGGTGTAAATTGCTGGCTAGACAGATACTGCAAGGAACTTGCAATCCCATTCATTGACAACTGGAACAACTTTTATGGCAAACATGATATGTATGCAAGGGATGGGGTACATCTCTCTGGGGCAGGGGTGGTAGCACTTGCAGACTCGATTGAGAAGGCCATTGGTGAAATGCCTATGATTTTAAACTGATGGAAGATAGAGGTATGGGTGTGTGTGGGAAACAAGCAGGTTGCAACACTAGGGTTGGAAACAGTAAATGTGTAAAAGGCATTCAGCATGAAGTTATAAATAAAGACAATAGAACAGGTCAGCAAACAAAGGGGGACAGCAGAGGGCAGCAAGGGACTAGCTCCCTTAAGGTTTACTATACTAATAGCAGGAGTGTTAGAAATAAGATAGATGAGCTAAGATTAATTGCAAGTGCAGGAAACATAGATATTATTGCTATAACAGAGACCTGGCTCAATCTGAAAGATAGAGAGATGCCCTCTGAATGTCACATACAAGGCTATAAATTATTCCACACTGACAGGGTCAACAGGAAAGGTGGTGGAGTAGCGATGTATGTCAGAGACAATTTAAATTGTTGTGTTAGACAAGATATTAAATTAGAAGCGTCAGCCACTGAATCTGTTTGGTTACAGCTTCTCGAGGGCCGAGAAAAACTAATTTTGGGTGTGATTTACAGGGCCCCAAATCTTGATAGGGAGTGCAGTAAACTTCTATGGGACGAAATTCGTAAGGCATCTACATACGAAAATGTTGTGCTAATGGGAGATTTCAACTATAGACAGATTGACTGGAGCAATTTGACAGGAAATTTAGAGTCGGGTGACTTTCTTGATACGATCCAGGATTGTTTTTTAAAACAGTTTGTGACAGAGCCAACTAGGGGAAATAACCTCCTTGACTTGGTTCTTGCCAGTAGGGAAACACTAATTAATAATCTTGAGGTTAATGATGAGCTTGGGGAGAGTGATCACAAATCACTCAGTTTTAATATATCATGGAATTCCCCTAATAATGGCAATCAAGTCTCCGTCCCTGACTTTCGCTTGGCTGATTTCATAGGACTGAAAAATTACTTAGGTGGGCTGAACTGGAATGACCTGACTAAGGGTCAGGTAGGTGGTGATGGTTGCCGATATGATGCTTTCCAGGGCATAGTTCTAGCTGCTCAGTCAAATTATGTTCCAAATAGGGAAATCAGATCAAACAAAAATGATCCTAAATGGATGAACAATAGATTAAAATATCTGATTGGTCAAAAGAGAGGCATATATAGGCAAATCAAAAGAGGAGAGGGGCAATTAAGAAATCGATATATTCAGTTAAAGAGAGAAATAAAAAAGGGAATTAGAAAAGCAAAAAGAGATTATGAGGTTAAAGTTGCAAGAGAATCGAAGACTAACCCAAAAGGATTCTTTCAGGTATACAGAAGTAAGATCAGGGACAAGATAGGCCCACTCAAAAGTTCCTCGGGTCAGCTCATGGACAGTGATAAGGAAATGTGTAGAATTTTTAACACATACTTCCTCTCAGTTTTTACACAGGAGGATACCAGCGATATTCCAGTAATGATAAATTATGTAGAACAGGACGATAATAATCTGTGCACTATTAGGGTCACAAGTGACATGGTCCTTAGGCAAATAGATAAATTAAAACCTAACAAATCCCCAGGCCCTGATGAACTGTATGCAAGGGTTCTAAAGGAATGTAAAGAGGAGCTTAGCACACCTTTGGCTAATCTTTTCAACATATCACTACAAACTGGCATGGTGCCAGATAAGTGGAAAATGGCAAATGTGATACCTATTTTCAAAACAGGTGACAGGTCCTTAGCTTCGAACTATAGACCAATAAGCCTAACCTCCATAGTGGGAAAATTTATGGAATCAATAATTGCCGAGGCAGTTCGTAGCCACCTTGAAAAGCATAAATTAATCAACGAATCTCAGCATGGTTTTACAAAGGGGCGTTCCTGCCTTACGAATTTATTAACTTTTTTCACTAAGGTATTTGAGGAGGTAGATCATGGTAATGAATATGATATTGTGTATATGGACTTCAGTAAGGCTTTTGACAGGGTCCCACATCAGAGACTATTGAGGAAAATTAAAGCACATGGAATAGGAGGAGAAATTTTTTCCTGGATAGAGGCATGGTTGACAAATAGGCAGCAGAGAGTTTGCATAAATGGGGAGAAATCAGAGTGGGGAAGTGTCACGAGCGGTGTTCCACAGGGGTCAGTGTTGGGCCCCCTGCTGTTCACAATCTACATAAACGACATAGATGAGGGCATAAAGAGCGACATCGGCAAGTTTGCCGATGACACCAAAATAGGCCGTCGAATTCATTCTGACGAGGACATTCGAGCACTCCAGGAAGATTTGAATAGACTGATGCAGTGGTCGGAGAAGTGGCAGATGCAGTTTAATATAGACAAATGCAAAGTTCTAAATGTTGGACAGGACAATAACCATGCCACATATAAACTAAATAATGTAGATCTTAATATTACGGATTGCGAAAAAGATTTAGGAGTTCTGGTTAGCAGTAATCTGAAACCAAGACAACAGTGCATAAGTGTTCGCAATAAAGCTAATAGAATCCTTGGCTTCATATCAAGAAGCATAAATAATAGGAGTCCTCAGGTTGTTCTTCAACTCTATACATCCTTGGTTAGGCCTCATTTAGATTATGCTGCACAGTTTTGGTCACCGTATTACAGAATGGATATAAATTCTCTGGAAAATGTACAAAGGAGGATGACAAAGATGATCCCATGTATCAGAAACCTTCCCTATGAGGATAGACTAAGGGCCCTGAAACTGCACTCTCTAGAAAGACGTAGAATTAGGGGGGATATGATTGAGGTGTATAAATGGAAGACAGGAATAAATAAAGGGGATGTAAATAGTGTGCTGAAAATATCTAGCCTAGACAGGACTCGCAGCAATGGTTTTAAGTTGGAAAAATTCAGATTCAGGAAGGATATAGGAAAGTACTGGTTTGGTAATAGAGTTGTGGATGAGTGGAACAAACTCCCAGGTACCGTTATAGAGGCCAGAACGTTGTGTAGCTTTAAAAATAGGTTGGATAAATACATGAGTAGATGTGGGTGGGTGTGAGTTAGACCTGATAGCTTGTGCTAACAGGTAGGTTGCCGTGTTCCTCCCTTAAGTCAATGTGACCTGACCTGACTAGGTTGGGTGCATTGGCTTAAGCCGGTAGGAGACTTGGACCTGCCTCGCATGGGCCAGTAGGCCTTCTGCAGTGTTCCTTCGTTCTTATGTTCTTATGTTCTTATTTATCCATCCCTCCCTCCCTTTGCACCTTCCTTCCTTTACCCCTCTTTTCTTTCACCCTTCCTTCAACAATCCACCTCATCATCCTCACCTGTTAGCCTTCTTTTTTTCCTTCCTCTCACTGCTCTCCGACACACGAAGCCAGAAAGAGAGAGAGAGAGAGAGAGAGAGAGAGAGAGAGAGAGAGAGAGAGAGAGAGAAGGAGGGAGGGAGAGAGAGGTAGGGAGGAGAATATTCTAATTAGTTTGTGTCATTAATTTCACAAGAATTTTTGTGCCGACACGCTGCTCAATAAGTTGTTCCTTTTCCTGCCTCGCGTCTCCTTAAATTCCTCTCGTTAGTAGACATCGTTCACTCGATAACGTGTTGACAGTGGCGACCCCATGGAGGGGCAGGGGAGAGGGGTTCTGTCCTCCAAAACTTTCATCAACCTCCCCTCCAAAGCTACTCCAAATACTGTTAATACTTTTTCTACCACTAGCACTTTTGCTACTGCTACTATTTCGCTACTACTTTTTATACCACTATTTCTACCACTAGCGCTACTACTACTACTACTACTACTACTACTACTAATAATAATAATAATAATAATAATAATAATAATAATAATAATAATAATAATAATTGCGCTTCAGTTTCCCTAGCACCCCCTTCCAACTTAGCACCTCCTATATAGAATACAGAAATTTTGGAGAGGCCCCTGTGTTGACACCAGGTTAGGTGAGTACACCCAGGACGTCAGTATTTCACTCGTAACCTACACTTTGGAGTGGAAAGTTTAGTGATGAAGCTTCGAGCCGTCCTCGGTCATTAGCAAGTACCAACGTGCGCGACTTGATAATTTTCCAGGATAAACCGAAACGTTCCCCAATTACTCTTCAGAGTGTGAGCTTGTGTACCGTTCCAGCTACATTTTTGTGACTTTTATTCTTAGTGTACAGAAGAAATCACAATAAAACGTGACTGCAAATATTTTTTTCATTCTTAGAGTAAGTATAACTGTAGGCCTACTCTACGTGTTTTAAACTGTGTACACACACCAAGACGTGTATATCTCTCATTATGCATGTAGCGAAAGTTTACCTTCAACCCTATATTAGGATAAAGATATTCTTAATTAACAGTGAGTATAGGTAACTTATAACTTTGATGGCTCTCTACAGTCGATATTCCTGATGACTAACAAACTGTGATTTAGAGGTATATTACGACTTCTGTCTAGGGGCATTTAAATTGCACTGAAAAAAAAACAGCAACTCTAGGGCCAGCAGGTACTCATACAAATTATGAATCATGTGTGAAATTAATGTTGTATAAGGAAGGACACAAGAACTCACCTATACAAAAATACACCTTTACTCCAGTTCACATTAGCTCACTAGCACACTGCTGCTAGCGAGTGCACAAACTATATAAACAGGGAGGTTGCATGACACCTCCCTCCTTCCTGCAGGCTACTTAGCCTACAGTTAAAACGTTAAATACCCTCCAAAATACAGTCCCTTGGACACATTAGGGCCTTAAAAAACATGAGAGCATTTACACACTAACTAAATTGTAGCATACACTAAAAAACTTACCAAAATTACCTACTCACACTACTGCCCAAACATGATGACTTCGCCCCGTCGCTACCCGTCTCGTACTAACTAAACACATCTCATCTGCTGTGTCTTGGCCATATTAGCTGACCAGGAATAATAATACATGTTCGGTTTCAGTTCAGTCCCGGAACTATGGAGCATTATATTTTATACAGTATTTTATTGTAGCGCACTGCATAACACATATGATAATACAAAGGGCAGTATGGTAGCAAACTAACCCCACGCTCAGTTAATCATAATTATAAACATTAGCATTGTTATTATTAGTGTTAGTGTTAGGGTATCATTATTACATATAAATTATACTAAGGTTTACTTTATACAGAAAATAAAGGTGTCCAGCATGTCACATGACTACCATTTCGTTCCCGCAAGAATGAAAGTAATGTGACATGAGTGTGATGTGTGATGATAGGTTATTTTAAGTAGTGTTATGTTATACCACTATGCGACACAGATATGTAGTAATGTAACGTAAGGTAACTCGATTCTGGTTGTCTCTTTAGAATCTCTTGGATCGTTAAATAAGTGTTGATCGGAATATCTTTAGGGCTCCTCGGAAGGGCCATGAACATAGTGCCTCTGGCATCTATGAAAGCCTTCTCCCACCTCTTGAAATGATTAACCCTTATTTCGGCACTGGGCAAGGGTTGCTAGATATGGCAAATTGAAGGACATCTAACGAGAGAGACATTCCTAAAGACTCCCTGATGTAAGGAGACTTCGATCACTTTGTTCTGGTGAATTCTGTAGACAGTCGCCTCCCACTAATTTTCTCATTCACTCTCAGACTCTGTCGTATAGTGTTAGAGATGTTACCGGTATAGAAAGCTGGGTACTTTTGTAGGCAGCGAACACCGTATTGCTTCGTATGGATTTCTTTCATAGATGATTGCTTCAGTTGGTAGCTGTGTGGTTGCTGGCATCTATACTCATCTCCACCGTGGTTCGATACTCTTCTTGACTGACCTACTATTATAAGAGAAAGGTATAATCAGATATATAATCATCTATAGTCAAGATTATAACATTCAGCTTAAATTTCTTATTACTCTAATTTGGAAAAAGTTAACTTACTGTAAGCATTGATATTCCCGGTAGCTGAATAATAATAATAATAATAATAATAATAATAATAATAATAATAATAAACCATACCACGGACGGGGATAGAACAAGTACATGTACATGGTATACAGGCCTAGCTGACATCAATGACATACTACTATAAAGAAAGCCCCTTGTTATGCAGAGAATTTTGGGTAAATTAGGTCCTTGTCCCAGGGTGCGACCCACGCCAGTCGACTAACTCCTAGGTACCCATTATACTGATGGGCGAACATAGACAACCGGTGTAAAGAAACACGCCCAATATTTCTACCCGCCTAGAAGTTAAATCAATTTATATTTTTTATAATTAAATGTCTTTATGATTATCTACCTGGATCTAACGACTGCTACTTATTCGTACTCTTCCTTGAATTTTGGTGACTATAAGGTCAATATACAGGCCAAGCCTGAGGAAAAAAGTAGTCCTGATAAATTAGTGTTGGCACGTTATCAATTGAGAGAATCCAGGACCTGCAGATCAGTATTATATGCGTAAAAGTGAAAATATTGCTGTCCAGAAAATGTTAGAAGTTTAACTTTCCTATAAAGAAGCTAATTTACCACTTTCCAGCGAAGTGATTCGATAATCTTTTCTTAGGTATAAGTTCACAGTGTATTTGATTTATGGAACGGTTTACAAATAATCTTAGATTAAATAGGCTTAGGGCACACTTTTTTGCAGACTTTGGTGAGTTGCCTGTTACCTTGGGACAGCTTATAACCATAAGCTTACTACCTCTCAGTTTAGAGAATTAAAAACCAAGGGGTTGTTTTCAGAGATGGTTAGGAGATAACATGTCTTGACCCTGGAAAAGAAGTTTCTTACAGAAATGTCAGGCGCTGATAGTTTGATGAAAAAGAAAGTATGGCAGCTCCACCCTCTACTTCCACTCTAACTGACAGTCATGTTGAAGTTTCTCTTTCTTATTCCTAGCTATTTAGTGGTAGAAAGATGTTAGTTCAGGAGAACCAGGATTGGTCTTTTATTCATTACGTTAAGGACAGATACTCTTTCATCAGGAACCAAAACTCCTTCTCAGAGAACAAACACTCTTCCTTGAAATATAAATCCTTTGCAGTCGAGAAGACAGGATGTAGTTCCGGGAACTTCAGACATTCCCTCTCTTCCTCTTCTTCCAAGTTCCAGTCCTTTTCATTTAAGGACACAAAATCTTCCTCCCAAGACTGACCCTCTTCCGTCAACAGATAAGCCACAGCAGACAAAGGAGACCGGGACCTGACCTAAGGTTTTTCCCTAGTGTACACTTCAAGAATATTCTGGTATAAACCTTGATAGTTTATTACTAATGTGACACAGGTGAATTTTTAACTTTATTGAAGGGCAATGTATTACCAGTGTCTGGGGAAATATTGTTAACACACCTCATCATAAACTCTGTAGAGAAACTAGGTTAATTGAAGGCTTTACAAGACGAAATAATTTTTTTTCTTGTTGGAACATGGTATTGTTGAAAAAACTAAAGGACATGGGGTTCAACATACATTATGGCACCTGAACCTGGTATCTATACTGTAAAATGCATACTGACTACCGCAAACCGAATACTGTGTAACCTTACCAGATGGTTATCCTCTGTATCCCCCATATACCTCCAGCACATGAAGTATCGTCTGAATTCATTGTTTATAATGTTCTCTACAACTGTTTGGGGACCTTATTTGAGATGAATGTACCTGCCTCATTCCAATGCCTTATGCACCAGATGACAGAAGACTTAGGTGTAAAAACTTACTTCGGTGATTTAGTAGTCTACAGCAACTACAGGAATTAGAATCTACTTCCTCTTAGAGAGATCTTTGAAATTTAGCCAGATAATATTTCACTGTTAAGCTGGCCAAGTGCAAGTTTGTATAGGCCAGAATAAAGTATTTAGGATTTGCAGTAGGCCAGGGTGAGATAGCCATGTACACGCAAAAGTACAGACTACACTTAAATTTCCAGTTCCTAGGGAGAGGAAAGGTTTCCGGCACTTCTTAGATATGGCAAGTTATTATAGAAATTTCTGTCCAGACTTTTCGTAAAGAGCAACCCCTTGACAGACTTAACTAGTAGTTAGGTTGACTTTCTGCGGTCAGACACATGTGAAAGTGTGTTAGTGTTTCAAACGTTGCTCACCTCGGCTCCTCTTCTAGAGAGCCCAATTTTTTTTCTCTTTCCTTTTTATTGCATATTGATGCGAGTGATTATGATATTGAAGCCAGCCTCCTAGAGAAGACAATGACAATGACACACACACCATCTTCTATGCTTCTTCAGTACGAATCTCAAACCACACCGAACGAACTGAGGTATCACTGAAAAGTTGTGCTTAGGAAACTTTGTGAAGTTTACCTAGGCATATTAACTCATATTAATATAGCCAGTGAGCATAATCTACAGACATTTAGTAAAACCTTGAAGAAAGCTAGAATAATGAGGTAGGTTCTGTGCACAGAGCCTTTTAATATTAGCATATCTCACATTAAGTATCCCTTAGTGTTGGCAGACACTTTGTCTCTGACTCAGGTTCGCTTATCATAGTTTATGTGCCCAGTTGTTTTTGCATGTAAATAAATTTGCAAAATGTACAGGAAAATAGGAACATATTAATTGTCACTCTTCATGTGGATGGGTGCGAGTTACTCTTGTAGTACAGTGTGTTTGTTACTGTTGTAGTACAGTGTGCTTGTTACTGTTGTAGTACAGTATGCTTGTTACTGTTGTAGTACAGTATGCTTGTTACTGTTGTAGTACAGTATCCTTGTTACTGTTGTACAGTGTGCTTGTTTTGTAGTACAGTGTGCTTGTTACTGTTGTACAGTATGCTTGTTACTGTTGTACAGTATGCTTGTTACTGTTGTAGTACAGTATGCTTGTTACTGTTGTACAGTATGCATGTTACTGTTGTAGTACAGTATGCATGTTACTGTTGTAGTACAGTATGCTTGTTACTGTTGTAGTACAGTATGCTTGTTATTGTTGTAGTACAGTGTGCTTGTTACTGTTGTACAGTATGCTTGTTACTGTTGTACAGTGTGCTTGTTACTGTTGTAGTACAGTGTGCTTGTTACTGTTGTAGTACAGTGTGCTTGTTACTGTTGTAGTACAGTGTGCTTGTTACTGTTGTAGTACAGTATGCTTGTTACTGTTGTAGTACAGTATGCTTGTTACTGTTGTAGTACAGTGTGCTTGTTACTTTTGTAGTGCAGTGTGCTTGTTACTGTTGTACTACAGTATGCTTGTTACTGTTGTACAGTATTCTTGTCACTGTTGTAGTACAGTGTGCTTGTTACTGTTGTAGTACAGTATGCTTGTTACTGTTGTAGTACAGTATGCTTGTTACTGTTGTAGTACAGTGTGCTTGTTACTTTTGTAGTACAGTGTGCTTGTTACTGTTGTAGTACAGTATGCTTGTTACTGTTGTAGTACAGTATGCTTGTTACTGTTGTAGTACAGTATGCTTGTTACTGTTGTAGTACAGTGTGCTTGTTACTGTTGTAGTACAGTATGCTTGTTACTGTTGTAGTACAGTGTGCTTGTTACTGTTGTAGTACAGTATGCTTGTTACTGTTGTACAGTGTGCTTGTTACTGTTGTAGTACAGTATGCTTGTTACTGTTGTAGTACAGTGTGCTTGTTACTGTTGTAGTACAGTGTGCTTGTTACTGTTGTAGTACAGTATGCTTGTTACTGTTGTAGTACAGTATGCTTGTTACTGTTGTAGTACAGTATGCTTGTTACTGTTGTAGTACAGTATGCTTGTTACTGTTGTAGTACAGTGTGTTTGTTACTGTTGTAGTACAGTATGCTTGTTACTATTGTAGTACAGTGTGCTTGTTACTGTTGTAGTACAGTATGCTTGTTACTGTTGTAGTACAGTGTGCTTGTTACTGTTGTAGTACAGTATGCTTGTTACTGTTGTAGTACAGTGTTCTTGTCACTGTTGTAGTACAGTGTGCTTGTTACTGTTGTAGTACAGTATGCTTGTTACTGTTGTAGTACAGTGTTCTTGTTACTGTTGTAGTACAGTGTGCTTGTTACTGTTGTACAGTATGCTTGTTACTGTTGTACAGTATGCTTGTTACTGTTGTAGTACAGTATGCTTGTTACTGTTGTAGTACAGTATGCTTGTTACTGTTGTAGTACAGTGTTGTCACTGTTGTAGAACAGTATGCTTGTTACTGTTGTAGTACAGTATGCTTGTTACTGTTGTAGTACAGTGTGCTTGTTACTGTTGTAGTACAGTGTTCTTGTCACTGTTGTAGTACAGTATGCTTGTTACTGTTGTAGTACAGTGTGCTTGTTACTGTTGTAGTACAGTATGCTTGTTACTGTTGTACAGTGTTCTTGTCACTGTTGTAGTACAGTGTGCTTGTTACTGTTGTAGTACAGTGTGCTTGTTACTGTTGTACAGTGTACTTATTACTGTTGTAGTACAGTGTGCTTATTACTGTTGTAGTACAGTGTACTTATTACTGTTGTAGTACATTGTGCTTGTTACTGTTGTACAGTGTACTTATTACTGTTGTAGTACAGTGTACTTATTACTGTTGTAGTACAGTGTACTTATTACTGTTGTAGTACAGTGTACTTATTACTGTTGTAGTACAGTGTACTTATTACTGTTGTAGTACAGTGTATTTATTACTGTTGTAGTACAGTGTACTTATTACTGTTGTAGTACAGTGTACTTATTACTGTTGTAGTACAGTGTGCTTATTGCTGTTGTAGTACAGTGTACTTATTACTGTTGTAGTACAGTGTACTTATTACTGTTGTAGTACAGTGTACTTATTACTGTTGTAGTACAGTGTACTAATTACTGTTGTAGTACAGTGTGCTTATTACTGTTGTAGTACAGTGTACTTATTACTGTTGTAGTACTGTGTGCTTATTACTGTTGTAGTACAGCGTACTTATTACTGTTGTAGTACAGTGTACTTATTACTGTTGTAGTACAGTGTACTTATTACTGTTGTAGTACAGTGTATTTATTACTGTTGTAGGACAGTGTGCTTATTACTGTTGTAGTACAGTGTACTTATTACTGTTGTAGTACAGTGTATTTATTACTGTTGTAGTACAGTGTGCTTATTACTGCTGTAGTACAGTGTACTTATTACTGCTGTAGTACAGTGTACTTACTGGTATATACTACACCTGAGCCGAGATCACCTTTTTTCATACTACACATAGTGAAAAAAAAATTTTTTTTTGTAATTGGGTAATAACCCAACTTTTGCAGCAGCGGTGTGATATGGTAGTGAATGAGCTAATTACCAAACCCCACACCCAGTTAATCATAATAGTTATTATTAGCATTAATATCATTAATATTAGTATTAGATGATCATTATATAGTTATTATACTAAGGTTTTCTGTGCACAGACACTTATATAAAGATGTCCACCATATCACATGACTGTCATCTCATTACTGCAGGATGGAATGGAAGTGTTGTGACATGAGTGTAAATTCATGTGATTCTAGGCTATTTTATGCGTTGTGTGATACTTAACTATGTGACACAAGCAAGTGATCGTGCAACGTAAGATAATCGGATGCTGGCTGTCTCTTTAGAGAAGACACGGAATTATTATTATTATTATTATAATCAAGGGGGAAGCGCTAATCCCGGAGGATTATACAGCGCCTGGGGGGGGGGGGATGTGGAAGGCATTCAGGCTTAATTCGGGGAACTGGAGCACAGATCCAATTCCCTAAATCAAGAGCCCCTCACCAACATCAAGGAACCTTCCTTGAGGGGAGAAGACACAGAAGATGTCGCTGAACTCTGATACTGAGGTCATTATCGTTCCCACACTCTGGGGCTCGCATGCCGTTGTCCTCGTTAATTCTTTTTGTCGTTTTTTGTAATGTTTCAGACATCTGGCAAGAGAGACAATCCGAATGGCTGACTGATGTACATGATTTCGATCACTTCAGAATTACATACATAATCACCTCTCACCTGATGCTCTTCCATTTGCTCTCAGACTAGTCTTTAATAGCTCTGTCATTCCTGTACTCAGTGGCTACGTTGCTGCATGTTGTGGATAGCTTCATTGCTGATAGCTTCTGTGGATAGCTGTGTGGTTGCTGGTATGTACTCTCATCTTCACCGTGGTTCATACTCTTCCTTGTCAGTGAGCCACGGAAGTCTATTATTATTGTATGTCTTTATTATATCTGCTATGTTAAACCATTAGAGTTAATGAATTATCTAACCATTTACCGACTTTCAGTCTAAGATGCATAATCATTTATAGTCAGTATAATAATATTCTGTTTATATTTCTCATTATTCTAATCTGAGGGAAATTAACCCGCTGCAAGCAATGATAATCCTGGCGGCTTAAATTAAACTATATTTACTCCTCCTTGCCTTTTAGTTAAATTTATTTTTGTAATAAAATGCCTTATAATTATCCTGGAACTAATGATCTGTAGCTACTTACGCTTGATGCTAATTTACTCTTAATTGGATTTTGGTGACTTTTATTTCTGTCAATATATAGGCTACGCCGGGTAGGAGTAGGGTAGAAGTAGCCCTGATCAATGATACTGTTAGTATTGGCTCGGAATACAATCTAGTTCAAGTTCTGATGAAATAACAGCCAATATCTTGTACTTATTATAATGAAAGCCTTGTGTTAAAAAAAAATTATGATGGTACTTACACATATTTATAATTGTATTCACACACAAATGGACCTCCAGTTCTCAAACTGTTTCATAACAAATCGAAAAAGCCTATGGAGCAATATTTTTCCTCAGCTATATTGAGCATCGGGTGAACATTAAACATAAAATATTTTTTTTCCATTGTTTTAGTTGTGTGCGTCAAAGGATTCAAATAATACGGAAAAGTAAAAAAATATAATCTTAAAATCTGGAAGTCATTAGGCTTCATGAGCCAAATATTTGTTACGTACGTATTATATAGCAGCTATGTATGTAGACCCTGACGAGCGTCATCATGTCGGCTGACACTCCCCGTGATTTAATAGCTCGGCAGCGCGACAAATTAACCCTGCGTGAAAATAAACCTCATTAAGTTTGTCAGGTGAAACAAAAATGCACGTTCACCATTACCTCCGTCACAACTACACTGGTAACTAGGCGCCCCACACGCCATCTATTTCCTCGCTGCCACACCACAGATCTCTCATCCTCATTTCATTTGACAGTGCTCTTTTTCTTGTCTGCTTGTTAGTGTGAATGTTTTATTTTTTTAAGGCTAGTTTTACTTTGTGAAGAAAATCCTGAAGATTCATCACTATTACCCCTTTCCTCTTTCTTCTTTCCTCCCCTTCTCCCTTTCTCCTCTTCCCCCTTCCTCGAGATAAAGCTGGCTATAGTTAACTACCATACACAAATAACCCGCACATAGGAGAAATAAACTTTATGACGACGTTTCGGTTCGACTTAGATCATTAACGTGATTTAGTGTGATTAGTTAATGGCCCAAGTCGGACCAAAACGTCGTCATAGTTTCTATCTCCATGTGCTGGTTTTAGCTGTATTGTTCCAGATACGGTACTGTACCTTGACGTTCTTTATAGTTATTATAGTTATGCAAATCCTTACACAGGTAACGTAAATTAATCGACACAGTTTTACGTAATAATATATCAATGTTTGGCTAGACCGTTAGGTTAGATTAACTGCAAAGTCAATAATACGTCATATCAAATATTTGTATGATAGGTAACTGCTTTCCTTGGCGGCCGAATATTCAGCCGATTCCTGTAAATGTTGGTGTGTGTGATAGTCGTGTAGATTTCAACGTTTCCTGGTAACGCTTAGTCACCTCGCTGTAAAACTTACTGCTGCCGTCTAGTTAAACTTGCTCATTAATAATTCAAAAAAACGTTTTCATTGGTTGATTTCGTGAAACGAAACCCATCCAAACTTAACCTGTCTTAATGAAAATAGTGTTTGTAAGTGGAAAGGAAGAATAAGATATTCTAGGGAAGCTGAAGGTTGTGGGGAGAAGTTGAAGGTTGTGAGGAAGTTGAGGGTTGTGAAGATGAAGGTTGTGGGGAAGGTGAAGGTTATGGGGAAGCCAAGGGTTGTTGGACACATCCGTAATGTGCCGCTCCCCAATTCTATATGACAGCTACAAAGGACAAGCAAAAGCTGGCTGTTTCCTTGTCATATTCCATCACACAAGATGGGTTTCATACAGTGTTTGGATTCAAGCTGAGCTGGGAAACTTCAGTAGGACAACGAGGATATAGTCATGTATTCCCTCGAAGTTAATCACCAGTGACTGCAGCTTCGTTCCAGCACATCTGTAGTTACTGTTACTTGAGAATCACGATCTTTCTGGAATGTCTATCCCATTAATTTGAAAAATGGAAATTTAATGAAAATATCTCCATTTGCACAAACCGGGGCAACCAAAATTGTATATATATGAGATAGGATAGGTAAGACTTGTCAGGAAAGAGGACAAGTGTTTCATGACTCGGATCTTAGTCATATGATGACCCGCTACTGGAGATGTTGGTCATCTGACCGAGACCTTTCGGTCGAGGTAACGAGGTTCTGACCAGAGCTTTGGTAAAATGGGGAGGAAGAAGGATGGGTAAGGATGGAATGTTGAAAAGGTTTGGGAGGGTGGAGGGGGAGGTGGGGTTTTAAAGGTAAGTGGCCTATCCACTTTGGTGTAATTTAAATACGCATGTGTGTATGTTGAGTAATTCATAGAGAGGTTGACTTCATGAGATAGGTATACCTCCTGCCCACCAATTGCACACTACTATATTGTCTGTATACCAGTGTGCTACTGAATTGGAAGGATGCATGCTGTTTGCAGTTGCCTTTTTTTCGCAAGAGGTTGGTCGTAAGGCCGCAGCTGCAGATGGTAGTTGCAGGTCAATTGATGGAGGTTGGTTGCTCACCTGGAGTTCGCTAGCTAAGCAGTAACTGAGGTGGTGTTCTGCTAGAGGATATTTGTAGGTGTTACAAGGTTAGTTGTGAGGTGTTGGTTGATAGAAGTGGGTCACCCAGAAATGGGGAGCGTTAGTCCATGTTACTGGACGTAGAATGGTTCTGGTGGTATCCATTCTTCTTCGGGGAGGTCGCTTAAGATTTATGGTCGAGGGAAGTTCTCCTTGTGGATGAAACGTCGAACTCTTTGCTGGAGGGTCATTCTTTGGGATCTGTGAGGATGGGGAGTGGTGCTAATGGTGTAGTCGGTCGTGTTCGCTGGTTGGGGGGGTTCTCTATGTCAGGTACATAGTTCCTGCATGTCATATAGTTGTCTCTTCATTAGTTTGTCTAGCCTGACGTTGATTGCAGTGATTCTCTGTTGTATGTGTAGGTCCTCGGTCCTGATTCTGTCTCTGAGTCTGGTGCCAGTGATGAAGCGGAGGGCTGTTTTGGACTCTTTGGAGTTTTAGTTGTTGGTTTTGGTTGTCAGCGACATGGGTACACAAGGGTATTCCAGCAGAGGTCTGATCATCATTGGGCAAATGTTTTGTTAGTTTGGGCAAATGTTTTGTTAGTTTGGGCAAATGTTTTGTTAGTCGGGCAAATGTTTTGTTAGTTCGGGCAAATGTTTTGTTAGTTGGATGAATTGTAAAGGACCTGCCTAGTATGGGCCAACAGGCCTGCTGCAGTGTTCCTCCTTTCTTATGTTCTTATGTTGTACAGGTGTAGTTTGATGTGGGAAGGGGCTGCTTTGAATCGATAAAGTTGGCCAAGGTGGGCTTTCGCTAGGTTTACTTTTTTGGTTATGTGGGATGTAGAGTTGAGTAATCTGTCGATCTCGTATCCTAGGATCGTGTTTGGATTCCTAATAGCAATTCGGGTACCTCTGATGGAAATGCTCCCTTTGCCTTCTATGGTTGATGGTAAGCATCCGATGATGCTGATGAGGACTGTCTGGGTTGGTTGTGATTCTCCATTTCTTCTCCCTCCTGGCTGTTCTCCTTAGTTCTTTCTTCATTTTCTCTATTGCTCTTCTATGCTTATTTGCACCAGCTGTGGGGGCAGAAGAGACTACATGGATAACATCATCTGCAAATTGGGTGATGGTGTCGTTGTGTTCAGGTTGGGGGGAGGTCGTTGACGTATATGTTGAGGAGTATAGGGCTGAGGCAAGAGCCTTGGGGTACTCCTGCTGTCGGCGTGAAGGGAGTTGTTTCCGCGCCGTGGAAGGTGAGGATGATTCTTCTTCCTGTTAAGAAGTTGTAGATGAGCCTGAGAAAGGTCCTGTTATGATCAGGGAGGTCTACGAGTTTGAAAATGAGACCATCGTGCCACAGGCTATCGAAGGCCTTGTGTACGCCCCTGGTGGCAATCAGGGGCAGGTTCCCTTGCTTCTTCAGGCTGGCCAGGGCATCGAAGAGGATATTTATGGCATGCTGTGTGCTGAGGCGGGACCTGAAGCCGAACTACCTTTCAGAGAATAGGTGGTTGAACTCCATGTAGTAATTGAGCCTGTTAGAGATTATTCTTTCGAGGACTTTGCCCGTGACTTCGAGTAGGGAGATGGGCCTGTAGTTCGCGGGGTTGCGGTTGTCCTTGTTGAGTTTGGCGATGAAGATCATGACTCACGAAATCGTAATGACACGATTGCAAACAAACCATACCACGGGTGGGGATAGAACCCGCGATCAGAGAGTCTCAAAACTCCAGACCGTAGCGTTAACCACTGGACCAGCTAGCCACAATAAGATTCGTTCAACTAGGTATATTTCTACACCATAGGAAGGTTAGCATAGGTTAGCCGTCTTGAATGCCACTGGGAAGTGACCAGATGCCAAGATGGCATTGTAGATATTCACCAGTGACATCTTGCAGTTACGGGGAAGGTACTTTAGTTGTATAACTGTTATGCCTGATGGGCCAGGAGCTGTGTTTCTCAGTCGCCCAATGACTTGGGACACTTCCCTCACGAACACCCTCTGGTTAAAGGGTGTTCGTTTTCGAGAGAAGATGTGTCAATTGATGGTATAGGATGGAAGTCTTTCAGGTTCTCGTCACGCCATTGGTTGACCCACTGGTAGCGATTATCGTTAAATCTTCTGCTGTCATTGTGTGAGAGAATGTTCTCCGGTCCTTCCGGTCCACCCCTTTAAAAATTATGGTTATGATCATAACCATTTCATGTTTTTTTTTTATATATACAGGAGAGAGAGGGAAAAAAGAGCAAAGCAGGTGTATCAACGCTGCCTTCCACACCTTACACACAACGGAACAAGAGTATAAACGCCAACCAGCATTGATTTATGGAAGGCAAGTCCAGTGTTACGAACCTTCTGCAGTTTTGTGATAAAGTAACAGAAGTAAGACACGAGAGAGAGGAGTGGGTTGATTGCATCTTCTTGGACTGCAAGAAGGTCTTTGAAACAGTTCCTCACAAGAGATTAGTGCAGAAGCTAGAGGATCAGGCGCGTATAACAGGAAGGGCACTGCAATGGATCAGAGAATACCTGACAGGCAGGCAACAACGAGTTATGGTACGTGATGAGGTATTACAGTGAGTACCTGTGACGAGCGGCGTCCCACAGGGGTCGGTCCTAGGACCAGTGCTATTTTTGGTATAAATGAATGACATGATGGAAGGTTAGATTCAGAAGTGTCCCTGTTCGCAGATGATGTGAAGTTAATGAGGAGAATTAAATCAGATGAGGATCAGGCAGGATTTTAAGAGACCTGGACAGACTGGACACCTGGTCCAGCAACTGTGTTCTCGAATTTAACCCCGCCAAGTGCAAAGTTATGAAGATCAGGGAAGGGCACAGAAGACCGCAGACGGAGTATAAGTTAGGTGGTCAAAGGCTGCAAACCTCGCTCAAGGAGAAAAATCTTGGGGTGACTATAACACCGAGCACCTCTCCGGAAGCACACATCAACCAGATAACTGCTGCAGCATATGGGCGCCTGTCAAAGCTGAGAATAGCGTTCCGATACCATAGTAAGCAAACGTTCAAGACACTGTACATCGTGTACGTCAGGCCCATACTGGAGTATGCAGCACCTGTTTGGAACTCACAATTGATCAAGCACGTCAAGAATTTAGAGAAAGTGCAAAGGTTTGAGACAAGGTTAGTTCCAGAGCTAAGGGAAATGTCCTATGAAGAAAGGTTAAGGGAAATCGGCCTGACGACACTGGAGGACAGGAGGGTCAGGGGAGACATGATAACGACATACAAAATACTGCGTGGAATAGACAAGGTGGACAGAGACAGGATGTTTCAGAGAGGGGACACAGAAAGAAGGGGTCACAATTGGAAGTTGAAGACCCAGATCAGTCAAAGGGATGTTAGGAAGTATTTCTTTAGTCATAGAGTCGTCAGGAAGTGGAATAGCCTAGCAAGTGAGGTAGTGGAGGCAGGAACCATACATAGCTTTAAGATGAGGTATGATAAAGCTCATGGAGCAGGGAGAGAGAGGCGGAGCCGGGAGCTGAGTCTCGACCCTGCAACCACAATTAGGTGAGTACAATTAGGTGAGTACACACTAACACGATAAATGTTGCTCACCTAAATTATTGTCTTTTATTTCTGGCATGCATGCACCACATGTCTTCTTGCCTGGAGACACTACCATTGTTATGCTTCTCCAAGGTACGGCGCTCATTGTCTTAACTATGAGGCAACACAATAATTATCTTGATCAAAAATAACATCACCTGTGTATTACCGAAGATTCTCACTTAGATATTTGTGTGTGTTAGTTAGTTACCATTTTGTCCTAGGCACATGTCGATTAGACACTAGGCCTGTTGTATGTGTGTGTGTGTGTTAGTTAGTTACCATTTTGTCCTAGGCACATGTCGATTAGACACTAGGCCTGTTGTATTTGCGAGTGTGTGTGTTAGTTACCATTTTGTCCTAGGCACATGTCGATTAGACACTAGGCCTGTTGTATTTGAGTGTGTGTGTGTGTGTGTGTGAATATATATTCCGAGGCCCAACTTTGTGGAAGACAGCAGGTGTATATATATATATATATATATATATATATATATATATATATATATATATATATATATATATATATATGTGTAACATATCGCTAGCTAACGCTAGTGTCTCGACACTATGCTATGACAGTGGCTTCAGCTACATGATTCATTATTTCCTTGTTTCTCTACATATTTGTTTTATATTTAATAACTTCAAAATCCTAAAAAAGTTTTGAGTGCTGCCATTCTCTTCCAGTTCATGGCTTTCGTATGTCTAGTTCCTGGCTATCATCATTTTCCTTTACATTCCCATGACCACGACTAATAATTGTTTTGCCTGACCACTGCCGTAGTGTGAAGAATTACAGCAGGCATTCACTGAATATTCCTTGTTTATTTATTATTTTGTTTTATTTCGTTTCTTTGTTATATGGAATTTTTCGTAGATCGCAACCTTGACCTTCACAGTGATTTTTGAGGGTCAGATTTTGAAAGAAATGCGTCTTATATTTTGCAAATATGTCATGCCGAATTATTAAAACTAGTCAATTAGCAAGAACTCACTGAAAATTCAGTCCTTTCTGAAATTTTCTCTTATACGCTTAAACATATATATTCTTTTCATTTATATTAATGTAAAAAAAAATAATAATTTTGTACCAAAAGATCCTTAGGAAACTTACCTAACTTCATAACAAACGCAATTCAATTTATCCTAATTCAACTAAATATATTTTAGATAAATTTACAATAATATAATAATAAAGACAGTGAAATACATTTTTTTCGTTAGGTTCAGAATAATTTTTGCGAAATTATTGCATACACAAATTTTCGCTTACATTATACGGCAAGAAGATCGTTGTTGTTTAAGTCAAAGTTTTACCTATTCAGCACGGCATATATAAATTATAGCTTAATTAACGTAAACTACGCAAGAAATAGCATAGCACTATTATTTTTTCCTTGGGACGGGGGATCGAGTCTTCATGCGAGACGAAATGGATCCGGTTCTCTCCGTGAGAACGACCACGCGATCTCTTGTTTCTCAGGATCAAAGAATCTAATCACAATACGTCAAAATGTTTCGTGCCTCAGATAATGCCAAAAACTTACCGCGGATTCATAACGAGGTGCAAGAAACGTCTTCGGTCGTCCTGCATCCTGTCAGAACGACGTACGTGACAAACGCATTATTTTTAACGTTCTAGACATGGTCTGGAGCAAACATGCTGCCAGACGTGTCTCGTCTATTCAGATTATTTCCTTATTAGTGGATTACCACAGGCATGCATATACACACATACATTTTCACTCAAAAATACGTGCACATCCAACTGCACAACTACACGCACGCATACACATACAGGTATATCCACATACAGATACACACACACACACACACACACACACACACACACACACACACACACACACACACACACACACACACACACACACACACACACACACACACAAGTATCATAAACCTCATGGAGCAGGAAGAGTGATTTAATAGCGACCAGTGAAGAGGCGCTGCCAGAAGTTGTGAATCGACCCTTGCAACCTAAGTGAGTACACACACACACACACACACACACACTCACACACACACACACACACACACACACACACACACACACACACACACACACACACACACACACACACACACACACACACACACACGAAGTGTTCCTGTTTGCAGATGACGTGAAGTTGATGAGAAGAATTCATTCGATCGAAGACCAGGCAGAACCACAAAGGGATCTGGACAGGCTGCAGACCTGGCCCAGCAATTGGCTCCTGAAGTTCAACCCCACCAAGTGCAAAGTCATGAAGATTGGGGAAGGGCAAAGAAGACCGCAGACGGAATACAGTCTAGGGGGCCAGAGACACTACAAACATCACTCAAGGAAAAAGATCTTGGGGTGAGTATAACACCAGGCACATCTCCTGAAGTGCACATCACCCAAATAACTGCTGCAGCATATGGGCGCCTGGCAAACCTCAGAACAGCATTCTGACATTTTAATAAGGAATCGTTCAGGACCCTGTACACCGTGTACGTTAGGCCCATATTGGAGTATGCGGCACCAGTTTGGAACCCACACCTAGCCAAACATGTAAAGAAACTAGAGAAAGTGCAAAGGTTTACAACAAGACTAGTCCCAGAGCTAAGAGGTATGTCCTATGAGGAGAGGTTAAGGGAAATCAACCTGACGACACTGGAGGACAGGAGAGATAGGGGGGGACATGATAACGACATACAAAATACTGAGAGGAATTGACAAGGTGGACAAAGACAGGATGTTCCAGAGACTGGACACAGCAACAAGGGGACACAGTTGGAAGCTGAAGACACAGATGAATCACAGGGATGTTAGGAAGTATTTCTTCAGCCACAGAGTAGTCAGGAAGTGGAATAGTTTGGGAAGCGATGTAGTGGAGGCAGGATCCATACATAGCTTTAAGCAGAGGTACGATGAAGCTCATGGTTAAGGGAGAGTGACCTAGTAGCGACCAGTGAATAGGCGGGGCCGGGAACTTGGACTCGACCCCTGCAACCTCAACTAGGTGAGTACAACTAGGTGAGTACACACACACACACACACACACACACACACACACACACACACACACACACACACACACACACACACACACACACACACACACACACACACACGGAAAGGAATTGATTCGTAAATAACATCTACCCCGGTTTTAGAAACTATAAATCCAGTCTCGCAAATCTGCTAGAGTTAGTTCTAGGGTAAAGTAAGGAAAGTTAGGCAGAAGAGAAAGGGATGGACGGGCGGGCTGTATATTTTTTGACTCTAAGAAGGCTTTCGATATAGTACCTCACAAGAAGCTTGGATAAATACGAGAAGAGCACCCAGGAATATTAGGGAAGCACTACAGTTGATCAAGGAATACTTAACAGGAAGTAAGCAGCGAGTTACTGTCCAGAAGGTGCAATCGGGATTGACGAATGTTACGAGTGGGGTTCCTCAAGAGTCATTACTTGGACCAGCACATTCTCTTGTGCATGTAAACGACAAAGCACAAAAAAAATCGAGCCATAGGTGTTTTTGTTAGAAGATTACGCAGTTTTCCTGAACAGAATATAAACAGGCGAAGACCAGGAGAGACTATAAATGTATTTGGACAAGCTGCAGAATTAGTCTGACAAGTGGCTTATAGAATTTAACCCTCGCAAACGTATAGGCATGAAAATTTAGAAAACACAGTGAAGACCGGAACAATGTACAGGCTCAGGGGACAAAGGCTGAGAATCTTCCTGTAAGAGTATGAACGCAGAGTGAGAGTATTTCCAAGCATTTTTCCCGAGGCACACACTGTGGAACAAGCTTGAAGGGCGGAGACTGGTTTTAGAGCTAGTGAAACATTCGCAGATAACTAAATGCTGGCAAGTTATACAGTCCTTTGACAGTGATCATACAGAGCTTTTTGAGACGATGGAATCATCTCTACATTGTGATTTCACTGACAGAACAACTGGTTCCTGATGTGGTCCACCCAACTGTTACCTTCTCTATAGACCTAAACGAAATGCTCAAGGAATTGAAGAGCTTACTATTTTCAGCTCATTAATGGTCTGGATGGCACCCATAGCCTTAGTGACATTTTCAGGGCCCTTCTACAAGGCTTTGAAACAAGAGCGTTTTGAACTGCCTCTCGGGCCAGAAGTTAAATCACAATTAGTGACTGCAGCAAAGAGAGAAGGGGCACTGTATAACCTAGTATTTAAAGTTTCAGTAATGTCCCTAATGTTCATAATACGTTGAAGCCTCCTAGTGCCTAAGCTACGGAAACTTCGCAGTTGGTAACAAATGTGGCATCAAATAGGAAAATGACAGGTAAAAATGATCAGAGTCATAGGTTCTCACCAAATGTTTGAAAGACCTATCCTGAGATCTTGAAGAATGTATTGCACGAGTCATGTGTCTGCTTCTTCTTGATATAATTCTTCTTCCATGTCTTGGCCTGGTCCTTATTGCTTGACTGTCTTCCCATCAGTACTGGAGAGCACTGGGTCTCGACTGGATCTTCTCCAAAGTAGTGAATGAGTTCTACTTCATTTTTTCTGCCGTTGATGAACTCAGACAATTTTCCATGTATTTTCGAAGTCACGCCATCTTTGATGGATTTTTGTTAATAGGTGTCCCAAGCATCACTGAGAGAGGAGACTTTCCTAAGCTCGATTTGAATGTGCTTCTTGAAACATGTATCTTTGTAGCTTCTAAAAATTGAAACTCGCCTTCGGGGAACTTGCGTGTGGATAAGTGCTCCACCATCTACAACGAGGCAATCATGAAATAATTAACTTCTTTCTCAAAATACTCGATGATATCCGATAACTTTGAGTGATACATCACTTTTTCATTTTTTGTCATGAATGAAGGAAAAGTTTGAGCCTCATAGGAGACGAACGAGTTACGATCACCTATACTTGTATCTCTTTCAATGTGCATTTGGGTGGAGACTGAGCTGGAGCTCTTGAAGAACTGAATTTCCGTTTTATATTTCGCCTCACTGTTGATGATTTTTATGTAAAAAAAAAGGTGTTCTTTGTAAAAGGGTCCTCAAATTACTTTTTTCCCCTCAAAGATGACAATTTTCAAAAAGCTGTTGTACTGCTCTTGTCCTCCCTTCCCAATATTTATGACGGAATCATTGTTAGTACAAACGTTTCCAACTAAAGTTATGGATATGAATGAGAAAGTTAGTCTCTTGTTTTCTTCCCTCATCAGGACGAAAGAAATCTGGTTTCTGGTCTGTACAATCTTTCCCCGATATCCTGAAAAGCTACCTTACCAATGGACCACAAAGGGGCCATTTAATAGGAGATGCTGTATTTTCAGTTAGTTCAATCACTCTTCCAGAACTCTTCAACACTTTGCTCAGTTGCTGAAAATTGCTGCTGTGATCATTTCATGATAGTTCCATTCCATGAAGGCCCTTAAAGTATGGTAATTCTTTAGGAGCTTGGAAATAAACAGAAGCCCAGCTATTGGAGGAGAAAAACAGGTGTAAGAGCCTGAGTAAAGGATAAAGGGTAAATATTGTATGTTTCGTATAACTGTAATCCCTTAGTTGGGGTCTGAAGTTTTCTCGAAAGAGGTGCCGAAAGGGAACCATCTAGTGAGGGAATACTCTTGATTTTTTTCTGTCAGCTGCGACATCTTTCAGAATTCAACCAAAGACTGACCTACCTGAAACTTTAACCTTCTATACTTCTTCCTGTACCTTTCTGACAATATATGACCAGCAAGCAAAACTACCTCATTCACTTTCTCATAATCCGAAAATTCATGTTTTCTAGAGAAATAAGCGCTTGCAACCCTTTGCCTATTAACTGAGTTCTTGCTGATGTCGCCCATTTATTGTCTGGCCAGTTTTTTGACCTAGCAGTTTTTCAAATAATGAGAAAATTTTGTCTTGGTTTTTCTCCAAAAAAATGGGAATAAATTTTACTGTTTTTGCCAAATTAAATAACTTCCTTACACCCTGTTCTCTGTTGAGAATTAAACTCTCTCTCTCTCTCTCTCTCTCTCTCTCTCTCTCTCTCTCTCTCTCTCTCTCTCTCTCTCAATCCTCTTCAGGTCGTTTTCTTCCCTAATTAGGGATAATTTATTCCTTAAAATCACAGCTTCATTACTTGCATCATTATTAGTGAGATGTACACCAGAGAAGCCTTTCTCAAGGTCCCCGCCAGCGCTACCTTCCCTATTGTTACCAGAGTTACTCCAAGAAAAAGAAACTTTCTTAGTATCCTAGCAGAAAGTTATGAAATAATTCCCTAAAACGTCCCAAGCTAATACAAATAATATGAGTCAAATAGAAATATCTTATGATTATGCCTGAAAAAGTGATTATTATATGCTACAGATATAATGTTTGATCCTGGCCTCCAAGTGATCCTAAATTCTAATAATTATTGGCCTTTCTAGGATTTAAAACTGAATTAGCACATAATTTGATAATTCTCTCAGACATTACTCCCATGTTACGAATTCGTGTGACGTCTAGGCGTAAATAGTTGTTTAGAGGCAAAACAAATTTTTCACAATTAAATCAAATATATAAGAAGAAACCCAGCCTAGGGTCAGATTCCCTCGTAATCTCAAAAACGTGCTACACAGGTGGCTAACACAGGATTTATAAACACAATGTTTGATCATCAACGAAGTTTAACTGTATCCTATTTTAAAAAAATAAACATATATTTTAAGAAACAGCAAATAAATCCCAAAACCACCACTATAATGAATCTTCAATACACTCTATCCTCACCAATATATCCTCACCACTCTATCCTCACCACCACCATAATCTATCCTCAGTACACTCCTGCATACCTCAGCAAACAAACTCACAGCCGGCGAGTAAGCTATGAGGTATGTTTTAGGACCTTCGTTAGCCTAAAATAAACGCCATATATTACCCACAGGTGTGGTCACTACCTCAAAATAACACACACGACTACGTATGTCTCGTGTCATGTCCTCCATGTTCCATCTTTCCCTCGGTTGTGACGCCACGACACATCATAAAACACACTTATTTTACATTGCCAAACCCTGTTTGGCAATATAAAATAATTATTTGGCAATACAATATGGCAGCAGCCTACATAACACTCACCAACAATCACAAACACTAACACAGTACACATATTTCAGCTACTCATCCATGATTGAATTCTGGAGCCAGGCCCAGAGCCTGGTTCTAGGCCTGGCTCTGGGAGTATAAAAGTTCTCAAAGCTCCTCAAAGGCATACCAAACGTTTCCTTGTACAAAATCACAATAATAAATAAACATGACGGTATTCGTATTACCTCAATAAAAGAAAACATAAATATTTAGCAATGGCTATATTGTCTGAAGAAGGAAATCCACCGGACTAGAGGGAAAGAAAATATAATTATTCTTCCACCTCTGGCAAACCTAGCCAGTAAATATCTTAACTCTCCATTTCAGAAGAGAGGGAAAATACACAAATAACCCGCACATAGAAGACTAAAGTTTATCCCGACATTTTGGCACAACTTGGACCATTAACTGGTCACATACAAAAGCACAACGGGACGAGAGCTAATGTGTATGAAAGGGGGACAAAGAACGGGACTGCTAGAACGGGAGAAGGAAATATAGCCGCATTAGTAGTAGTAGTAGTAGTAGTAGTACTAAAATGTTCCTACCCCCTCCTCCGATTCTACCACTAACATCTCCCGCCCCCTCTTGCATACATTCTGACTCCTTCCTTTGCACCCAGAGACCTCCAGAAAACCTCCTGCATCACTCAATTGAGCACTCGGGATGCGGCCCGAGTGCCAGGAATGGCTCAAATGAAGCAGAGCTTCTGAGAGTTGAGAACCTCACATTAGCTAAAACACCAGCCCTGAGATACCAGAGATTTAATCCTGTGCCAGCACTTATACTCTCTACGAGCTCTGTGTTAGTGGAGAAGGTAGCAGACTGGTCTGTGGAGTTGGCTCTCACCATCGTACACACCAGACTGAAGACACCATCGTACACACCGGATCGAAGACGTTCTGTACCCCGATACAGGTTGTCTGCGAGTATTATAGTTATCTGTGCCCTTGCTTAGAGCTACCCCTGCAAAGGGTTGTAAACTGTATATCACTTGTACAAATTCCGGCACTCCTTTGGGAGCCAATGAAGGGTCACCATTCGGAAAAGACCCGTGTGAGGGCTATTTTCCTGGCGAATATATTATATAAACTCCTCGCACTTCTCTGTGACTAGTCAGATCGATATGTCGTCACAAGTTTCAACTTCTTTTGTCCAATCACGGTACTGTGCCTTTTCATTCTTTGAGAGACTAAAAGATTGTTCAGCACTGGAGAAACATTTACTCTCCTTATAGGAACAGATTAACTTCTGAAAATTTATAGATGTTGATGTTCTTCAATTTCTATTTGAGAATTTGTGATTTTAGCTATTAACGTATGTATTTTTTTTTATTTTTAATTTCAGGTATTAGTGTCATGTGTTATTTATATATTATTCATAGTTTCTTTACAGTTTAAAAATTCTAAATCGTATAATGGAAACTGTATCGGTTAACTCAGTACAATACTAAGTTCAAGTTGTTCAAGTTCTGAAATATAATTTAAAATTTTTAATTTCCACTTGTTAAAGTATTCAAGGCGTTTAAAAGCTTTAAATAATCGGTATGATTAATTTCATGTTAATGTAATTGGAAAGTATTCAGACTTTTATTTTAGTATTTGATTTGTGATTGTTTTCATCCGATTACTATGTAGATTCAGAAATTCTTGGTCTTCTTTTCCATTCTGTAAGCCTCACGGGGGTGCCAGTAATTAGTAATGAGTAATGACTTTGGTTATTTAATGCCTAATGAGCAGTAATTATGCATTCCCTCATTTATAATAAACATAGAAATAATTATTTTACAACTTAAAAAAAAAGTTATTAAAAATGTATCGGTATCGGTGTGTTTATTGTCATTAAACCTGTATAATGAAGCCAAACTTAAACTAAAAGATTAAAAACGTCCAGTTGTAGTTTGGATGTATTGTGGGGATGAGAGATGACTCCCACAGCTAAGCCCCGTGAGGTCAATAACTTAGGTTGAACCAACGATTCCTGATGATAGCTGGGTGACACATTTTGACTCATAAAAATCGCCTGTCTCCTAATCGATAAGTATTTGACAGCTCAAATTAATAATGAAATCCTGAAGCGTTTATGTAGAAGGGGGGGGAGGGAGGGGGGACTTGACGCTTATAGCTTTATAAAATATATATTATTTTTTCCTTTGCTATTGGGTTGGAATTTCGTGTCTAACTAATTGTCCACTCGACTGTGCCTAATTGACAGTCTAAGCATTACTTTGGCAGTCTTTTACGACCGTCTTGTTATCTGATGTCCCGAGTGTGACGCTCGGGGAGACATAGTGCCTTTGGTGGCACCTCTCGTACGTTATTATTTTTTTCATTTGTGTGTTGGCTGTACGATGTTGCTCACGTCAGTGCTTCCTGCTAATGATGCAGCGGTACACGCTCGCTCTGCTTCCAAGCAGCAGATGTTGCCGGCAACTTTATTCTGACTTTATCCTGCTGCATTTCATTGCCTGCCTAAGTTTACAAGTGTTGAGCTCCAGCTTTCGGGCCTGCATCTTTAGTTTTCCATTGTCTCACGTAATTTATCTCTGTTATATACCAGCGTTTTAAGCTTTCAACTGATTACACTCCACTGTGTCGATTCCTTATTCCTGTCTTCCTGGTATTTCTCAAGGTAAACTGTCTGTATCCACCCTAGCTATATCCAGGAGTACTTTTCATATCTTTATCATGTCTCCTTATCACCATTCTTCTAGTAACATATGAACTCGTTCGTTCGGACTTTATAACTTCATTTTTCTCATTTACTATACTGGTGATAATCCTCTCTCCGACATTTTTTGTTTACTGCAAGTAGGCTCAACACAAGTGCTACGTATTCAAGTAATGGTCTTACATATTCAGTGTATAGTACTTCAGTTTCTGAAGCGTGTTCTTAAATTTATCATTGTGAGATACACTGCTGATAACCTGTTAATGAATGCTTCAGGAGACATGCTGGACATGATGTTTACCTCTATGTCTTAATTATTACTGACTTTATTGTGTTGATTTTCTCCAATGAAAGATTTTGTTTTTTGTCTCCTTTATCTTAGCATCATTTTCAATATTCACATTTTCTTGGATTAACTACTAGTACACACTTATTTTACCTTTCTATTAACCGGCTCAATCTTCATGAATCTGTAATGTGATTACCACTTAATTAATTTTATCACATTCCTTATTTCTTTGACCTTCTTTTTAGTCAATATGTATGTTTTATGCGCATTACTCTTCGTTCCGTCGAAAAAATAGTTAATCTATCCACCCTTTAATTCCTTCCCCAAACAGTTTTTCTCTCGAACATTTCCATTATATTTAGTAGAGAGGATTTCCCATTCTTAAATCCAAGCTGGTGCGGCGTGCGTTTGTTTTTATGTGTACTCAACGATTTGTGTTTGCTGGTTCGTCCTGAGTGTGTGTGTGTGTGTGTGTTTGTGTGTGTGTGTGTGTGTGTGTGTGTGTGTGTGTGTGTGTGTGTGTGTGTGTACTCACCAATTTATGCTCATATATTTGTGGTTGCAGGGGACGAGTCACAGCTCCTGGCCTCGCTTCTTTGCTAATCGCTACTAAGTCACTCTCTCCCTGCTCCAAGAGCCGTATCGTACCTCATATTAAAGCTGTGTGGATCCTGCCTCCACCCCTCACTCTCCAGATTGTTACACTTACTGAGAGCTCCAAGGCTGAAGAAATATTTCCTAACACCCCTATGACTCATATGAGTTATTAACTAATAATTATGTCTACTTGTTTCTGTGTCCAATCTCTGAAACATTCTGGCCCTGTAGAACTTGTCAATTTTTCTTAGTATTTTATACGTCGTTATCCTGTATCCCCTATCCTCCAGCCAGTGTTGTCAGGCTCAGTTCCTTTAGCCTCTTCTCATAAGACATACATACCCCTTAGCTCCGGGACTGGGCTTGTTGCAAACTTTCACTTTTTCCAATTTCTTGACGTGTTAAACCTAGTGTGGGTTCCATACTGGTGCCGCATACTCCAATATGGCTTGACATACAGGGTGTACTTAGATGTCGAAACGCTATTCTTAGATTTGCCAGGAGCCCATGTACTGCAGTGGTTATTTGGATGATGTGTACCTCAGGAGATGTGCTCGGTATGATGCTCACCCCAAGATCCTTTTCCTTGAGTGAATTTTGCAGCCTTTGACCCCCCTAGCCCGTGTGTGTGTGTGTGTGTGTGTGTGTGTGATTGCGTGCGTGCGTGAGCCTCTGCATGTGTGAGCGTGTGCGTGGGAGGGGGTGAAGATATATATTTGTGGTTGTGGGTGTCTAAGTTGCGGGTGTCATAGAGCTCCAGTAGTTTTGTAAACCTTGACTTTTCCTCTCTAACGCCATTCTTGTTATCTATATTAGTGTATTCTCCTGGTGATACGAGATTATTCTTATAATTTTTTACATTACCTTCAGCAGCATGCTTGTCAAAGATAAAGTATTCCAGTTGAGTGATTCTTGTTTATTTCCGTGTTCGAATATTGGTATTATATTCATTGTTTTCCACAATTTTAAGAAGTCTCACCCTTCTCGTTGCTAGTGGTACACATTGCACTTCTGTTTTTCTTTCAGAATCTGTAGAACAATATTTTCTAACTCCACAGCTCTTGATGTTTCCAGCATACTGAGTAGTTTCTTCACTTTTTCTTTGATGAATTTTTTTTTTTTGTAGTCTTCAATGTTTTAACTTCATTACCTTTTAGACTTTTTCGACGTTTACAATAAGTTCATTTCGTTCCTTCCTTACCCTTTTCATTTAGTCATTTTCACATTATCTGTTCATTTCTATTTTCAGCCTCGTATATTTATTTTGGATCACTCTGCTTGACAATTTGTTCTATGGTGTCTTTTTTTGAAATTTTCCTTGCTTGGGCAAATTTGAACTTAGGAGGGTCTACATCTTTAGCTGAATTTTGGACTCTGTATTCTTACCATTACCACTACCTGTTTTTTGTATAAATTTGTGCTTCGTCTCCCGGCACGTCCCAGGTAGAAGGTATTCCATCATATCTGCAGTAACTTTCCTTCCATTCCTCTTTATCACTGTGAATTGTTTAGGCAGGCCCATATCCTTTTGTATTTCTCTCTTGTAGACTAGCTTTTCTCTCCCTCCTCCTTCCATGTTTCTGGCTGTGTTCACTTCCGCCAGGTATTTAAGTGTTCAGGACTGCATGGTCGCTGGCTTCTAGGAGCTTCTCATATTCTATTTCCTCTATACTTGCCTCATTTGAGGTCAAATCCATATCCAGTCTTGCTGGTTCAATCTCAGTCTCTGTCTGTCTGTCTGTCTCTCTGCCTCTGTCTGACTGTCTGTCTGTCTGTCTGTCTGTCTGTCTGTCTCTCTCTCTCTCTCTCTCTCTCTCTCTCTCTCTCTCTCTCTCTCGCTCTCTCTCTCTTTCTCTATTTTCACAATGATTTTACAGGGGAAGGTTATGAGTTCCTACCTATACAAGCTAAGAGCTGTTACCTAACTCAGCTCAATTCAAAGCCTTTTTTTTTTGTTATGAGACATTCAAATAGGGAACAGGATACAGCTGTGGGGCAGGGATTTCAATTGACCAACTGACTTTAATTCATCTATGTTTTTATGCTGTGAAACATGTTCCAGACTCGGATTATTCTAGGGCTGAATAACCTAAGATAAAGTGAAGTTCTTGAGAAATGTAGTTGCTGTTCACTGTCCTTCTTGTTGAGTAAAAGCTCTCTTCTTGCTGACCAGGAAGTGGAGCCTAGTGTAGTGTCTTGACAACATTGGCCTTGTACAAAACAGTAAGGCCACATCCTTCCGGTGTTAAGGCTTTGCTGAAATGACAGTTCTGTCCAAACCTGGTCCAGACGAGAAATGAGTCGTCTAGCTATGTGCTCATTCTGTCAAGAAGTCGTAGGTGAGACGTGGGTCAGGCAATCCAAAAAAGTAGAGCATACTCAAGGTGTGAGCGCACATGTGCCTTGTACAGAGTCTTGCAGCTTCTACTATCGAGCAGATGCAAGATTCGTCTAAGTGCTGTAAGCTTCTTGGCTGCCTTTTTGAGAAATTTACTAAATAGTTCTTCATAGTTTGGAATCAAATTTCACCTGAAGGATATCAGCTTCATCCTCGGGTTCCAATACTCTCCCATTGGTTCTTATCGCTGTTACAGCATTACCATCATGGTGCCTAGAGGCCATCATCATTTGTGTTTTCTAAGAAGCAAATGTAATCTGTCATTGTTTTTCCCAGGCTCGTGTAGCTGATGATTGATGTAACTGAGAGCAGCTGGCATTTCCTCCCTTGGATAAGTAAATGTCAGAGTACAGCCGTCTGCATAGGCTTGTGATTCTGGGATGAGTTGAAGGTCCTTGAATTAGATTCCATAACAATGGCCCAAGCACACTTTCATGCTGTGAAACACTGGCACCAGTAGAGAATCTTGTTGATTCTATCCCCATTCAGAGCTACTCTTAGAGATCTACCTGGAAGGTAATCACTGAGGAGGCATAGTGCACATTCAACTATTCGTAGTGTTCGCAGTTTTTCCAAGAGTCCCTGGTGCCATACTCGATCGAAAACACCAACAATGTCCAGTGCTACGGCACGACTGATCTTGGATTCATTCAGTGACTAATGTTACATAGTGGAGAGGTTTAACAGCATATCAACATGGTGACCTTTTTTGAAGCCATATCGACGGTCACAAAGAAGCAAGTGGTAGTCGAAAAATGTTGTCATTTGCCGTAAGATTATTGTCTCAAGAAGCTTGCCAGTGATTGACAAGAGTGACACTGGTCTGTAGTTGCTGATTTCCGCTCTGCTCTTCTTTTTGTAAACAGGGACTTCATTTGCTTCTTTACACAGAGAAGGCCATTAACGCTGTGTTAGGTAGTGCTGATAGATGCTAGCTGCTCTGCACATCTACTCAGCAATCATGGGCTCATCTTATCCGGGCAGACAGTCTTTTCTTGGTCCAGGGATTTAAGGAGAAGGTTCACTTCATTCTTCCTTATCTTCACCTCTGACAACTTTAACACAGTTCTTGCGGTTAGCATATTGATAGCAACGAGTTCAGCTTTCTCCTTACTGCTAGAAGAGACGGTCCCAGTCTGCTGATTTAGAGGTGGAATGTCATCAAATGAATAACTTTGTGGGTCATTGACCAAGGACCACCAGGTTTTGGGGTCCATTCTTCCTGATGTCAATTTTCTTTTTGTGTCAGCCTCCCGTCTAGAGATGGCTCACTTTTGGAGCTCCATTTGCCGACTGGCTTGCCTATACAGATTCATGTTATAAATATTGCAATGCCTTTTATACCTTCTCCAAGCCCTGTGCTTAGCATTAGCAGCCTCTCGGCAACGGAAGCCGAACCATGGCTGATCTGAAGGCTTCGTTACATGCTGCCAGTGAGGGATGTGTTTTTGTTGGATGTTAAGAATATGTTTAGTGAAGATTTTCATTTGGTTATTATCAACATCACCATGGAGAAGGGAATTCCAATCGGAGGCGACAAGCTCCAAGCACAGGGCTGGCCAGTTTCCTCTTTCCCTCAGCCAGGTTGTGCGTGTTGGAATCTTCAGCGTGGTAAAGACACCCTTGTGGTCAGATGATCTAGCATAGCCAAGGGGTTTGCCGGTGACTATGCCTTCAGATAGATCATTCACAACTGAGTCAAGGGAAGAGCCAGAGATGAGAGTAAGGAAGTCAATAATGCAGTAAATCTAAATAGAAGTTAGACTTTCTTATCAATGCAAGGTAAGATTCTTCTGTATAAAATGTTGGATGAGGTCATCAACAATTGTAATTTGTTGACATTTATATTGAAGCAAGAAGGGGTCCACATTTTCCATCAAAGTTAATGGGGTCTCCTTACTGTCATTAAGGTCTCTACATTGCACATGCTAGTACAAAGATATTAGGGTTTATGAAGAGGTTAAAGAACATTTCCGGATGATTAGGAATGGTACCATCAATGAGCTGGGCATGTACACTTTTAAAAAAAAAACATACGGCAACGCCTCCTTCTTGACTTTGCCTGTTTCGTCTCATCCATGAGGTATAGCCAGCAGTTCTAGCAAAGTTTTCTAAGTCCTGTCGACCAAAAATGTCTAAACAACGGTGACCATGTCAATATGATGAGTGTTCACGAAACGGTGCGTGAGCTCACCAACATTGACAATAAAACCTCTAATGTTGGCAGACAGGATGCTAATTGACTAGTTCCTCATGTTTATATTCGACTTCAGTAGATAAATGTGTTCTACCTGCCCTTGAGACAGGTAGAACACAGGGTGAGCCACTAGAATATAGCTGTTTGGTCGTGTATAAGGTATAAAATCACCTGCTGATGTGTGTGTTCACCAGTTCTGAGATCCTGCTGGTTTGTTCCTAGAATAAATCCCTAAAGAACCTAGTGATCCTGTCTGTCAAGCTCCTGTTTATTACAACAGTGGCCTTCACAATGTCCGCTTTTGGTAGTAATTGCACTTGGTATCTCGCAGGCAGTTTTCAGCGGTGTACCCCCTCGGTGACAGCGGGAGCACTGCTTATGTTCCTGGGAGGGTGGTCTCCTATTTTCTGCACTTCTTGTGTTTGGCCCCTGATTCAGCAGCTGACTTCTCAGTATGTTCTGTTGCTGGTGTGCCTGATGATTATATACCGGTGGGGATTTTCCTGTGACTGTTAGCTGCAGGTGATATGGCTGTGGGCGGATACCCCTTTTTCCTCCACGCCCTCTACCAGGCTCTTGTCTATCTCTGCCTGATATATCTCTGCTGCTCAGGCTTTGGTTTGACACTTGTTAAGGTATGGGGTCGGTCACGTGATTGTTACAGCAGTCTCTGGTGGAGAAAATCTCTCTCTTGTCGTTTCCTTTATATGTTGCTACATAAAGTTCTCCATTACATTTTTAGCTTAGCTCTCCGTGTGTCTGGTCCTCCATTCTTCAGCATTGAAGTTAAACTTCACCACATTAACATTGATGTGTGGCTTCTCCGTGATGCGTCCTAAATAAATTTGATCGTGTCTGTGTTATCAGCCTCATACCAGTCTCTCAGTGTCGTGGTGTTTGGTGGAGGTCTGTAGACACCTTTTGTCCCACAGTTGTGATTGTGCGTAATGTACAGTTTCTGAACTTATCATTGTGTATTTTGCCTATCTTCCCTGGTTAACAATACCGTTCCTTTAACTCCTCTTTCTCCTAGTTTCATTGCATGTTACCCTGCTGGTAATTCTAGTTTTGTTATTAACCCTGTTAATATTATTTTAATGTTACCTATTTTATCTGGTGGTACCTTTGATTTGGATCATTTATTTTAACTTCTAGTTATATCATCTTCATTTGAATACTTTAATTTGTTCTTATTTCTTCCACATTTTGTCTTGAGACATCTTAGATGGAGAGAGGGAGGTAGGACATCTGTACTTCTTAGCTAGTTGAAGGTTCTTGAATATATGTAGGGTACTTTGGCATCCTGTGAGTTTTAGGTGTCTAAACTTGGAGTTGTTGATTTTTTTGTCTTTTGTGGGGAGGGTAAGTGACAGAATGTGTAGTAAGGAAAGTCAATGCTTAATGAGGGTGAATTAAGTTAGGAGTCAAGTGCTGGTATAGTCTGAGTTGGAAATCAATGGTAAGATTGGGCATAGAAAATGTTATCCCTATGACCTGCGCGTTAAGTGTTACATGGTGTTTTGAGTGTTTGGGAAAGGGAGATAAGGATCATGTGTACACATTCTTGAAAGCACTTATCGATGTCACACAGCCTTTGTTTAGTAGTTCACTTTATCCAGTCAACAATTACAACTTTCGTTTTCGAAAATGGACCATCTCACAGTGTCATCTAGATGACACTGTGAGGAACCAGTGAACGAGTTCTTCTAGTCTTATAGCTATTTCTTTTGGAAAACCTCGGGATAACCTGAAGAGTTGTCACTTATTCTCTCTTTCCATGGAAAATATGCAATTAAAGTTGTGCAAGTTCTCCGATAAGTTAAATCGTTTAAGGTTTTTGATGTTAGGTAACTTTTAGCATGGTTAGGTTAAAGTGCTTGGTTAATTTTGGGAAATAAATAAAAATGATCATATAAAGTATTTCTAATACTCTAGTTACCCCCTTTCCCTCTGTGTAGAGAGCGATACTAGAGGTGTGATAACTATGAGAGGGAAGACGTCATTTTGTAAAATTTCACTGTTTATTTCTTCAAGGGTTACCTTGATGTCGGTGAAGAGTTATTAACCCAAATAATTTTTTTTTATTCTCTTATTCCTTATAACAAACCTGATTACGTCCCATTCCTAAAGCACTGAATGACTCCTACGGTGTACCGCTTCCTGATGAATAAATAATAATCTGCTGGCCATTTTCTCTTGGCACGTAGAACACAATTAACAGAAAAATTTTCTCACTAAATTATTTTGAAATTTATTTCTACTCTGCGACATTCTTCCTTCAAATTGTGTTTCTATATTGTCAACGAAAAGGCTTTTTCCTAGGAGACAATCAGTAATCGTAGGTCAGATGCTACAAGGCGATGAACAAACAAATGTTGCATTGTTACACCTAGAGTTTGTGTTTATATTGTATCGATGATATATACAGCACGAAACTACGCGCAAACATAATTTAATACATAGGAGGAAATCCACAGGAGGACAGATGATCCGTACAATTTGATCCCAGTCTGAGTTTCTCATCAACAGAATGCTAGAAGGTGGAAAATTGCATTTTTTATAGTGATTAGTGACCACTGAATTTCTTTTCATGCTCTGCTTTACTGACGATCTTAAACCAAGATAAAAATATACATATACCTGGAGAGGGTTTTGGGGGTCAACGCCCCTGCGGTCCGGTCAGCTATTCTCCCGTCTTTGTCTACACGTGGATATTATCTAACGTAGACAAGTGTTCACGACGCTCTGATGCTCCATTAACTGTGTAAACAATGGTAATACCACAACCTTTAAGCCCCTGCTGAAGACAGTTGATATCTAGAATGCTGATTATCTCTTCAGGATACGACATAAATATGTTTTTAACGGTTACACTACAAAACTTTGGATCAAATTTTAAACCATAGTAATTCTTACACCCTTCAAGAGGAACGAACTGAAATTTGTCAAAGGCTTTTTATTCAAGGAACTGGAGCTACCCTTTCCCTTACATGAAACATAATTGCATCCTCTATCATGTCCCAGTCGCTGTTAACCCATACTTGTTTACCTCTTTCCTATGAATATAACCATGTAGTCATTACCCAGCCGTTGATTGGGTAAAGACTAGATACAATAATACGTCATTTCTTCCACAATAATACGTTAGTTTATTCACAGTCGTACGACGTTTCATCCACAGTCAGCCACGACGTTTCGTCCACAGTCAGCCACGACGTTTCATCCAGCCATCCCCGCCATGTCGTTGACAATCAGCCACGTGTTTAGATTAACTTGACACGGGTCATCACCATGTGACGACGAGTTAAGTAATTATCATATATTTATTAATGCAATATATATAAGCAGAATCATAGAAACATAAGTTATCATTTCCACTATAAACACTGGTCAGCAGAACAATTTTTTTCCATAAATCCTTCTAAGCATAATGGAAAAATATCATTGATTTTAAGTAATATTAAATATTTTTAAATTGACTTATGATATATAGCAGACTTTGGCTAATAAAAATTGCGTTAAAGTGAGGTTAGGGGAGGCATCTAAATTAGTTTTGATCGAAAAAAAATAAAAATCATTCTATCACTATAATGAAAAAAAAATTAGTCATCCTAATATATATATATATATATATATATATATATATATATATATATATATATATATATATATATTCGACCGTTACCCACCAAGGCAAGGTGACCTAAAATAGAAACACTTTCACCAACATTCACACATAATCACTGTCTTTGCAGAGGCGCTCAGATACGCCATTTTAGATGTCAGTCCAGACAGCCAGTATCCCAAACCCCTCCTTTAAATTGCAAGCATTGTACTTTCCACTTCCAGGACTCGAGTCCGGCCAACCGGTTTCCTTGAATCCCTTCACAAAATATTACCTTGCTCACACTCCAACAGCTCGTCAGTTCGTAAAAAACATTAGTCTCCATTCACTTATATCTAACACGCTCACACACGCCTGCTGTATGTCCAAGCCCTTTACACACAAAACCTCTTTTACCTTCTCCCTCAGTTCTTTCCTAGGACTACCCCTACCCCTTCTCCCCTCCAATACAGATTTATAAACTCTCCAAGTCATCCTATTTCGTTGCATCCTCTCTAACAACCGCTCTTCAGCCGTCTGACTAATACTTTTAGTAACTCCACACCTCTTCCTAATTTCCACAATACGAATTCTATGCATAATATTTACACCACACATTGCCCTTAGACATAACATCACTGCTTCCAGCCTTCTCTTCGCTGCAGCATTTACAACCCATGCTTCACACCCTTGTAAGAGTGTTGGTACAGTACTCTTGTACATTCCCTTCTCTACCTCCATGGAAAACTTTTTTGTCTCCATAGGTACCTCAGTGCACCACTCACTTTTTTTTCTTCATCAATTCTATGGTTAACCTGGTCCTTCATAAACCAATCTGCTGACAAGTCCACCCTCAAATATCTGAAGACATTCACTTCTTCCACATTTTTCCCCTCCAATGTGATATTCAATTTTTCTTTAAATCGTTTGATACCCTCATCACCTTAGTCTTATCTATATTCACTTTCAACTTTCTTCCTTTACACACCCTCCCAAAGTCGCCCAATAACCTTTTCAACTTCTCTTTAGAATCCCCCAAAAGCACAGCAATTGTGTCAACTCCCATTTTGTATATGATTCCCCATAATTCCCCATAATTGAATCCCACCCCTATCCCCAACACCCTAGCATTTACTTCTTTTACAACCCCATCTGTAAATATGTTAAACAACTATGATGACATTACACATCCCTGTATAAGGCCTACTTTTACTGGAAAGTAATCTCCCTTTCTCCTACACACCCTAACCTGAACCTCACTATCCTCATATAAAACTTGAAGTGTATGGAATAGATAGTAACTTACTACCAAATAGGTAGTAACTTACTACCTATTCCATACACTTACAAATTCTGCCACATTTCTCCCCTATCCATCCTATCATATGCCTTTTCTAAATCCATAAATGCAATGGAAACTTCCCTACCTTTATATAGATAATGTTCATTTATATGCTTCAGTGTTAACACTTGATCTACACATAGCAAGCCCATTCTAAAATCTTGCTCATTGCAATCCTGCACTAAGTCTTACCTCAGATTCTTTCAATAATAACCCTACCATAAACTTTACCTGGTATATTCAGTAAACTTATTCCCCTAAAATTTTTACAATCTCTTTTTCCCGCCTTCCTTTTACATAAAGAACTATACAGGTTATCTGCCAGTCCCTAGGTGCCTTCCCCTCTTTCATACATTTATTGAACAAAAATACCAACCACTCCAAAACTATTTTTTCCCTGCTTTTTAACATTTCTGTCATGATTTCATCAGTTTCAGCTGCTTTACCCCCTTTCATTCTATTTAATGCCTTACGCACCTCCTCCACACTCACATCCGGCCCTTGTTCACTCCTGAACGATGTTATACCTCCCTGGCCAATGCATGAAATTACTACCTCCCTCTCTTTAGCAACATTTAAAGTTCCTCAAAATATTCCCACCATCTACCCAATACCTCCAGCTCCACATCTACTAACTCCTCTATTCTGTTTTTAACTGACAAATCCATTCGTTCCCTCGGCTTTCTTAACCTATTTATATTCAATTTTTTTTCTTAATTTCAGCAAAATTTGTTGACAGCGCCTCACCCACTCTATCATTTGCTCTCCTTATGCACTCTCTCACCACTCTCTTCAGTTCTCTTTTACTCTCCATATACTCAACCCTACTTATATCACTTCTGCTTTGTAAAAACCTCCCATAAGCGATCTTTTTCTCTTTTATCACTCCCTTCACCTCATCATTGCACCAATAACTCCTTTTTCCTCCTGCACTCTCCTATAATCACAAACTTCTGCCTCGCATTCTAACACTGCATTTTTAAAACTATCCCACCCCCTCTTTAACCCCCACACAACCTACACTCTCACTAGCCCACCTTTCTGCCAACAGCTGTTTATATTTCACCCTGACGTCTTCCTCTTTTAGTTTATAAACTTTCACTTCTCACTGTTGCCATTTTCCTTTTGCCTCATCTTCCTCTTACTCTAACTGTAGTTATAACTGATGATCCGGTATATCTGTTGCCCATCTATAAACATGCACGTCCTGAAGTCTACCCATCAGCCTTTTATTCCCCAATACGTAATTTAGCAAACTACTTTCATTACGTGCTATATCATATCTTGTATACTTATCCCCCTTTTCTTCAAATATGTATTACTATTACCAAACCTTTTTCTATACATAATTCAATTAAAGGTCCTAATGTTCATTTACCCCTGGCACCCCAAACTTACCTACTACTCCCCCCACAACATTTTTCCCAGTTAAGCATTTAGGTCTCTCACCACAAGTACACTCTCACTTGCTTCAAAACTCCCCATGCACACACTCAACATCTCCCAAAATCTCTTTCTCCTCTACTTTTTTCTTTTCTCCATGTACATCAATACAATAACCCACTTTTCACATTCGACCCTTATTTTACTACACATAATCCTTAAAGTTATACATTTATATTCCTTCTTTTCCTGCCGTAACTTATCCATCAACTATATTGCTACTCATTCCTTAGCTCTAACTCTATTAGAAACCCCTGACCTAATCCCATTTATTTCTCCCCACTTGAACTCTCCTACCCCCTTCAGGTTTGCTTCACTTAGAGCCAAGACATCTAACTTCTTTTCATTCATAACATTCACAATCATCTCTTACCCGTACTACATCCACGCACATTCAAACATCCCAATTTAAAGGTTTTCTTTTCATTTTTAGTTAGCTGTACGGAAAAACGTGTTACTAGCCCATTGCTCCAGGCATTTTAATTGACTTTTACAACACGCCTAGCTTACAGAGGAAAGATTCTTATTCCACTTCCCCATGGATATGAAAGGAAAAATAAAAAGAACAAGAACTATTAAGATAAAATCAAACTCAGATGAGTGTGTGTTCTTAAATACGTACATGAATGTGTAGTGTGACCTAAATGTAAATAAAAGTAGCAAGGAATACCTGTTATCTTTTGTGTTTATGAGACTGAAAAAAGATACCATCACTCCTACCATCATGTAAAACAAATACAGATTTCTGTCTTACACTCTTCTGGCAGGACAATAGTACCTCCCTGGGTGGTTGCTGTCATACATAGTACATACTGCTAATATATGCATTGTGTATGTGTATGTGTGTGTGTGTGTGTGTGTGTGTGTGTGTGTGTGTGTGTGTGTGTGTGTGTGTGTGTGTGTGTGTGTGTGTGCGTGTGTGTGTAGGTGAATGCATAAATGATAAACGGGTAGATACATTAACGCAACACGTTTAAGCTCTTGTAAAATCTGTCTACTACACAATCATCACAAACGGCAAATCCAAGTGTTTGGAACACAAAATATCATATAGTCTGCTACATATACACAAATAACGCGCACATAGGAGGCTGAAGCCAATGACGACGTTTTTGTCCATTATTCCTATTACAGTGTGTCCCGTATCTTCTTACCATATTTGTAACGGCTCTTTTTTTGCGCTACCACTCACAATCAGTTATTAATGATGATATTTAAAAAAAAAAAGATATACTCAGATTATTTCACGGACAGTAATATTGCACCCTGTAAAAAAAATAAATCTGGCTACTCGAAGCCTGCACATTCAAATAATCAACTTTTTTCTTAGATTGATGCCACAGTTTTGAAATTTTGAAGCCGATCAGAAGAGGGTTTCTCAAGTTATCGAATGGAAACCAAATCTGGGAATGGTTTATATAAAGCTGACCAGAGGATACCTGCAGTACACAAGCCCTGAAAATTTAAAGCCAAAAGAATAAGGCGGCTTTCTCAAGTAATACACGAATATCAGTGATTCAACCAACCATTAAAATTTATCTCTTCGGAGATACGTAACGAAGATTGACACATTTCATGCGACCAACTGACATTTTTTTTTTTATAACACTGGGAAATAAACTGACAATCTTAGAGGAAAATGAATTATCCTTGAAGCGGTGGGTGAAAGGTAATTAAAATAATATGAAGGTTTAAAGCTGACCATATGGTTCTCGGAGGCAGCAGCTGGCGTCTTTATAATGAAGAGAGTAGCTTGCTAGGTATAACTATTATAGTTTTTAAGAGAAAATGCACGCTTCTTTAAAACGCCATTTCACTGGTAACTTCTTTACAGTTGATATGTTTGGCAGCTGAGCTGTTTGTCAACCTTTTTTTTTGGGGGGGGGGGGAAAGCTCACGTATTTGATAGTAGGCCTATTGCCAGTTGATCTTGTCATGATTTTCTTTTCCTGCTGACCTCTTTATGTACTTATGATTGCATATACATGTCAGATCTTCAGATCAAGTTTAACTTATTTATTAGAAAGTCTCTTAAGAGGTATCAGGCAAACGGCCAATACTTTCAAAAGAAGAACAGATATACAAGTTAAAATATTCATCTAGAATGAACTATGCTGTTTTAACAAGGTTAAAAAAAATGTGGCTCGTGCCCACGCACACACACACACCAGGGCCAGGAGCTTGGACTCGACCCCTGCAACCTCAACTAGGTGAGTACACACACACACACACACACACACACACACACACACACACACACACACACACACACACACACACACACACACACATACACACATACACTAAGACTTGTCTACTGAGATTACTTACAGGTGATTACACACAGTTCACGAAGTCCTTTTTTTTATTTCAAAAGCTTTTAACAATTTGGTTGCATATATGGAAATGCTGCTTTCTGCATATGATAAGAGTTCCAAGTAAATAAAGATAAAATGTTTAAAAGGCGATGGTAACTACACAAGACACAACGCAACATGTCTATACATCGCAGTTACCTGCTCTAATATGGAAGAAATCCTTCACTAAAATCATGCTTTATATCGTTGTTCTACTAATTTCTAATAGAACAACTAACTGACTTTGGACTAGACGGTCAGGTGTTTCTGGCTTTATTATTAGCACACAAGAGGCATTCCAACGCAGTCTAAAGGAAAACTTTTCGTTTTGCTTCGTCTGAACTGCTTTTTACAGAAATCACACATAAAAGTTAAGACTTCATCTATATAAATTGCAATTAGTCTAGAAATATAACTAAATGACAAGACTCAGCGCTCTGAGATTTGCATGTTTATATTGGACTCAAGTGTTGAGGCCAACAATTACCGAGAGAGGTTTTAGTTACTGCTGAAACCACAATTCACGTGTCTGCGCAAGTTAACCGCCACAAGATTCGAAAATAGGAGCCAGAAATCCTACATGAACTTCATGAAGACCTGCCTAGTAAATCAAAGATCAACATCTGGTGTGGACTCAGCACGACAAAGTAATAGGCGCACTTCTCATTCATGAGTTAATCGTCTCCACAAATGTGTACCTTCACATGCTACAGAATTATGCATTCCCACTTCCCCAGTTAGAAAAGTTGCAAGCAGATATCAAATTCCAGCAAAAAGTTGAACCTCCACATTGGAGGGTGATTTTGCACTGCAGTTCTGTGGCGGATGGATTGGGAGTGATGTTCCTATCAATTAGCCACTCGCTCCACTATTATCACGCCTTGAGACTTTTTCTGAGGAGTTGTGAAATATTGTTTTCGAGATGCCAGTTGCTGTATTACCATTGTGATATAACAAATTTCTGAAATTAAAAAAAAAATGTTTGTGGTCTCTAAAAATTTCAACAAACCGTAAAAATAAATGATAGGAAACCTTAATAAAACAAAGAACTAGTATATTTTCGATGTATCACCTGACCTCATCATTTTCAATTTGTGGGTTGTGAGTTGCTGCAGCCAGAGTATTGTAACGTATATTCTTCAAGCCACCTGTGCTTCAAAGTTGGTCAACAAATTTCCGGCTCACTATAAGCCCGCCTTCCTCACTTAGCAGATGAGAAGTGAAGACATAATCTCGTTGCAATAAGGATGGACAACACACTTTTGCACTCCGCTTAAAACGGGCCAAAAAATGGGTTCAAGCGATTACGATCAAACATTAGGCAGTGACGGTTTGCCTGAGTGGTACATGATTATAATTGTTTTTATGTCGCTATGAAGGGTGAGTGTGTATGTGTATTATTACTATGAGGGGTATGTGTATTGCTATGAGTAATATGTGTATTGTTGTGAGTAATATGTGTATTGCTATGAGTAATATGTGTATTACTATCAGTGGTATGTGTATTGTTATGCGTATCATAACAGGGATATGTGTGTTTCACTCTCAAGGATATGTGTGTATCACTATCAGGGATGTGTGTGTATCACCATCAGGGATGTGTGTATCACTATCAAGGATGTGTGTATCACTATCAATGATATGTGTATCACTATCAGGATTGTCTCACAAAATAGCATTAACACTACAAACATATCACAGAACGAGTGGGGTTCGAACCTGTGGCACACTTGCGAGCTTCAGAACTCGCATGTCATGGTTCATCTCAATCCCTTCTGTGATATTTCTCGGGGATGTGTATATCGTTATGAAAAATGATTAAATATTGCTATGAAGGAAGTGTATCGCGACGAGCGATGTATATACAAAGGATAAGAATATATATATATATATATATATATATATATATATATATATATATATATATATATATATATATATATATATATACAGTATATCTCAATGAGGCTTGAGTGTGTATTACTATGAGAATTGTGTGTACATTGTTATGAAGGATGTGTATATTGCCACGAGAGATATCTATGTATCTCTATATATATATCGCTATGAAGGATTGAAAGATGTGTGCATATCGCAGTTGGGATGCGTCATACTAACTAAGAGGGAAGAGTCCAGGACACTGTCAAGAATGAGTCTTGGACATATTGTCATAGATGAGTCCTGGACACTTACACACTACACACTGACGAATCAAACGATACACTGACGACTCATACAGCACAACGACTCACATGATACAACGATGACTCGCACGACACGACAGCGTTGCCAGACAGTCCTTTCTTGTTGGCGACTGTCGCATCACAATTCCATGTTACATGCTGATTTACAACCCATTCTCACACCACGAGTTACAGAAGCGCAGATTTCAACTTTCCCAGTGACCACTATGCCAAGGCGTCTCGCATTTTTTTTTTTTTTGTCCAAAAATTGCTTATTTGTGGTCATTTTGAGGGGTTTATGTAGCCTCACCCAACCTAACTTGAGCCTATATTCACTTAGAAAGCCTATTTTGGAAACATTTCGGTCTTTGGATGTGGATCATTTCAAATACTTGTGTTTGAAGTGATCAGGGAACAAGAAGCGAAACGTCTTCAGTACGTGAATGAATTCGTGTCCATTTCCCTCAAGTTATCGGTAGTCTTTTATCTTCATTCTTCTACATATCCTACAACTTCAGCTAGAACAACGGCTTCTACAACATAGCTGAACTTGTTGCCAGGAAAATTTTTCTTGGTTATACTTCAAAGCAACAGTATGAAGGAACGCTGCAGCAGGGATACTGGCCCGTGCTTGGCGGGTCTTTCTCTAATCCAACCTCTTCTCAGCCGTTAACTTCAAAATTCCTCATCTGACATTTCAAGTCACATATATACACAAGTCCTCTCTCCCCAGGTAGATCTGTTTATGACTTGATAAAGCCCACTGTGTGGGCGAAACATTGTCAGTAAGGGATCACATTATACTTCATGTACCTCTTTTTCCATCGTGTCGGTACCTTGCATTTTTTTTTATCTCCAGTCACTCTATCATCACTCGAACCAGCCCGTATTAACATAACTGAAAATAAAGCAAATATGATGTGAGTGGTATAAACCTTGGTTATAGATACCGACCAATTGTTTTAAAAGACGTAAGTAATCAAGGTCCCAGGACCGAAACGTTTACTAATAAATATGTCCTAACCTGCAGTTTTACGGCTTACTCGCCAGAGGTTCAAACACCACCCGTACCTTGGTTTGTCCTAGTGTTTGCTCACGTCTCTTTTTAAACCAGGATATGAAGTAAAAACAAATTAAAAACGTTAAAAAATATACCTAGATTACCACGTCAAAAAATCTGACGCAATGAACCGAGGAATAGTTGCGAGATATCACTGTCTTCATCACCCTTATGACTGAAGAGCTTACACGGATTCAACAACTCTTTGAAGCCATTATCTTCAATATCTTTCTCCGTCTGATTAGGGACGCGGATTCTAATTATAATATTAGATAGCGTGTAATCTATTTCTTGAAGCAATCTTATCCATTTTCCAGCCTTTTTTTTCGCTCTCTGGGAAGCCGTCACCCACTTCCTAAGATTAGTCCCATTTGTATTGCATTTTTATCAATGATTGGGTCGCTCTCATAATTGGATTCTTTATGATTAATGTCGAGGCAATCATGTAGCGAAGGGCTGCTGATGGAGACGCTGGTGCCTGAGTCGGCCCTCAGGTGATGGTGGTACCTGAGCAGCTCTCGGGGGATGGTGGTGGTACCTGGGTCGGCCCTTACGTGATGTTGGTGGTACCTGAGCCGGCTCTCAGGTGAGGATGCTGATGGTGGTGATACCTGAACCTACCCTCAGGTGAAGATCCTGACGGTGGTACCTACGCCAGTACTCACCTGATCATCAGACAGGCCACACAAGGAAGGTAAAATTCATTACTTAACATATCTGCTGACTCTCTGCTGATGCCAGTCATCAACAGTCATGAATGATGCAGTGAGGGTGAGGGGGCTGCTACTGACAACGGGAAGGTTCATTGCTGGAGATGCTGCTGGAGCTGTTGTTTCTGGGGCTGCTGCTGGGGCTGAGGCTGCTGCTGGGGCTGAGGCTACTGCTGGGGCTGCTGCTGGGGTTACTGCTGGGACTACTGTTGGGGCTGGTGATGGGGCTAATGTTGGGGCTGGTGCTGGGGCTGCTGGTAGTGCTGGGGCTGTTGCTACTGCTAGGGCTGCTGCTAGTGATTGGGCTGGTGCTGGGACTCGTGTTGGGGCTGTTGCTGGGACTCGTGTTGGGGCTGTTGCTGGGACTGTTTCCATTTGCTTGTGTAGGGCAGAAATCTTTCGCTACTTAAGTACTGAGGAAAGACTGACTGGCATGAGACTTCTCTGAGAAGTCTTTCTAACATTAATCACTAGAGTTTCGGGATGTATGGTTGAGAGGTAGGTTGGTAAACTGTAAAATATTAAACGGGTGTACTTCTCTAGCCAGAGTCACAACACAAAAAAAATTGTGGCTATCCTTCCGTTCTTAGGATCAAACATGATAAGTTTCTCTTTTCTTTTATGGGTTTAGTTCTTCCCAGTTACCATTAATATTTTCGACTGAAGAATCCTGCTGTGTAGGCGAAACGTTTCGGAAACACAGATGACAAAAGGTTACACGCGTGACTTAGAGATATACTTATCGGCATTGTATACCGTTAATGCAGGAGTCTCCAGGCTGCTCACTACGAGGGCCACATCGTATATTTTACAGACTTTCGACGAACAAAGAAAAAATCAGTCTTGTAAATAAATGAATAAAATTTATATGAATGAATAAGTTTTATTTGGATCCTTTTTGTAACCATCATAATATGATGCAGTACAAAAGAGAAACGTGACAATTAGGAAGAAACAATACTGTGTTTAAGCTCTGAAATAATATGAGTAAAAATATCAAACATAAGCCAATGATCTGAGAGTATAATCAATTACTGAACTACAGATGAGAAAAGTTGACACAAGATTAATTTGTAGAAGATTGCTGGGATTGATAGAACTGGTTTTTTAATTTGATAATATTGCTGAACTGAGGTTTCACGCTTGAGGAGCCAGTTATTAGAGTGGACTTCCAGTCCTCATCAGATAAATTTGTGAGATATTTGGACTTGAAATACTTCATTTTTAATAATGTTTATTTACAAAGGTACATTGTACCAAAAAAATGATAAGAATCGACAAGCAAATCGCTTCGAATTTGGAAATTGTTCAGGCTGTAAAGATTTATAAAATTACATCAGATTTCCTTCTTTATATTTTTCTTTCATCATGTCATCTGACTGGAGATCAATAATTTCCATTTGAAACTGACTTGGGAGTGTTTTAACACTGAAGTCAATGAATTCTGAAACAGCTTTATTTCATCTGTTTTTCTATCAAAGTGAGAAAAACGTTAATGAAACTGATTTTGCAGGTCATTAATGATTAGATGATGCAAATGAAGAAGGAAATTATTCTTTGCTTCCTACATGAAATTTTTCACATGGAAAATGATCCAAGTTAGAAACTTTTACCTGTCCTTTAAACAGCATCAGTTTTGCCCTGAAAGCCTTAACGTACGTGAATGGGTCACAAGTAGGGATGTTTCAGGCAGACTACTTTTTTTGAGTGGGGGCTCCGCCACCTCCAAAATTTAGAGAAGTGGTTTCATCCCCTTTTTTTGAATAGGGTGCTCCACTCCCCCTTTTTGACCCCCTTTTTTACTTATACTTTTTTTGCGGTATGCCCCCTGACTCCGCCCCCCTGACCACGCCCCCTACTTCCTGGGGGGTCATCGATGAGTGCCAGATTTTCCGGGAGTGTTGCCATCTTTTTCCATTTATTTTTCCAAAGATGTTAGTCTTTTTTTTTTCATTTTTTTTCGGGAATGTTGGAAAATTTAATCTGTTTCTCCAGTGTTGCAAAATTTAATTTGTTTCTCCAGTGTTGCCAAATTTACCCATTTTTCCGGAAGTGTTGGGGGGGGGGGGTTACCCAAAGATTGAGCTCCAACTCCAGGGTCAAGTTTTCCATGCATTGGGGACTCCAGCTCCTGGGTCACACATTCTAGAGTCACCTCTTAAAATTTGCGAACTTTACCAAGATTTTTTAATTTGTTTTTTTTCCGAATTTTTTGGGGGTTACTCTAGGATCGACCTCCTTAGTCACATATTTTAGAGTTACCCCTTGAAATTTTCAAATTTTCACAATATCTTTTTTTTTTTCTTTTAGAGGTAATACCCATCAAGTAGCGTGACCTCATGGACAGCCAACAGGTTCGATCAGGTAAACACAGGTGGATGTGACATCACGGGTGTCCACCAAATGGTATGATCTCAAATGGTAAACAGCTCCAGGGTTTCAAGTTTTACTCCAGATCGAATATACCACCAAATGGTATATTATGGGACTCCATCTCCTGCTTCACGCATTTTTTGAGTTACCCCTTAAAATTTCTCTCTCTGTGGTAAACACCTATGAGTCATTACAGGTTTCTCTCAGGAAGTAATGCAAGTAAGTGGTAAGCACAGTCACTCAAATGGTAAACACCTGTACATGTCATTAGAGTCAATTTGTAAATACAAGTAAGATACATATTCCAATCATTTGCAACACAGTTGGTGAAGAGACCCTACAGGGTAAGAGGTAAGTATACAACCGGTAAACACAAACTTTCTATGTCAGTCATTTCAGTCAACACACTGCCTGTGTACCATGAACCTAAATAAAGTAAGAAGCCTCTCAAGCCTTATCATTCACCTCCGCTTGCACCAGACCACACACGTAATATTCCATGACAAATGGTGGAAGCGATGGTCGCAGCAGTTGTTTGCTGCCAGTAGCAAACAACTGCTGTCTTCACTTCATGACCCCATACAAGAAGCATCCGTCTCTCTACGCATTATCCTGAAGCCGTGTCTGCAAGTTTCATTAATCAGACACAGGATCAGCAGGATCCAGGCCGAAATATGCTGAATTTTCCTCGAGAAATCCTCGTGGCGTCACCCTGGGCCTTCACAGCGCCCCACGCTGTTTCTCAGTCACGTAATCACCATCACCTGTATGTTTCTGTTGTTGTTCGACTCAGCACGGCTATTTCAGCTAGTCAGCTGTGAGTTTGAGATGATTTCTGTGTCCATGGTGGTAGAATCTGCACTGCCTTCCACGTGTGTATGAGGAAGGTAGGCGCACGGTCGTGGCTCCACCATACGCACCTCACCCACGTTCATCTCACGTCGCCACACTACACTACTCACTGCTACCCACTCCCTCTGCTGTTTTTCTGTGAATTCAGTGTGAATTCTTTGCCTTAACTGTGTATCCAAGTGCCCGAGGTCCTCGAAGCCACGTGTGGATACGGCTACGTGCAGTGAGCCACGTGTGGATACGGCTACGTGCAGTGAGCCACGTGTGGATACGGCTACGTGCAGTGAGCCACGTGTGGATACGGCTACGTGCAGTGAGCCACGTGGGTTACCAAGCCAGATTGTCCCAAGCCACATGCTGTCTACTGCCCAATGCCACTTTGTGATGTCACCCCAGGACGTCTGCTCGACGTCACCTTGCGATGTCACCCCACGACAACACCTCAGGACGTCTGCCCGACGTCACCTTGGGACATAACCCAGGACGTCTGCCCGATGTCACCTCGCGATGTCACCCCACGACATCCCTCACGATGTCACACCTGACATCACCACATTATGTTACATCGACAGCGTTATAGTTTCACAGTGACCAATTTCTTTCAGTACTGTCGAGAAGAGAGAGATGTGTCACGCAGATCCTCTCAGTCAGTGTTGTCAAGTGTTGTAAAGAAAAGAAAAGCGTCATTTGTTAGTGCAATCCATGTTGTAACCACATGTGTGCTAGGTGTGTGCAGTTTTTTGTGTCCTGATGTGTGGTCTGAGCCTAGACGTGTGTATGTGGACCACAGTATGGTCTGTGCCCAGACCACTGAGAGCACCCTTGTGTTACATGTCACACATTGTGACTATTGACTGCTGACATTAGTCAGTCCAGGCGTCAGTTATGAGCATCTAAGCCCCCCCCCCCTCCCACCTTGTACAGGAGGTTCTTATGTTCGTCGTTCGTCGATGCCTGAGCCGTACCTTCTACGACTCCCCGTTGAGATTCATTTCACTTCACTTCCTGACAATCAGAGTGCAGTTATGTGTAGAAAACCAGTCTGAGGATGCTTAGACTAACCTCTGCTCTGACTCCAATTGTCGAGAGAATGACATCGTCAAGCCGCAGTAGCCCTGTCGGCAGGCGACGGTCTGACTCATGTGACAGCTTCAGTGAGCAGCCTGCACAACGATGTCATTTTGACTGCTAGCCCGCTCACTTCACTTACAGTGTATGTTGCTACGACACCCACACGTTCACCTGAGCCGTCCCTGCCATGACTCACTTCACTCACCGGGAGTGACAGTCCCAGCGACAGTACCAAACGAGAAATGTCCTTCTGAGTCGCTTGCCAGAAGTCCTGCCCAGTTGCCGAGTACTGACGATGCCTCACTCTAGGGCAGCAGCAGGTTGTGCCCCAGGATGAGTGAACCCTGCAGCTACTACTACGATGACTGCTTCGCCATTCCAGAGCAGACTGTACCCTGTTATGTCACTGCTCAGCCTCAGCAATGTCTCCTGTGTTGCAGTAGCTGTCCAGATGCAGGAAGGCGTGCATTGATGCTCACCGAAGCTCACTGCCTCGGACCACGAAGTACACCCCAGCATTTTTTTTCTTCTCTCCGTGTAGGAATTTTTTTTTCTCCATGTCTACATGTATATATATATATTTTTATTTTGGGTTCTGTGCTCTTGTTTCTTGTGAGAGAAAGAAACCGAGTTTTTTTTTTTTAGTCACGTATGGTCAAGGATGACCATGGGTAGGTGGCCAAGCAAAATGTAGACAGTAAACCTACATGGCCAGTATCCATAGTTTCCACCAGAAGGCAAGTCTCTGGGTGGGTATGCCCAGACTGCCTCCCCCTCACTCGGCGCCAACTCAACCTAGAGTCATCAACAACTCCGTCACTCTCTCTTGGGCTGGCCCTCCGGCCCTGGGCACTTACACTGCCTGTGTACCACGAACCGCAAATAAAATAAGAAGCATCCAAACACACACACACAATATTCCATGATATTATGCTTACCACTTACACGCATTACTTCTTGAGAGAAACCTGTAATGACTAACAGGTGTTTACCACAGGGAGATTTTAATAGGTAACTCTAAAATGTGTGACCCAGGAGCTGGAGTCCCCGATACATGGAAAACTTGACCCTGGAGTTGGAGCTGGATCTTAGGGTAACCCCCCCCCCCTCCCATTAGAAGTTGGAGTCCCAAAATTCGAAAATTTCAAGTAAAAGTTGATCCAAGGAATTCAAGGGAACTCAAAAATTCTAAAATTTCAAGGGAAAGGGGGTTAGGGTTCAGGAGTGGGGGTTTAACTCGATCCAAGGACATGGAGCAGAGATGAACGTGAGGGGAAACTTCGTTTACTCAGTGGTAAAATTTGATCCAAGGAGATGGAGCAGGGATGGAAGTGAGGGGAAACTTTGTTTACTTGATAAAACTTGATCCGATGAATTGGAGACCACAAAAACGGAAAAATCTTGGTAAAGTTGGCAATACTTCCGGAAAAAATGGGTAAATTTGGCAGCATTGGAGAAAAAAAAATATAATTTGACATTTCTAAAATTTCGTCTCCATTTTGTGGATTACAAGGAATACAACGTTTGAATCCTAAATAAATCAGTTTTTTGAGGCATGTTATTTCTAAATTGGCTTGTGCAAAGTTCATGTAATTTTTATATTAGCGATAAATATATTTTTGTTTCCAAGTCTATTCATTACTAAAATTACATTTCCAATTCTTAAACCAGTGCTAAGATTATACCTAATTCTTAAATCAGTCCGTGATAAAATAACTTACCTACTTCTTAGAATTAGAGTGCAACTGAATTTCCTAAATTAGCTGGAGTTAAAACATATTTCTCCAACTATTTAACGTCAAATGATGTTATCATTAATTTCTAAAGTTAAGAGGTAAGCCAGCGGACGGCCTCAGTCATATAACCAATAGCTCCACTTGACTATAACACTACGTCAGGAGGCATCTGTACTGTTTCCTGATGAGTCTCACCCAACCTAACATAGTACATTTTTAATTCTTAAGTAAGTCAGTGCTAAGAAAAAAGACCTCCACTCAATGCTCGTTGTGTGAACTGAAAATTTGTTACGAAGACGCGTCCAAATATTAATAATCACAGAAGTTACCGCTCACAGATTTTTGCTTCTACGAAGGGGAAGGAGGGAGAGGGTGCCTTGATACTGGGCTCTTGTTTCAAGGATCTTCAAGGGATCTTCAAGGATTTGTTAGAAGTGAAGAGAATTGATCCAAATGCCCTTCTTGATATTGGTGAAGGTCTCCTCATCTGTGGAATTTAAGCCGATTGAGAGTGTTGTGAATGTTGAGTGTTGTGAATGTTCAGTGTTGTGAATGTTCAGTGTTGTGAATGTTCAGTGTTGTGAGTATTGAGAGTGTTGTGAATGTTGAGTGTTGTGAATGTTGAGTGTTGTGAATATTGAGAGTGTTGTGAATGTTGAGTGTTGTGAATGTTAGGGCAGTATTGTAGCCACAACTTGTTTTTCTAACTTCGCATGTCTGATGTACTTAGGATAACAGCAAACAATAATCAGTACAACTGTTCTGTCTCACATCTGTGTCTTTTACGTCTCTTCTTCCTCTCACTTCCTCTCACTTTCTCTTACATCCTCTCACTTCCCTTTACATCCTCTCACTTCCTCTTACATCCTCTCACTTTCTCTTACATCCTCTCACTTCATCTTACATCCTCTCACTTCCTCTTACACCCGCTCATTTCCTCTTAAATCCTCTCGCTTCCTCTTACATTCTCTTACATAGTCTCACTTCCTCTTACATCCTCTCACTTCCTCTAACATTCTCTCACCTGACTCACGAAATCGTAATGACACGATTGCAAACAAACCATACCACGGGCGGGATTGAACCCGCGGTCAGAGAGTCTCAAAACGCTAACGCGGCGGTCTGGAGTTTTGAGACTCTTACCGCGGGTTCAATCCCGCCCGTGGTATGGTTTGATTCTCTCACCTATTCGATCTACTCCACCTCTTTTTCTTCTCGCCGCCTCGTACTTTTCCTCTCCTTTTTTTTTACCTCCTACTCCTACTTTTCTATCTTCTCCTCCATTAACATCGTCTTTCTCTTCTTCGCCTATCCGTCTCTTCTCTCCCTCACTTCCCTGTTTAAACTTCTTCTCTCCCAGCACACTTCTTTACAACCACTCGCAGCCGATATTCACCTCTTAAATTCTCTCTTTTTTTTCGAACTCACTTCCATCAAGCCTTTCCCCTCCTCACCAACCTTCGTACCCCCACCGTCCATCTACTTAACCCCCTAATCCCCCCTCTCTCTTCAACCACAGTCCCACCTTCAGTTAGTCATGGAAGAGAGTAACACTCCCTATTTATTGACTGTCACACAAGTTGACCGGACATCCAATTCTCTCCAGCTTTTGTTTAGTGCCGCACACTCCCCTATCCCAATTATTCGTTGGCCTTGTCTAGGCATACACCATTAAAAACTGCCTTTGTTCCATAAAACTAAAAACAACCATTGGTTTTAATCAGTGATAACAGTCTCAATTAACGTCCCCTTAAAGCGATCTATATTTCTCGCAGATCATTATGATACGGAATCCGATACCACATTTTTTTTTTTGTACACACGATGAAGAGGAGGCAAAGGGAAAACTGGTTTGGAAGAGACGCCATGGAAAGATTTAGTGAAGCATTTTGCATTTTGATGGCCGCTGGCATGTGAGCGGCCCCGCCTCATCTTCTGACGCTAACGATGCAAGACCCGACCACCTCTCTTGCCGGGGGTAGAAGAAAGTCGTATTGGGAAGCGGTTCCGGCAATCAATTATTACTTTTTGGAATCAAAATGTACATTAAGCTACTGATCAGTTAGGTGAGTAGAATAAATGACTCCCACCAAGACGTGTTAGGGTACATCATCATTTTTTCTCTCGGAATACATACACTGAAAGAAGCATCCTTCTCAGCCCTTATCATTATTTAAATGAAATGAGAATTTACTTTAATCCCTAAGCTATGTGAATATAAACTCGAAGAAGCAACGTCAAAGAACAGAATATCGGTCTCAAACCCCCGCCTACACGTTGCTCTGTAGACATCCTTTTAATAGTTCCCGTTTATGCAATAGACACATGTCAATACCCACAGACACTGCATATCTCTCCACCTTGCTACATTTTTCCCTTACTAAATGCCACTTGTGCATGTTTCAAAGGTTGGCGTATAAGACAATGAATTCATCATCACGTGGAGCCTTGCCATTGCTAAGTGCTCAGCTGAGAGAGAATCTTAGTAACCCATAATCCTGGTAATCATGTTAACTGCCGTAGTAGAAATCTAAATATATCCTTAGAAGAACTGGAGACGACTGGTATGAGACTATACTCATACTGAGCTAACTGACATCAAAATATATTTTAATATCTGTCAAAAAGGCTGTGTTTCTAATCACAGGAAAGAACATACATTTAACACGTATGGGGAATTGGGCCATTGGTAGTACTATGGACCCTGATAAAAAAGGCGCTTCGTATTTTCTTAAGGAACTGGGTTATAAACTCATCGACACTCCTGGAGACTTAAAGGATACCTCCATCCCGAACAAACGTCTCATTGTGGTAACCTAGACGGAAAGTGTTTCATGTCAGACTTCTGAGGAACTGCAGGACAATCATGATTTGTTATAAAAGTAAGATATACTGATTCATGTTTTTGTAATATGAAAACGCATAAAAATAATAATAATACAAATAATAATAATATTAACTAATAATACAGGTAGTAGGCAAGGAAAATACTTAGCCTCAGGTTGAGATCTCTCTTTCCTGAAAACTTTGTATTTCCCTCTCCAAGGTCATCAATATCACCAGAGATCTTACCATTTTATTAAGAAATTCTCTCTCTCTCTCTCTCTCTCTCTCTCTCTCTCTCTCTCTCTCTCTCTCTCTCTCTCCCATATATATATATATTTATATATATATATATATATATATATATATATATATATATATATATATATTTATATATATATATATATATATGCAATAAGATCACAGTAAACAGTTATCAAAATGTGCAGAACAACCAATGTGAAAAAATAATTAGGTTTTATATTGAGCCTGAGGAAGATAAATTAGGTAATATCACAGTCACTAGCGAAATTGTTATCAAATAGATAGACTGCAGCAAAATAAATCCCCGGGTCCTGATGAGCTTGTTTCAAGGTTTCTTAAAGAGTTCAAAATGGTATTTTGTGAGCCATTGACTAATATTTTGAGCATCTCTCTTAAAACAAGTGAAGAGTCTGATATGTGGAAGATGGCCAATGTAATTCCTATTTTTGAAGCAGGGGACAAGTCGTTACCGTCAAATTACCGCCCAATAAGCCTGACCTCAATTGTAGGCAAATTACTAGAGTCAATTATAGCTGATATTATACGAAACCATCTGGATAAACATAATTTGATTAATGATATTCAGCATGGATTCACGAGGCACTGTTCCTACCTAATTTATTAACCTTCTTCAGTAAAGCTTTTGAGGCTGTTGATCACGATAAAGAATTCGATATTGTTTATTTGGATTATAATAAGTCTTTTGATAGGGTACTGCACCAGAGACTGTAAAGAAAGTGGCAGCTCATGGCATTGGGGAAAAATTGCTGTCATGGATCGAGTCATGGCACACGAACAGGAAGCAGAGAGTGGGGATCTGTAACAAGTGGCATTCCACAAGGATCAGTCTTAGGCCCGTTGTTGTTTATAATAATATATATCAAAGACCTTGATGAGGGAATTACTAGTGATATGAGCAAATTCGCTGATGACATGAAGATAGGTATTTAATCAATAACAGCACTGCGACTAGCTGTGGAGTGCTGTTATTGATTAAATACCGCTCGTTCGTGGTTACAATAATATATAGACTGCTCGTGGAGGCTAGTACACCAGACGGGGAGTAGAATGAAATTAGCTCAGAGGCATCCACACCATCGTATGTCCTCGGAACAAGGTAAAACACCTAGCTCTGCTGGGTGCTTGGTTCTTGTTGGATTGCGTGGTCCTGTGGATTTTCGCTCAACATGAGGCATGCCAAAACAGCGACATGGGTTCGAATCCTCGGGTAGTCGCAGTGCTGTTATTGACACACACACATAAACACACACACACAAACACACACATACACACACACACACACACACACACACACACACACACACACACACACACACACACACACACATATATATATATATATATATATATATATATATATATATATATATATATATATATATATATATATATATATATATATATATATATATGTCGTGCCGAATATGTAAAACTGGTCAATTAGCAAGAACTCATTAAAAATTAAGTCCTTTCTAAAATTTTCTCTTATACGTTTAAAGATATATTTTTTTCATTAATGTTGATGGAAAAATTTATAATTTTGCACCAAAAGGAACTTAGAAAACTTACCTAACCTTATTATAACAAGAACAATTTATTTTAGCCTAACCCAACTAAATATATTTTAGATTTGTTTACAGTAATTTAATATTAAACAAACACAGTGAATTATATTTTTTTCGTTAGGTTCAGAATGATTTTGGCAAAATTATTTGGCACTGCGACTAGCTGTGGAGTGCTGTTATTGATTAAATACCACTCGTTCGTGGTTACAATAATATATAGACTGCTCGTGGAGGCTAGTACACCATACGGGGAGTAGAATGAAATTAGCTCAGAGGCATCCACACCATCGTATGTCCTCGGAACAAGGTAAAACACCTAGCTCTGCTGGGTGCTTGGTTCTTGTTGGATTGCGTGGTCCTGTGGATTTTCGCTCAACATGAGGCATGCCAAAACAGCGACATGGGTTCGAATCCTCGGGTAGTCGCAGTGCTGTTATTGACACACACACACAAACACACACACACAAACACACACATACACACACACACACACACACACACACACACACACACACACACACACACACACACACACACACACATATATATATATATATATATATATATATATATATATATATATATATATATATATATATATACATATATATATATGTCGTGCCGAATATGTAAAACTGGTCAATTAGCAAGAACTCATTAAAAATTAAGTCCTTTCTAAAATTTTCTCTTATACGTTTAAAGATATATTTTTTTCATTAATGTTGATGTAAAAATTTATAATTTTGCACCAAAAGGAACTTAGAAAACTTACCTAACCTTATTATAACAAGAACAATTTATTTTAGCCTAACCCAACTAAATACATTTTAGATTTGTTTACAGTAATTTAATATTAAACAAACACAGTGAATTATATTTTTTTCGTTAGGTTCAGAATGATTTTGGCAAAATTATTGCATGCACAAACTTTCGCTTGTCCTATATGGCAAGATGACCGTTGCTACTTAAGCCAAGATCGCAAGTTCTGCCTATTCGGCACGACATATATATATATATATATATATATATATATATATATATATATATATATATATATATATATATATATATATATATATATATATATATATATATATGCAATAAGATCAAAGTAAACAGATGATTTCAGAATATGCAAAACAACTACTGTGAAACAATAGAGAAATTCCAAGCGCATTCGTGACTACTCACATTATAAAGGAACAATGAAAGGAATGCTTCAAAGGAAGGCACATAAAGGGTTTAGACCACACACCACTATCACATCCCACAACAAAGCAACACCTGACGTGCGACTCATAAGAAAGGAAACACTGCAGCAGGCCTGCTGGCTCAACTAGACAGGTCCTTCACACAACCCACCAACAAACTATTCAACCCAAGAATTAAGAATTTTAAAATTTATAATTTGTCCAATGTATTATTAAATTATTCCCAAATTCTATTAATTATAAATGTATCTAATTTATATAAACCAAAGGAAATATTCAAATTATTGTCAAAACTGCTTTTTATGAAACAAGATTCAATTATATTCTTGTCGACCATGGACTTGCTTGACTTTTTGAAAATCAATTGGATGATTAAAATCTCTCACATGAATAAATAGAGCATTGGAATCTTGTCCAGTTCTAATGCTATATTTATGTTGTTTTAATCTTAGTTCGAGACTTTTACCAGTTTGACCGTAACAAACTTTATCGCAAATTTTACAAGGAATCTTATAGACACATCCGTCAGCATTTTGGGGGGAATTCTTTATCAAAAGTTTTTTTACTGCATCAAGATTTTTAAATACAACTTTGATATTAAAAGTCTTAAGAAGAGAAGGCATATCAACCAAATTTTCATGGTAAGGGAGAATCAACATATTTTTAGTTGAATAAGGCTGGTTGTCCCTTTTTGGATTGTAAAAAGTATTTCTAGCAATTTTAAAAGATTTATCAATTACGTTTCTTGGGTATTTCAAATCATTAGCTATTTCATAAATTTTGGATATTTCCTCATCTATGAACTCTGGACTACAAATACGTAAAGCTCTCAAAAACATTGATGAGAAAAGTCAGTTTAACTTTATCTTGATGTGAAGAATAATAGTGGACATAGGAACAGTTATTTGTAGGTTTTCTGTAAATTTTAAATTTGAATTCATTATTACCCTTAATAATTAAAACATCTAGAAAAGGCAATGAGTTATTTTCTTCAAACTCAACAGTAAAGTTTATAGAATGGGCTAAGCTATTTAATTTTCCAAGGAAATGGTGTATATCTACATTCTTGGGCATAAGACACAAAATATCATCAACATTTCTGAACCATTTAGCTCTATTAGGGAGGATTGTGTTAAGCAGCCTTGTTTAAAACAATTCCATGTTTAGGTTACTAAGAACTGGTGCGAATGGGAAATCCTCTTTCACCTGTTCTTAGTAACCTATACATGGAATTTTTTGAAACAAGGTTGCTTAACACAATCCTCCCTAATAGAGCTAAATGGTTCAGATATGTTGATATTTTGTGTCTTATGCCCAAAAAAGTAGATATACACCATTTCCAGTGGTTGTTTTGCATACATACATGCATATATATATATATATATATATATATATATATATATATATATATATATATATATATATATATATATATATATATATATATATATATATATATATACACCATGCCGAATAGGTAAAACTGGTCAGTTAGCAAGAACTCATTTAAGATTTAGTTCTTTGTAAAATTTTCTCTTATACATTTAAAGATATATATTTTTTACATTTATATTAATATGAAAATTAATAATTTTGTACCGAAAGAAAGTTACCAAACCTTATCATAAAAAGCGCCATTTAATTTAGCCTAATCCAACTAAATATATTTTAGATAAGTTTACGGTAATTTAATAATAAACCCACGAGACCATACAATCCTACAAGAATCATGTACCCAGCAGAGTTAGGTGTTGTAACGTGATCCGAGGACATACGATGGTGTGAGTGCCATAGAGCTAATTTCAGTCTACTCCCCGTTTGGTGTACTAGCCTCCACCCACACCACACCACCATCCACACCATCGTATGTCTTCGGATCACAGTACAACACCTAGCTCTCCTGGGTGCTTGATTCTTGTAGGATTATATGGTCCCGTGGGTTAGAGCGACATGGAATTTTCGCTCACCATGAGGCGTCCTAAAACAAAACGGATTCGATCCCCCGGCTAGTCGCAGTGTTGTTATTGATATATATGTATATATACATAGGCACGAGGCCCATGTTGGAGTATGGAATTCGAGAATGGAACCAACACTTAATAAATTATGATAAAAAACGGAAGTATGCAACGAGACGAGTCCAGAGAATTGAGGAGCTTCAGAAACTTTGAGATGCTAAATGAGCTGAACTTGGTAGAATATGACAGAACCAGTGGAGACGTGATAAGAGCCTTAAAATTACTCAGGGAAGGGTAGAATGGAATAGAGAAGCGAGAAACAGGTACGTGATAGGACAGGTGGAGCTTAAAGACACACATGAGTCATACGGAAGTAAGGAAGCACTTCTGTAGTCGAGGGTGATCAGGAATCTGAATAGCCTGGATAAAGACGTTTTGAAAGCAGCCTCCTCTCATAGTTTAAAGAGTAAGTACAACAGACCCAATGAGGCACGTACGGAGTACTTACAGGAGGAGGAAATACGATAGACAGGGGCAGGAGCTGAGACTCAATCCCTGTAACCGCATATACTAGGTAAGCTCTTAAACGTAAGAATTATGATGCTGAAATTGGAAGGTGGAAGCCATTGGGTAGTCAGTGATATCGAAGAGCTTGGAGTCTAGTTCGTTCAGTTAACTTGTGTCACCTGTTTTCCCAAGCGTTACTTCTGCATCGCTGGGACAACAACATTGTGGTCTTTCCTAAGCTCAGCAGCTCCATCCAGCTGACCGACACTGAATTAGTCCCACAGAAGCAGTCTGCTGTACTTCAAGGATTATAGTATCTCATCGGGACGGTCAGCAGCGGTACATGGATTGCTAGACACTAAAATTCGGATCAAGTTTTCCTTTCGGCTAGGTACTGAGATGTGGTAAGATTTCTTTCAACGATCTCGTTGGCTTCATTGTATCATTGTATCCAGTGAACTCGCACAGTTAATGCAATGCGCAAAGCATTGGTCGGCTACCATCTGCTGCAAATACACTTGACTCAGCGTGAATTGGGGCAGCAAGAAGGAGAACCACTGCATTGCAGAGTCAGCAGGCCAAGACGTGTGCCAGTCGTATTTTTATATGTTGTGCCGAATAGGTAAAATTCGTCACTTAGCAAGAAATCATTTTAAATTCAGTCCTTTCCAAAATTTCCTTTTATACGTTTAGAGATATATTTTTTTCATTTATGTTAATGTAAAAATTAATAATTTTTCATCAAAAGAACCTTAGAAAACTTACCTAACATTATTATAGCAAGCGCAATTTAATTTAGCCAAATCCCACTTAATATATTTTAGATAAGTTTACAATAATTTAATAATTAACAATAATAAAGAATATATATTTTGAATTTGGTAGGGTATGTAAAAGAAGAAAATTGAAAGTAAATACAGGAAAGAGTAAGGTTATGAGGATAACAAAAAGATTAGGTGATGAAAGATTGGATATCAGATTGGAGGGAGAGAGTATGGAGGAGGTGAATGTATTCAGATATTTGGGAGTGGACGTGTCAGCGGATGGGTCTATGAAAGATGAGGTGAATCATAGAATTGATGAGGGGAAAAGGGTGAGTGGTGCACTTAGGAGTCTGTGGAGCCAAAGAACTTTGTCCTTGGAAGCAAAGAGGGAAATGTATGAGAGTATAGTTTTACCAACTCTCTTATATGGGTGTGAAGCATGGGTGATGAATGTTGCAGCAAGGAGAAGGCTGGAGGCAGTGGAGATGTCATGTCTGAGGGCAATGTGTGGTGTGAATATAATGCAGAGAATTCGTAGTTTGGAAGTTAGGAGGAGGTGCGGGATTACCAAAACTGTTGTCCAGAGGACTGAAGAAGGGTTGTTGAGGTGGTTTGGACATATAGAGAGAGTGGAGCGAAACAGAGTGACTTCAAGAGTGTATCAGTCTGTAGTGGAAGGAAGGCGGGGTAGGGGACGGCCTAGGAAAGGTTGGAGGGAGGGGGTAAAGGAGGTTTTGTGTGCGAGGGGCTTGGACTTCCAGCAGGCATGCGTGAGCGTGTTTGATAGGAGTGAATGGAGACAAATGATTTTTAATACTTGACGTGCTGTTGGAGTGTGAGCAAAGTAACATTTATGAAGGGGTTCAGGGAAACCGGCAGGCAGGAGATGGGAAGTACAGTGCCTGCACTCTGAAGGAGGGGTGTTAATGTTGCAGTTTAAAAACTGTAGTGTAAAGCACCCTTCTGGCAAGACAGTGATGGACTGAATGATGGTGAAAGTTTTTCTTTTTCGGGCCACCCTGCCTTGGTGGGAATCGGCCAGTGTGATAATAATAATAAATAACTTTCAAAATAAGCCTGGTGCTCCGGGGTATGGGGAAAGATCGTCTAACTCAGTTTAGGCGCCCATACTTATCTGGGGTCTTGCTCAGTGGTAAAGTACTTTGTACTCTGACGCAGAGTTTGCAGGTTCGAGTCCTGCTGTGGACGTAAAGATTATGTTTATATATACATATATATACACGTACATAATTCTTAATGAAAAACATGTTGCAGTATATGGTAAGCTTTCCTGATCAAATATTGTGATTGAATATAAAGAATGTTAGAGCAATGAAGGCCCTTAAGCTGACCCAAGATAATAATTTACTTTGGGATATGGTATTTGAAGATATATTGATCGTCTTCTCACTAAACACAGTCACTTTAAAAAAACATGTGAAGTTATGATTCTATCTGTTGTCTGTCTGTCTGTCTCCATCTGCAAGATAATATTAAGTGATGCAAAATTGATGTTAAATTTGTTCATGTGGTAAGAACTTTTTTTTTATTTTGTCCGACTACATGAGAATTTAGTTTAAAGGGACATTCACTTCTGTTGATTGTCATATCCCAGTGGTATTTAATTAGCCACGATTCGTTAATGTTTTGGCCAATACACGAATTGGAAATGACTAAAGACTTAATATTCTGCCAGTCAGTCTGGGAAGAATTTACATTAATATGCTGAAACATTTCTCTTGAGGCTTGTACGCCTTTAATAGAATATTTATGTTAGTGAATTTTATAAATAAATAATTTGTTCTTTTATGCCATATAAAGAGAGTGACACTGAATGTTTGGGAAGCTGTGAACACGGCTCACTGACCAGCTAACTTAACGTTACACAAATAACCCGCACATAAGAACATAAGAACGAAGGAACACTGCAGCAGGCCTACTGGCCCATGCGAGGCAGGTTCAAGTCTCCTACTGGCTTAAGCCAATGCACCCAACCTAGTCAGGTCAGGTCACATTGACTTAAGGGAGGAACACGGCAACCGACCTGGTAGCACAAGCTATCAGGTCTAACTCACACCCACCCACATCCACTCATGTATTTATCCAACCTATTTTTAAAGCTACACAGCGTTCTGGCCTCTATAACTGTACCTGGGAGTTTGTTCCACTCATCCACAACTCTATTACCAAACCAGTACTTTCCTATATCCTTCCTGAATCTGAATTTTTCCAACTTAAAACCATTGCTGCGAGTCCTGTCTAGGCTAGATATTTTCAGCACACTATTTACATCCCTTTTATTTATTCCTGTCTTCCATTTATACACCTCAATCATATCCCCCCTAATTCTACGTTTTTCTAGAGAGTGCAGATTCAGGGCCCTTAGTCTATCCTCATAGGGAAGGTTTCTGATACATAGGATCAACTTTGTCATCCTCCTTTGTACATTTTCCAGAGCATTTATAGCCATTTTGTAATACGGTGACCAAAACTATGCAGCATAATCTAAATGAGGCTAACCAAGGATGTATAGAGTTGAAGAACAACCTGAGGACTCCTATTATTTATGCTTCTTGATATGAAGCCAAGGATTCTATTAGCTTTATTGCGAACACTTATGCACTGTTGTCTTGGTTTCAGATTACTGCTAACGAGAACTCCTAAATCTTTTTCGCAATCCGTAATATTAAGATCTACATTATTTAGTTTTACAAAGGGGAGAGGAGCTTACAGCGACGTTGCGGTCCGACTTGGACCGAAATGTCGTTCTAAGCTCCTCTCTCCTATGTACGGGTTATTTGTGTATTGTTCCAGTCACTGTATTGTGCCTTTTGTTATTTACCAACGTTATTACTGGCAAAATTTACTTTCAATGTTTAAAAAGAATGAATGATATTTAGATTTTTCTAATTGTTAAGTGACATTTAAGACGCGTTTAGACTGTCATTCCTTTGTTGTGTTAAGTTTTCTGGTCTTCCTTCAAGGAATAATAACGTTCGAAACCATAACATATCAAGGAATAATAACGTCCGAAACTATAACATATCAACACCTGTGACATTAACATTTCTAATACCATTCACTGTGTACTTATTAACTGAATATTTCATCTGCTTCATATATCAGCAATAATTAACATTAACATGTTCCATGAATAAAAACCTCTATTATTATCTTTATTTTTTCATTTATTCCTGTGCTTCCTGAATTACCAGACATCCTGTATAAACGCATTTTTTTTTTTTTGTAAAACTGAAGTTTAATCATCAATCTTCAAGTATTCATTTCTCCATCAATATTTTCAGGACAGCAAATACATAACGTTTCGAAAAGCATTGATGACAATACAGAGCGTATCACGTTCTTAGGGGGAAGTTGGAGTGGATTTCTATTTAAGTTTGAGTCTTGTTTGCTATACTCTAGCGTTTTTTGAAACTTAAAGGCTTTGTGTAGTGTTAATTTAACTCGTCTCTAGCCTTTCTTTTTTTTTTTTGTAAATTTAGACATTAATATGTAGGTGTTGTACTCTGTACTGTGAGGGATCAAAGATGGTTGATCAGGTGAGAGAAATAAAAAACGAGGGTTCAGGAGGGAGGGTTCAGGGGTAAGGGAGGGAGGAGGAAGGGTTCAGGTAGAAGGGTTCAGATGGAAGGGAGAGAGGGGGGAGTTTTCAGGTGGAAGGGAGGAGGGAGGGTTCAGGCGGAAGAGTTCAGGCGGGAGGGTTCAGGCGGGAGGGTTCAGGCGGGATGGTTCAGGTGGAATGGTTCAGGTGGAAGTGCTCAGGCGGAAGGGTTCAGGTGGAATTGTTCAAGCGACGGTGGATGGGGAGGGTTCAGATGGGATGGGTCAGTTGAACTTAAAGAATGGTTGAGGATTAAATTTACCTAGGATATTCAATTTATATTCTATTTTATATATATTTTTCCTATATATACATAAACAACACGGTAAATATATTTACCTTTAACATAACTAACATCTATATTTTTATATTTTTTACAGTTCCAAAATACTTAAAACACTGGTAGAGGTAAGTACAGGAACTGTGTATTTCCCAGTAATCTTAGAACACTGCCTTGTGATCTCTTGTTCTCACTTTGGTCAACTTACCATTACATCTAGAAAGATATTTTTGTTAAGGGTTTCACCGGTGAGCCAGGAAATGCTCCCACCCAGATGATCAAAAGCTTCATGTAGTTATTTATCATATGAGTGACATCCGCGTTAGAAAAAAATAAATCGTCTTTCTTCTGTTAAGCACAATGCAACCCCTACCTTAAATAGCTATATATTTATTTTATTTTTCATAAAATTGTCTTTTTGTGACATGTACCGAGGAAGGAGATAGTGAACTAATCTTTAGATCACCCTAATGCGATCCATCCGTTTTTTTCTTCTCGTCTTCTTCTTCTTCTTCTTCTTCTTCTTCTTCTTCTTCTTCTTCTTCTTCTTCTTCTTCTTCTTCATATTATTATTATTATTATTATTATTATTATTATTATTTCTTTGATTATCATGACTGAGTTTTCTCCTTATGAGTTTTCTGGTAGTGAGGTAACCTTATTTTCTTTCCTTAAATGCAAATATAATCAATTTGATGAACGCCGAATCTTTACCAGAAGCTTCATAAAAGCCTCGAGAACACTTCCGAATACGAGTAAAGTATTGCACTTCTTATAGAGGAGTGTGTAGTATTGTCCCTTCAGTAGAGTGTAGTATTGTCCCTTCAGTAGAGTGTAGTATTGTCCCTTCAGTAGAGTGTAGTATTGTCCCTTCAGTAGAGTGTAGTATTGTCCCTTCAGTAGAGTGTAGTATTGTCCCTTCAGTAGAGTAAGTACACGCCGTGTAAGTCAACGTATCACACACACTGTGTAAGTCAACCTATCCCACACGCTGTGTAAGTCAACCTATCCCACACGCTGTGTAAGTCAACCTATCCCACACGCTGTGTAAGTCAACCTATGACACGCTGTGTAAGTCAACCTCTAACACAGGCTGTGGTAATTTTATCAGATAAGGAGTCTCAATGAGACCAAGTCTATCACACAAAGTTTGAGCCGGTCTATCAGACTCAAGCTTTGTGAGTTACTCTATTAGACACAGGCTTTGGGAGCCAGTCTATCAGACACACGTGGGAGTTGGTCCATCAGAGACGGGCTGGTGGAGACAGTCGCGGGCTCCCAGGGTTGTAAACTAAGACAATATACTTTTAATGGTCGCCGGCCTAAATGCAAGAGCAGCAGCCACCTATAGTGTACAGCTGTTGTGATGCTGGACTCCTCCTCCCTGCACAAGCAGTATCTCTGCACAACCAGTCCCCCTACACAACCAGTCCCCCTACACCAGTCCCTTTGCACAACCAGTCCCCCTGCACAACCAGTCCCCCTACACAACCAGTCCCCCTACACAACCAGTCCCTTTGCACAACCAGTCCCCCTGCACAACCAGTCCCCCTGCACAACCAGTCTCCCTACACCAGTCCCCCTGCACAACCAGTCCCCCTGCACAACCAGTCCCCCTGCACAACCAGTCCCTCTGCATAACCAATCCCCCTGCACAACCAGTGTTCCTGCACAACTAGTCCACCTGCACAATCAGTCCCCCTGCATAATCAGCCCTGCATAACCAGTCTCCATGTGCAACCACTCCCCCTGCACAACCAGTACTTTTCCACAACCAGTTTACTTGCACAATAACTGTCTCTGCACAACCAGTGTTCATGCATAACCAGTCCCCATGCACAACCAGTCCCCATGCACAACCATTCCCCTGCACAACCAGTCCCACTGCACAACCATTCCCCTGCACAACCAGTCCCACTGCACAACCAATCCCCCTGCACAACCAGTCCCCCTGCACAACCAGTCCCCATGCACAACCAGTCCCCTGCACAACCAGTCCCCATGCACAACCAGTCTCACTGCACAACCAGTCCCTCAGCACAACCAGTCCCCCAGCACAATCAGTCCCGCTACACAACCAGTACCCCTGCACAACCAGTTCTCTGGTACAACCAGCCTTGCAGAGCCACCTCCGCACAAACAGTTCTAAAAGCACAATCGTTTTGCCGACATACTACAGTTCATTAATTTCTAAACGATCTAAGTCGAGTTTATAACTAAATATTAACTGTAGGAGGATGGCAAGTGACGGCCGAAAACTTTGTCTTGAATATTAATTATTCTAGGTTGCATAAATTTAGATTTAATTAATCTATTTTTAAACATATTGACGTGCTAATTTAAAAGTAACAGGCAACATTTTGCTGCAAGAGGGACTTCGTTGTCTCTGAAATACGCGGAAAGTGCACGCTTGTTATTTTCAGTAGAGGGTTCACGGACTGGCCCCTCTAGTTACAGTATACAAGTGCATTTTAACAGCTTTATGAAACATGCGTAGTATTTAAATCAGTCCAAAGGAAATATATTTACTTGGTCTCTACAGTATAGCTGGTCTGGACTTGTCTCTATCACCTTCAAGACTATCAAAATTAGATTTTTTAATGGGAATTTCTAATTACATTTTAATAAGTCTTGCAAATTAGAACTTATTTCATTTCCTCTAGAGTATTTTGAATTTAATTTTGATTCATTAAATAGTCTTTGCTTATAAGAGCAAGGTTAACTTTGGAATAAAAAGGTTTTTGTCATAAATACTTTGAGCGAATATAATTATGATTAAACTTTAGTAATTCGGAAGACAGAGCAGTTTCCGACAAGAAACCTGCGCCCTCCTCACGTTTTTTTGTGAAAATCGGGCCATTGTTTGTAAGACCCACTATTTTTGGTACAATTTTTAAAACTTAATAGTTTTTTAATAACAAGTTTTAATAACTTTTTTTGGTAAAATCTGAATCGTTTTCCGCAAGATCAGACGAATTAATAAAGGATAAATATTTTTCTTCAGTTCCTGACTGTTATATTAGGAAGCAAACCACTTTTTCATAAAAACCTATAAATTCTTAAAAACTAAAAAATCGGAAAATTTGGGGCTGAATTCGATCCAGTTTTTGCAACATTTGGGTGATTTTTTTTTTTTTTGTAGGGACCAGGTTACTTTTTTTCGGAAAAACATACCATGTTTTAAGAACTTGATTCATATTGTAAGTACCAAATCATATTTGTAGAAATCGGATCCTATTTTAAAAAAACCACTTTGAAAGAACATTTTCGTTTTTCAAACAATACGTTTTTGAGAAACTTGTCTTTAGAACCCACCCATTTTGAAAAAGCTGGTTTTTTTGAACTGTTCCATTTTTATTAGAACCATTTTATTTGTTATAAATAGTCTATTTTATATTACTGTTAAATTCTAGCAAAAATAGCAGATTATTATTAGAACTGCAAATTCTGACCCAAGAAATCCTTTCTTTTAACAAGAAATTATTAATTTTCTGTAAAAATTGCTCAGTTTTGTCCATCTTCCGTATTCCATCCGTATCCACTTGGTGATAGAATTGTCAGATGTAGTTCTTTATCTTGGCTCTTCATCATGATTGATAAGTTTCTTCATTCACGGTAAGAAAATACTGCTTGTAAGCTGTATATTTTTCCAGCTCACATATATCTTAGAAAATATTCACCACCCCCTCTCTGTAAATTTAGTTGTGCTAGTTCTAGGTTGTTACACTTTTCAAATGAATGCTTTCAGTTTTTCCATTACAAGTTCAGGAAATTGTTCTTGCGTCCGTATGTGAATTAAGTGCCAAAACGGAGTCTTTATTCGCTGTTGTGAAGGTTTTTTAGTTTTGAAATTTTATTTTTTCTTTGACAAAACATCTGTGCAATCAGATCCAGACAATGGGTGAAATGTAAAGATCTTAGTGATGGGAATATTTCTGCAATTAAACTAATGTTTTTAGAGGTAGGCACAAAGCAATGTCAGTTTGGAAGTTTTAAATAATTTCATATAGCAAGAATCAGAACATCTGTTTCCTGTGTAACTATATATATTTTTGTAGCTCTTTATTTTCTGTCGTTGAAGTCATGAAGAATGATCTCGGTGACTGCTGCTTCTTGTTTACTACAACACAGTTCCAAAGAGCTATGTAAGGTGACCATTTCTATGCGCCACGCCACTGCAAAGACTTTTTTTTTTTTGCTCATTTGTGCATGCTGAAGCATATTTTGAGATAGATAACTAGCTAATTCATCTTTGGAGCTAATGTGTGAAAATAGCTAGCCCTGATCCTCATTGTATTTTCATACTGTTGATTGAGTTTTCTCATTATACTCCCAGTATTTCCTTTGATTTTTTTTTTGTGTGTGTGAATGCTCTACCAAGATCTCTGCATCGTTCAATGCTTTCTAACTAATCCAAAGTTTGTGTCTCTGCCACATCGACCAACAGAGAAGGTTCTTTCATGAGGAATATTGGTAATTTCTGTTCCAGAATTTGTTGTTGTACTCTTGTTTTGTGGTGATGGGATCAACTGCAAAATCTGTGTAAGTTTGGTTTTATGAAGACAAAGATTCATAGTTCCATCATCATTAAGCAGTGATAGCGGTACAGAAAAGAATTCAAATAACGCTAATGTCTCATAAATCTACTTGACTCTGTGATCTGCTTACAGAAAAGATTAAAAAGGCACAGTATCGTGGCTGAAACATTACACAAGTACCTAATTAATGGTCAGTCTTACCGAAGTCCTACCAAGTCTTACCGAAGATCTCATAAATTCATGGTGTTAGATTCAGAGATGAGTGTGCGTTTTGAACTCATCATGCACTCTGATTCCAAGAGCATAGAGTCGACTAAATTTTTTTTAATTAATTCACTGAAATCAGCTTTAGTATTACCTGGAGTTTACCTGGAGAGAGTTCCGGGGGTCAACGCCCCCGCGGCCCGGTCTGTGACCAGGCCTCCTGGTGGATCAGAGCCTGATCAACCAGGCTGTTACTGCTGGCTTCACGCAAACCAACGTACGAGCCACAGCCCGGCTGGTCAGGAACCGACTTTAGGTGCTTGTCCAGTGCCAGCTTGAAGGCTGCCAGGGGTCTGTTGGTAATCCCCCTTATGTATGCTGGGAGGCAGTTGAACAGTCTCGGGCCCCTGACACTTATTGTATGGTCTCTTAACGTGCTAGTGACACCCCTGCTTTTCATTGGGGGGATGTTGCATCGTCTGCCAAGTCTTTTGCTTTCGTAGTGAGTGATTTTCGTGTGCAAGTTCGGTACTAGTCCCTCTAGGATTTTCCAGGTATATATAATCATGTATCTCTCCCGCCTGCGTTCCAGCGAATACAGGTTTAGGAACCTCAAGCGCTCCCAGTAATTGAGGTGTTTTATCTCCGTTATGCGCGCCGTGAAGGTTCTCTGTACATTTTCTAGGTCAGCAATTTCACCTGCCTTGAAAGGTGCTGTTAGTGTGCAGCAATATTCCAGCCTAGATAGAACAAGTGACCTGAAGCGTGTCTTCATGGGCTTGGTCTCCCTAGTTTTGAAGGTTCTCATTATCCATCCTGTCATTTTTCTAGCAGATGCGATTGATACAATGTTATGGTCGTTGAAGGTGAAATCCTCCGACATGATCACTCCCAGGTCTTTGGCGTTGGTGTTTCGCTCTATTTTGTGGCCAGAATTTGTTTTGTACTCTGATGAAGATTTAATTTCCTCGTGTTTACCATATCTGAGTAATTGAAATTTCTCATCGTTGAACTTCATATTGTTTTCTGCAGCCCACTGAAAGATTTGGTTGATGTCCGCCTGGAGCCTTGCAGTGTCTGCAATGGAGGACACTGTCATGCAGATTCGGGTGTCATTTGCAAAGGAAGACACAGTGCTGTGGCTGACATCCTTGTCTATGTCGGATATGAGGATGAGGAACAAGATGGGAGCGAGTACTGTGCCTTGTGGAACAGAGCTTTTCACCGTAGCTGCCTCGGACTTTACTCTGTTGACGACTACTCTGTGTTCTGTTAGTGAGGAAATTATAGATCCATCGACCGACTTTTCCTGTTATTCCTTTAGCACGCATTTTGTGCGCTATTACGCCATGGTCACACTTGTCGAAGGCTTTTGCAAAGTCTATATATATATTACATCTGCATTCTTTTTGTCTTCTAGTGCATCTAGGACCTTGTCATAGTGATCCAATAGTTGAGACAGACAGGAGCGACCTGTTCTAAACCCATGTTGCCCTGGGTTGTGTAACTGATGGGTTTCTAGATGGGTGGTGATCTTGCTTCTTAGGACCCTTTCAAAGATTTTTATGATATGGGATGTTAGTGCTATCGGTCTGTAGTTCTTTGCTGTTGCTTTACTGCCCCCTTTGTGGAGTGGGACTATGTCTGTTGTTTTTAGTAACTGTGGGACGACCCCCGTGTCCATGCTCCCTCTCCATAGGATAGAAAAGGCTCGTGATAGGGGCTTCTTGCAGTTCTTGATGAACACGGAGTTCCATGAGTCTGGCCCTGGGGCAGAGTGCATGGGCATGTCATTTATCGCCTGTTCGAAGTCATTTGGCGTCAGGACAACATCGGATATGCTTGTGTTAACCAAATTCTGTGGCTCTCTCATAAAAAATTCATTTTGATCTTCGACTCTCAGTCTGGTTAGCGGATTGCTAAAAACTGAGTCATATTGGGACATGAGTAGCTCACTCATTTCCTTGCTGTCATCTGTGTAGGACCCATCTTGTTTAAGTAGGGGCCCAATACTGGACGTTGTTCTCGACTTTGATTTGGCATAGGAGAAGAAATACTTTGGGTTTCTTTCGATTTCATTTATGGCTTTTAGTTCTTCCCGCGATTCCTGACTCCTATAAGATTCCTTTAGCTTAAATTCGATGCTTGCTATTTCTCTGACTAGTGTCTCCCTACGCATTTCAGATATATTGACCTCTTTTAGCCGCTCTGTTATTCTTTTCCGTCGCCTGTAAAGGGAGCGCCTGTCTCTTTCTATTTTACATCTACTCCTCCTTTTTCTTAGAGGAATAAGCCTTGTACATACATCGAGTGCCACCAAGTTAATCTGTTCTAGGCATAAGTTGGGGTCTGTGTTGCTTAGTATATCTTCCCAGCTTATATCGGTTAAGACTTGGTTTACTTGGTCCCACTTTATGTTTTTGTTATTGAAGTTGAATTTGGTGAATGCTCCCTCGTGACTAATCTCATTATGTCGGTCTGGGGCTCCACGCATACATGTCTGAACCTCAATTATGTTGTGATCTGAGTATATTGTTTTTTATATGGTGACATTTCTTATCAGATCATCATTGTTAGTGAAGATGAGGTCTAGTGAATTCTCCAGTCTAGTAGGCTCTATTATTTGCTGGTTTAAATTGAATTTTGTGCAGAGATTTAAAAGCTTGTGTGAGTGTGAGTTTTCATCGGAGCTACCTCCTGGTGTTATTACTGCAACAATATTATTTGCTATATTCCTCCATTTTAGGTGCCTTAAGTTGAAATCCCCCAGGAGCAAGATGTTGGGTGCAGGAGCTGGAAGATTTTCCAGACAGTGGTCATTTTTTAACAGCTGTTCCTGGAATTGCTGGGATGTTGCATCTGGAGGCTTGTAGACTAGGTTTGTATGACTAGGTTTTGGTTCAAACACCCAAGGCAGAAGAAAGAAAACCCAAAGAAGAAAGAGGAGAAAGTAAAGGGGAAGAGGGAGAAGGAGAAAAAAGAATCAGGTTAAGTCACGGATGTTCTGAAGTTTGGAGCATTTTACAATGTAATGGGAAAGGAAGGCATCTACAGAGACAAAACATATATATACTCCTGGCCTATTTATACTGCCTCCTCCTCTCCTTTCTGTTAGCGTGACTATGTAAATGGTCCGAGCTGGACCGAAACGTAGTCGTAAGCTCCTCTCTCTCCTATGTGCGGGTTATTTGTATATTGTTTCATTCACAATATTGTGCCTTTTTGTTATTTAATACAGTGATGGAGTAAATGATGTTGAAAGTTATTTTTTTCGGGTCATCCTGCCTTATTGAGAAACGGCCGATGTGTTAACAAAAAAAAGAAACTTAAGTATGGCTATATATATCCATTCTATTTCTTGCATTCCTAACCACAGTGGCAATTATAGATACTATATTAATGATACATAGATTGCTAGTTGGCACCGCTAGCACACCTGTACATTTTGTGTCTTTACTAAGTTCACATATCATTATTTTTGCACATGGATGGATAAAATAGAACGACCGCATACATACATGCATCAACATACTGTTGAAACATAACGTTGATAATGTTGTGCTCCAGACAGGGACAAAATATATATAATGTATATTTGATGTATATCATCTTTCATATAATTTTATATTGCTGATATTTTCATTAATAACTATAATGAAAATATATTGCTTTATACTATTATTTGACTTGGCAATGTCATTAGGTAGGATGTAACATTTACACTTCACCGTGCTTATTGTTCAAGAGTTGTTGTTGGCTGTCCGCATTGGTAAACTGCTTAGCTAACTATCAGCTTGCTTGTTTATCTGCCAGCAAGAGTCGCATGATATCTGATGTGAGGCCTGTAGTCGAGAAATCATTCTCTCTCCAGCTGGTCATTGCTCGACAAGCAGTGCTCTCTCCATCTGCTTCTAGTCCGAGAAACATCCGTCCAGGGACATCTTTCGTCTCTGGCTGTTTGTTCGTTATTTAGACTGTTTTGGCAGAGTATGATTTTGCTGATGAGTTCGAAACGTACCTCTCGTTCAGACTTAGTGGTTTTCACGTTTTGCTGAGGTTGTATGTCGTGAGGAGACACTCTTCAACTCTCGTAACAATCTGAAGATTCTGACCCACTTTGTGTCGCATCTACGCACCGTCGTTGTCGTGGATTTGGTTATGCTGAACTTAGATTCAGTACTAAGGGAGTTTTATGCCTTTTTTGGAGGATCTGCTGATGGTCCTCAGTTAGGTTCGTTATTTTGTCTCCTTGTTCCTGACGCTGTGCGGCTACTGGGTACATTGTTACTGTTTGGCGAATGTTTCGTCATTTTGTACAAGCTAGCTGTTTTGATTGTCTCGAAGATCGAGAAGATAGATTATCTGAGGACTTATTGTCAGTCACTATTAAAGTTTCGAGTAAAGTCTTACTGAGACATTACGAGCACTTTGAGCACACATATACATTCATACACTTGAATATATTTGTATTATTCGTAATCACATACATACATACACATTCAAACACTTGAATATATTTGTATTATTCGAAATCATAGTTAAGTACTCACGATTTGTACTGTTCGAAAAGTGCCCTCAGCACTATATTACCATAAGTACAATGGGCTAGTAACCCCTTCTCCTGTAGACATTTACTAAAAAAGAGAAGAAGAAAAACTTTATAAAACTGGGATGCTTGAATGTGCGTGGATGTAGTGCAGATGACAAGAAACAGATGATTGCTGATGTTATGAATGAAAAGAAGTTGGATGTCCTGGCCCTAAGCGAAACAAAGCTGAAGGGGGTAGGGGAGTTTCGGTGGGGGGAAATAAATGGGATTGAATCTGGAGTATCTGAGAGAGTTAGAGCAAAGGAAGGGGTAGCAGTAATGTTGAATGATCAGTTATGGAAGGAGAAAAGAGAATATGAATGTGTAAATGCAAGAATTATGTGGATTAAAGTAAAGGTTGGATGCGAGAAGTGGGTCATAATAAGCGTGTATGCACCTGGAGAAGAGAGGAATGCAGAGGAGAGAGAGAGATCTTGGGAGATGTTAAGTGAATGTATAGGGGCCTTTGAACCAAGTGAGAGAGTAATTGTGGTAGGGGACCTAAATGCTAAAGTAGGAGAAACTTTTAGAGAGGGTGTGGTAGGTAAGTTTGGGGTGCCAGGTGTAAATGATAATGGGAGCCCTTTGATTGAACTTTGTATAGAAAGGGGTTTAGTTATAGGTAATACATATTTTAAGAAAAAGAGGATAAATAAGTATACAAGATATGATGTAGGGCGAAATGACAGTAGTTTGTTGGATTATGTATTGGTAGATAAAAGACTGTTGAGTAGACTTCAGGATGTATATGTTTATAGAGGGGCCACAGATATATCAGATCACTTTCTAGTTGTAGCTACACTGAGAGTAAAAAGTAGATGGGATACAAGGAGAATAGAAGCATCAGGGAAGAGAGAGGTGAAAGTTTATAAACTAAAAGAGGAGGCAGTTAGGGAAAGATATAAACAGCTATTGGAGGATAGATGGGCTAATGAGAGCATAGGCAATGGGGTCGAAGAGGTATGGGGTAGGTTTAAAAATGTAGTGTTAGAGTGTTCAGCAGAAGTTTGTGGTTACAGGAAAGTGGATGCGGGAGGGAAGAGGAGCGATTGGTGGAATGATGATGTAAAGAGAGTAGTAAGGGAGAAAAAGTTAGCATATGAGAAGTTTTTACAAAGTAGAAGTGATGCAAGGAGGGAAAGTATATGGAGAAAAAGAGAGAGGTTAAGAGAGTGGTGAAGCAATGTAAAAAGAGAGCAAATGAGAGAGTGGGTGAGATGTTATCAACAAATTTTGTTGAAAATAAGAAAAAGTTTTGGAGTGAGATTAACAAGTTAAGGAAGCCTAGAGAACAAATGGATTTGTCAGTTAAAAATAGGAGAGGAGAGTTATTAAATGGAGAGTTAGAGGTATTGGGAAGATGGAGGGAATATTTTGAGGAATTGTTAAATGTTGATGAAGATAGGGAAGCTGTGATTTCGTGTATAGGGCAAGGAGGAATAACATCTTGTAGGAGTGAAGAAGAACCAGTTGTGAGTGTGGGGGAAGTTTGTGAGGCAGTAGGTAAAATGAAAGGGGGTAAGGCAGCCGGGATTGATGGGATAAAGATAGAAATGTTAAAAGCAGGTGGGGATATAGTTTTGGAGTGGTTGGTGCAATTATTTAATAAATGTATGGAAGAGGGTAAGGTACCTAGGGATTGGCAGAGAGCATGCATAGTTCCTTTGTATAAAGGCAAAGGGGACAAAAGAGAGTGCAAAAATTATAGGGGGATAAGTCTGTTGAGTATACATAGTAAAGTGTATGGTAGAGTTATTATTGAAAGAATTAAAAGTAAGACGGAGAATAGGATAGCAGATGAACAAGGAGGCTTTAGGAAAGGTAGGGGGTGTGTGGACCAGATGTTTACAGTGAAACATATAAGTGAACAGTATTTAGATAAGGCTAAAGAGGTCTTTATGGCATTTATGGATTTGGAAAAGGCGTATGACAGGGTGGATAGGGGGGCAATGTGGCAGATGTTGCAGGTGTATGGTGTAGGAGGGAGGTTACTGAAAGCAGTGAAGAGTTTTTACGAGGATAGTGAGGCTCAAGTTAGAGTACATAGGAAAGAGGGAAATTATTTCCCAGTAAAAGTAGGCCTTAGACAAGGATGTGTGATGTCACCGTGGTTGTTTAATATATTTATAGATGGGGTTGTAAGAGAAGTAAATGCGAGGGTCTTGACAAGAGGCGTGGAGTTAAAAGATAAAGAATCACACATAAAGTGGGAGTTGTCACAGTTGCTCTTTGCTGATGACACTGTGCTCTTGGGAGATTCTGAAGAGAAGTTGCAGAGATTGGTGAATGAATTTGGTAGGGTGTGCAAAAGATGAAAATTAAAAGTGAATACAGGGAAGAGTAAGGTTATGAGGATAACAAAAATATTAGGTGATGAAAGATTGGATATCAGATTGGAGGGAGAGAGTATGGAGGAGGTGAATGTATTCAGATATTTGGGAGTGGACGTGTCAGCGGATGGGTCTATGAAGGATGAGGTGAATCATAGAATTGATGAGGGGAAAAGGGTGAGTGGTGCACTTAGGAGTCTGTGGAGACAAAGAACTTTGTCCTTGGAGGCAAAGAGGGGAATGTATGAGAGTATAGTTTTACCAACACTCTTATATGGGTGTGAAGCATTGGTGATGAATGTTGCAGCGAGGAGAAGGCTGGAGGCAGTGGAGATGTCATGTCTGAGGGCAATGTGTGGTGTGAATATAATGCAGAGAATTCGTAGTTTGGAAGTTAGGAGGAGGTGCGGGATTACCAAAACTGTTGTCCAGAGGGCTGAGGAAGGGTTGTTGAGGTGGTTCGGACATGTAGAGAGAATGGAGCGAAACAGAATGACTTCAAGAGTGTATCAGTCTGTAGTGGAAGGAAGGTGGGGTAGGGGTCGGCCTATGAAAGGTTGGAGGGAGGTGGTAAAGGAGGTTTCGTGTGCGAGGGGCTTGGACTTCCAGCAGGCGTGCGTGAGCGTGTTTGATAGGAGTGAATGGAGACGAATGGTTTTTAATACTTGACGTGCTGTTGGAGTGTGAGCAAAGTAACATTTATGAAGGGGTTCAGGGAAACCGGCAGGCCGGACTTGAGTCCTGGAGATGGGAAGTACAGTGCCTGCACTCTGAAGGAAGGGTGTTAATGTTGCAGTTTAAAAACTGTAGTGTAAAGCACCCTTCTGACAAGACAGTGATGGAGTGAATGATGGTGAAAGTTTTTCTTTTTCGGGCCACCCTGCCTTGGTGGGAATCGGCCAGTGTGATAATAATAAAATGATAATTCAATATTGTACTAAAAGAGATATGAAGGTGCTTGTATCCTAGACTATGTAATAGTTATTATCCACCTAGACATCTTTTGTATTAAAGATCTCAAATTTTATTTCGTTTGATTATTATCACCAGTTGTAATCCCAAAACTCAAACAATATTTCACTAATTTCAAGGGATAACTAGACCTGATCTTATTCTGACAACTTGCTACAAGAATCAGGAACAGGATAAATGCTAGAGGGGAAGACTTTCTAGTATTCCCTGGAGATGTCTATACTTTACAGATATCGCCTTTTTATAACAATAAGAGCCAGGGGCCCACACTCGTCCCAAAGTTCGTTTAATCTAACCATGTGTCCACACACACCCAAGCTCCCACGTGTGTCCGGGGGTCCACACCCTCAGGCACACGCCTCATACACCTCAGACACACCTCAGACACACGCCTCATACACACACCTCAGACACAAACCTC